>NC_090935.1:669113413-669416443 GCF_040938575.1 Ambystoma mexicanum | reverse complement strand
CAGCCAAGGCTCACGTCTAAGCTCCAAGCATTGGCCAACATGGGCTTGCAATGCAGCACAAAAAAATACAGAGGCCATTCACCTATACAGCAGAGGATCAAGGGTGCACAATAGGAGCCGGTATATATTGACATGTACATGCAGTTTCTATACAAATGCCACAACACTGTTTAATATATTATGTATTGCCTTTTTTAAGGAGAAGGGCGTGACAATTATTTTTGCTGATTACACCTTACCAGTGCCCCTAAACCGTCAGGTTACTTTGAGATTGTTTCTAGTTTATTTCCTTAGAGTTGGATCACGCTGACTGAACCTGATACGTTTCTCTGCAAAAAAAATTACAAATTCTATGTATCTATAACTTCTTCCCAAAATGAGACCCGGTCCCCCAGCTGGAGGTGACGACTATTGCCCTGCCCTGCAGCTCCACCCCTTACCTTACCCCGCCCACCACCCCTCCCCTTGAGCCCCTTTGCTGTTGGCCCCCTGGGCATCCCAATGTCCTCTGAGCTGGACCACCATGGGCAGTGTGCGTCGCTGCTAACGCAGCGCATACCAAAGCCTTGTACTGCTCAGCGCCTCCCCGGCAGACTGCAAACAGGGGAGCCTTTAACGGAATACAGCACAGGGGCAAAGAGTGAGATTCAGCACACAGGGCCTGATCCGTCAGGGTTATGGGGGGCAAGCCATTGCCGCACAGGCCCCAGGCAGGGGGTGGGGGGCCTGCCTCTCCACATACATACCTTGCTCTTTGTTTCCTGCTACTCCAGGACATGCAACCATGGCAGCAATCTCAGGGATGTCATTTCACCAAAATGCAAGGGGTAGCGTAAGTGACGTCACGTGACCCTTGACCCACTGATGACATCATAGGATGTGATGTCATTTGACCCCACCCTGAAGTGATATTGTGGGAAGGCCCATATTACCAAATCACTGTGAATGCAAGCAGACGTCCATGACCAAATGATAATGATGTGTTATTATATAGCACTTACGTTTAAGCGCCTTATTTAGAAAAAATATACACCCAATGTAGCTGCGTTGGTACTCATTTATCCACCTCAGAAGGATGAAAGGCAGAGTTGAGGCGTTTAAGAACAGACTAAATCAGTGACTCACCCCCTGAAGTGTGCCTGAAATAAACCTTTAATGAGTCTAGCAATTACTGGATAGAATTCCAGAAAGACACATTGGCCCTCATTCCGAGTAGGGCGGTAAGCATAGGCGATTACCGGCATGGCGTAAAGAGCGTTTCCATGCTGGCACAAGACCGTAAAAATCGGCCTATTCCGACTCCGAGTGCACAAGGTTTGCGCCATGCCGGTAACGCACCTCAGCGCCATGCCATAAAAAGGCCCCGAAAGCCCTTACCGGCATCAAGCGCACCGTACATAACACTACAGACATAGGGAACTTAGCGGTAACCGTAAAAAAACAGAACCGGAAAAAACATCATCGCACAGGAACGGGAAGGAGCACGGCGGCCATCTTTAAAATCACAATCCATTGCCATCCTCTCCATACAGGACCCCTAGCCATACAGTGATCAGAGAAATAGGCTTTGGAGACCAGCATCATGCCCAAAGCATTAAAAAAGGGTGCTGCACGCATAAGAAAGGGAGCGCTTTACCCAGGACGAGCTCCAGGTACTGGTCGACACTCTGCACGAACATGCAGACACTGTATTCAGCAGTGATATGCAGAGGCCCACTGTCGTCAGGAAGAAAGAGATCTGGGTCTTGGTGGCACAGAGGGTGAGTGCCGTGGGAAACACCCCCGCACCACCAAGGACTGCAGGAAACGTTGGGATGACCTCCGTCTCAGGGTGCGGGCCATCCTCTCGGCAAACCGAAGTCAGGCCCTGGAGACAGGAGGAGAGCCAGGTTCCCCCATCAAAATGATGCCGTGGGAGGAAACGTGTGCGGCCATGATGGGCACAGAAGCAATAGAAGGTGTTGGAGAAATGGAGTGCGGTGCAGCGTCATCCGCTGATGGAGGTGAGTTTCATGAGTCAAGACAGAACATGCATTCCTAATGTAAGTCACTGCCAAGGGCTGGGCAAGGTGTCACGTCATGGTTGGGCAACCCCACCCCCCCAATGAAATCATGCTGTAACAAGTGGGACCCAGGCTGATGTCCGGTGCAAGGCTCTAACCCATATGACCCATACCACACAAAGAGGCCGAATCTGTGAGGCACACGGGGCAGTGATCGTAAACATTGTGAATGTGAGTCATCACAGTACTCCGCCAACATGAGTGACCCAGACATCTGCATGCATTGACCATCCAAGCCCAGATCACTGTCCCACTCACCACCCAAATGTCAAAAAACCGCTGCAATCCCATTGTGATACCATAGGCATGTAGAAATGCTGAGCCCCAAATTATTGCTCATGCCATCTCTCTCTTCCCCCCCCCCCACAGGCAGTGAGCATGACAGCGAGGACCAGGAAAGCACCCGGGCCAGTACCTCCAGGGGCAGAGTCAGGGGCCACCGCATACCTGCAAGCAGGAAGACAACACAGGCAACACCACCTGCTCCAGCAACCCCCATGGAGGGTGCACAACCCCCACCCGCACCCCTACCCATACCTGCAGTGCCACTGGACACATGTCCCACGCTGCACTCTGAGGAGTCCAGTGTGGCTGGTGAGAATGCAGCCATGTGCCTCCTCGATGTGCCAGACAGCCCCCCATCAATATCGGGAGCCAACGTGGAGGACACCATTGACATTGGCCATACCCCTGACACACCATCATACAGCCAGATGGGACACAACGACTCCGGGGAGAGTGATGCCCCAGGGCTCACAGGGAAGGAGTACAACCTGCCTGTCCTGTATCCACTTCCCCTGCAGAATCTCCGGGAAGGCATGCAGCCCCAATAACAAGCCTGCCAAGCACATCGGCCACATCGGCCATGGATGTAGTGTGCTCCCAGTATCTCACAGGCCTCATTGAGGAGTTCATCAGGGACAATCGCGAATCAAGGGTGGAGTGGCGCAATGACCTTCAGGCTCTGGGCGAGGTGATCACAGCAAACACAAACCGGCTCTGCGAGGTCCTTGGCCGGATCGCAGATGCCCTGGAAGCAGCAGACCCCACACCACAGCCCCAGCGGGAGGAGCCACCTTCACAAAGCTCCTCCACCCAGACCAGCCCGGTCTGTCGTTCACTACGTACATTGCGCTACCACAACATGGATACCCCTGGCTCTGGGAGTGCACATTGACCATCCCGGCACACACATGTGGCCTATGTTGCCCTAATTGAACCATTGTGGGGTTGTTGTGGTGGGAGGTGAAGGGGGGTGAGGGTGTGTGTGGGAGTTGTGGGGGAGGGGGAGGGTGGTGGTGGTGTAGGTTTTGTTGTACACGTTAGAACTTTATCATTCAATACACCGGTTGATCATCCAAAAAAAACAGAGTGGACATTGATCATTGTGCATGTGTCTTTTAATGTTCCACAGTGCATGGTGTACATGTATCCCCACACCCAGTGCCTGATGTCCTGTCATCCTCACACCCTCAGCTGACTAGTGAGTCAGAAATATTGTCCGATCAATGATTGCTGCACGGCATGTCCCTCCTGTGCATCGGCACCGTGATGCTGTCCTGCCATTCCTTCATCCTCCCCTATCTGGTGGTAGCAGTTCCACGTCAGGGGCAGTGGCACGTTCCGACGGATGCACATGTTGTGCAGCATTACACATGACATGGTGATCTTGGACACCTTCTTGTGGCTGTAGATGAGTGCCCCACCCGATCGGCTGAGGCAACAAAATTGTGCCTTCAACAGGCCGAAGGTCTGCTCTATCACCACCCGTGTACGGGTATGGGATCTATTGTAGTCCTCATCGTGCCTGTTCCATGGGGTGCGGACCGGGGTCATGAGCCACGGCTTCAAAGGGTAGCCAGCATCACCTGCATAAGAGTGGAATGAAGGTAAGTGTGTGTAAATTCATGGTGGAGAACTGTACTAGTCTTACATTGCAGCAGGTGATTACTGGCCAAACACACATGTCCCAGGATGCATTCACCCCATTACTGGCCCGGCTATGTGTCCTGTGCAATGGAATGATGGAGGGGGTAGCCTCTTCATGATGGCTTATGGTGTGCACTCACGTCTTGTTGCATGTGCATCGTATATGCATGCAGCAGTGTTGGACTGCATTCATTGATGTGTTGTGCGAGTTTTGGTGACATGGGGGGGTTGCCTGTAGTTAGTAGCATACTCATCATTCTGCACTGATCTGTGCCATGGTGACTTGCAGCAATCCCATGGGTGTGCAGGACCAGTCACACGCTGTGGGATCCCTGTTGGACTCACTTCTATGCACTCCCAGGGATGACTGTCCTGTGTGGTGAGATGCAGGAGTCTGCAACATGGTGCTATTGCACTGCATGGTGCAGGATGCCCTTACGGTGTGTAAGGGCCGCCGATGAGTGGTGCATGTGTTGTGGTATTTGGGCAGGTTTCCTGTTAGTCATGTTGTGTTAGGTGTCGGCTCTAAATCATCACTGTGTGGTTAGATAGTCATGTGCCGTGTCACTTGCCTTGGGGCACAGTGTTCTGTGAGGTGCACATCGTGCACTGGCGTGAACATTCCCACACAGGTGAAGTAGGCATCTCCCCCCCTTTCCCAGCCAGGTGAAGTAGGCATCTCCCCCCCCTTTCCCACCCAGGTGAAGTAGGCATCTCCCCCCCCCCGCTTTCCCAGCCAGGTGAAGTAGGCATCTCCCATCCCCCTTTCCTACCCAAGTGAAGTAGGCATCCCCCCCTTTCCCAGCCAGGTGAAGTAGGCATCTCCCCCCCCTTTCCCACCCAGGTGAAGTAGGCATCTCCCCCCCCCTTTCCTACCCAGGTGAAGTGGGCATCTCCCCCCCTTTCCCACCCAGGTGAAGTAGGCATCCAACATACTCACAGCCCCAATGCACTGCCATGGCCCATTCAGGTTACTCACCAAGCAGCCAGGCACGTCGTCCGACATGTCGCTCCATGTAGCGTGGTAGTGTGGAGTTCCGCAGGACCAAGGAGTCATGAGTTGATCCAGGGTATCGGGCATTGCAATGTGTGATGGCTTTACTGGCATTACACACCATCTGTACGTTGATGGCGCGGTATTGCTTGCGGTTGCGATACGGCACCTCCATGGCATGCGGGACCACCAATTCAACATGGGTGCAGTCGAGGGCACCTATGCAATTTGGCATGCCTGCCAGTGCATGGAAGGTAACTTTTGTATCATATATCTCCTGGGGTTGAGGAGGGCATCCAGCACTTGGTTGAGTATCCGGGAAAATATGGGCTGTGAAATGCCATGCATGTGTCCGACTGTATGCTGGTAGGTGCCTGTGGCAAGGAGCACAGACACTACCTTCAGTAGAGGGGGGATGGCAGTGC
Source organism: Ambystoma mexicanum (assembly GCF_040938575.1). Taxonomy (NCBI): domain Eukaryota; kingdom Metazoa; phylum Chordata; class Amphibia; order Caudata; family Ambystomatidae; genus Ambystoma; species Ambystoma mexicanum. The sequence goes on along the minus strand of NC_090935.1, from coordinate 669,411,032 downwards.
TGATTTCTATGAGGCTCACTATATCGTCATGTATCAGGTCCACAATGGTGGTAATGGTGTCCCAGTCAAGCTGGTACAGGGTGTGGATCTGCTATGGTGTGAGGTTGAAGGGGGTGTCTCTGATGCAGTGGTTTGGGGGTTGGCGGCGTGGTAATGGTGGCTGCACCGGTAGGGCATGCTGGGCCTGTCTCACCCTCCTTCTCCTCCTGTGTATCCTCTGTGGTGAGGGATGTGGTTGTTGTTGTTGTTGTTGTTGTAGTTGCTGCCTTGCAAGCAGGGCCTCCAGCTCCAGGAATGCTGCTACAATTGGTATCATCTTGGTGTGGGAGGGGGTGTGGTGTGTGGGTGTGCTCTTTATGTGCTGTTCCAGACTCCATTGCCTCCACCTGTGCTGATTGAGTGCACCTGTGCCTCTTGGAAACACTGCTCATGGTTCTTAACACCTTCTCGGCGATGTCGTTATTTACTCCATGCCGGTAAGGTACTTTGCGGCCTTCTGGAGGTCGTTTTTTGCATGTCCGCATTACTTGGGATCAGCTCTGGTTTACGCCATGCCGCTAATTTCGGCATGGAGTGTCGGGCGCGTGCCACTAGACTGCTATTTATGACCTCGTACTTTACGGTGCCGTAAATAACGGTCTGGTAGGGCAGAATAGTCCGTAACGGGAAACGATGATGGTAATCCTTTTCCTGCATCGTTTTCCCCTTACCTCCTAACTCAGAATGACCCCCATTATTTGCTATTCCTATTCTTTCTCATTTAGAGTCACTGCTGAAAGTGTTAGACTTGTGGCACTCCTGTTCTTATTTTTCTTCTTTTTTTAAGGGGCCTGAACAAGAAAGCCACATAGTGCTGGCCACAGCCCAGGAGCTTGCATTACCAAAAAAAAAAAAGTTTTATTTCTATTTTGTTTTAGAGGTCGGAAGGGAGACCACAGAGGTCGCAAGGGAGACCTCAGAGGTCACAGTTGCGACCTCTGGCGACCCCTAAATGACGTCCCTGACAATCTATAGAATAAAATGAGGGGGACAATACCCAACGCAGTTCTCGCATCACTGAGGCCACTCCTATCTCTCTGTAGCCTTAACCCTTCCCCAGAATAGCCTGATTGAGTCCAAAACCAGAACCCTCGGCCTCACCCCCAAAATGTTCCATCCTCCACTACCTCCCTGCCGCCTTGTGCCCCCTCCAGGGACATTGTGTTTCGCTGCCCTACATTCGGTCGGCGCTGACCCCAGCATTAAAAAGCCTGGTGATTATTCTGGATTTCCTTCATGTTCACTGCATGTTTGTTTGACTAGTAGCTCGTTTTTCGCCTTCCATGGAGTGATCTGTTTTCTCCTTCCATGGCGTGATCTGTTTCTGTGCGAGGTGGAGGAATGGGGGACGGAGGAGGAGGGGGCAGGTGGGGGAGAGTTAGTTCTGATGTGGAGGTTTCTTATGCATTTTTTCTATCCTAATCCTTCTTCGTCTGGAGTTTGTTTCTGATTTCCATGTACATTAATTCCATTTTAAATGCCGAATATTCTGCAGCAGAAATGGAGCTTGTTTCCATGTGAACCGATTAAAATTGCTATTCTACCACCTCCTGCCCCGCAAACAATGCCTGAAAAAGTTGCAAGTTAGTCCCGGGTTCATGGCTTCTGCCTGCTCTTTGTTTCATGGCTGGCTGAGAAATGTGTGTTTCCCCTCTTTTTCATGCAGGGCTGTCATTTTGGGGGTCTCCAGCGCTACCCTGTTCTCTACTTTGGTACCTGTGGCACTTCCCTGGTGACTCTTGCCTCAGATCAAGGGGCAGTGTCAAACCAAAATAAACAAGCATTTGCTATGCCAACAGTTTTGGATTTTGTGTAGGCATGGGAAAGGCATTTGACAGGCACTAAGTTAGTGGCATTTGACAGGCACTACGTTAGTGGTATTAACTTGCCATTGATGTCAGCAGCTACAAAAGGGTGCACATAACTTGCCAAATAATAGCAGTGCTTGGCAAATGCCTAATACTTATTCACAAGCCAAAACTGTTGGCCTTGTCAATGCTTGATTTTAACAGGACTTCAGTAAAGGACACGCGAAGTGCTTATGAATCGAGTGGCTGAAGGAAGACCAGGTTGAGACATTTAGACATTTTTGTTATAGCAGAAGTTCGTTTACAGCTCCAACTAAATAATGAACTCTCAGAATACTGCTTTGATAAAACATTGGCAGGCATTTGCAGCACAAAGTTTGCTGGCAGGTGTGAAGAACCTGGAATGAGACGAGCATACAAGGAATTCATAGTTTAGGTCAAGGACTTTTATTAAAATAAAAGACGGGTGGAAAATGCCACTCTGTCCCTGTTCCAAGAGGTGTTTCCCAACCTAAAACCAAAATTAAGAGTCTGTCGTTTGTCAGAATGTCCAAAGCAAAACGTCCTGCGTCCAAAGTACTATTTTAGCCCTCACATTCTAAAAATCAATCTAAGGAGAAAAAGGGAAAATACCTTTGGCCTTCAGTAGAGTACAAATGTTCAAAAAGAAAACGTATAACTGCAACACAAAAAAGTTCCAGAAGGATACAGTTCCTTGTTCCAGAATGTGATTCCCTTCCCCTGGATTTCTCTTCACTCTGTTTTATATTCAAGAATATCAGTTCCTTAAGTTTCTCATGATCAACAACACAAATGGTATACAAAACAATTCGGTTGTTAGTCTGTATTTTGTTGGTATTCCTGGTGTTCTCTCCTGCCAGGTTTTTTCTCTTCTCTTGAATGTGTTTCTGCAGCTTTTTGCTAGTCCTGATGTATCCTTATCAGGACTTCCTTGGGCATTATATATTACACACTGTTTAACTTCCAGGGCTTTCTCACATGAACATGCTTACAACGTGCATCTGCCTGGTTTACTCTCCTGCCAGGGCTTTTCTCATATGTGTTCTTGCACCTTTAATCTGCCTGGGAAATTCTCCTGCCAGGGCTGTTCTCATGTGGGTGCTGAGCACAATTACAAACTCGATAGTCTCTTATATTTGTTCTACATTGTTTGGATCCCCCTGTTATACTATCCTGCCAGGACCTCTCCTATCGGTGTACTGCATACACTCACAAACTTGTCAGTTTCTTATATTTATTCTGCTCTGCCTCTTTAAGAACATTTTCACTTGTTTGTTCACTCTCATGTGTTTCATTTACAGTCATTCGGTTTTGTAGGTTTTCCAATATGCCCTGGTATCCCCTCTTTCCTTGGGTGGACTCACTGGCAATTTCTGGTATAGTTTGGTCTTTTGGCATTCTGCTCCCTCTCGACAACTTTGCTTCTCCGCTTCTCTGTCTTGTGGTGCTCTTGCTCATCTGTTCTGTGTCTTTCTTGGCTTTGGGAACGTGGAGGCTGCCTTCCAGTACCTGCAAAGGCCCAGAAGCCTTTTGTTTGCTTCTGGCATTCTCACAGCAGACTCCCGCTTGCAGTCCGCTCCTTTCATCCTTGTCGATGAGCCGGTTGGCTCCACGGACAGCGCTCCAGCCCAATGGTCCCTTTATCAGCACGGAGAGAAGTAGCATTCTCCAGTGAGCGTCTTCTTGTCAGCTGGTCTGCCGGTTTAAATCTCGTGGCATCACACTTGTTCCTGCAACAACTAGAGCGTGGTGTGTGCTCCTGGCTTCCAGTGATCTTCTTTACTTGGCTCATCTTTTTAGTCACAGTATTTTTGTTTTTAGGGCAACAGTAGTCTGTTTCGGATAACTAGTATGCATTTCTAGTATTCTTTCTCCACAAAGTGGGTTGTACTTTGACCTCTTCTACTTACCCTTTGCTCTTTGGGTTCTATCAGGCTGGGAGGTTTCCAGGGGTTCCGTTCTGTTAAGAAAGGATGCTTCCTCAAGGGCTTGGCATCTCCCTTCCACCAGGGCCCCATCCTCAGGAGCCTGTTGACTGTCGAGACTTTACTTCAGTAATTTCATCCACAGAGAATCAGATCTGGGTGTTGGGGGATTCTGGGAAGCAGGGTTAGGTTGAGGGTTTGACTGAGCCCTCAGCATGTGCCCCAGGTCATCAGTCAATTGTTGGACCTGTCTCTCCAGCCGAGTAACTTTCTCTGGGTTGTATGAGGGTCTCTGCTCATTCCTCTGCTGCTCCCCAAAAGGGTAACTGTCCCTTCTTGTGGAGTTGCTCGGGTATTGGAAATTTCCCTCATAATGTTTCCCAGGGAAGTATGTATCTGCTCTCTCCAACTCCCTTGTCAGGCTGATCCATGTCTACCTCCATTTTCAACTGATTCACTTTTTGTAACAGGACATTGTTATCCTGGTATAAGTTATCTTTGTCCTTAATCAGTTGCATTTGTTGCTGTTTCAGAAGATTTAAATCGTGGTGCATCTGATCAAAGTCATTTTGGGAGTCAATCCCTTTTTATAATTAACTGGCTATTTCATCCAACAACACCCTATTCTGACCAGTCTGGTCATTCAATTGGCATTGAAGGTGGCTCTTGGTTTCTGCACTCTCTTTACATGTATCTTTCTCATTTAGGTAGTTTTTTAATCTCATTTCAAAGTTGCTCAATGAGGTTTTCTTGTTTAAATTCTAAGATCTGACTTTGTTGTACTTTATCTTCCAATTGTGCAAGCGATTTCTGGGCCTTTCCCAGGTATCTAGTCTGACTCGGTATACTGGCCTCTTTATTTTGCAATCATGCTTCAATTAATTGCAAATGAAAATAAAACTGAGCCGTGAGTTGAGCCATTTTAGTCTGCTCCTCATGCACATTTTGGGTCATGTATAACCCCTCTAAAGCTTGGTGTAACATCCCGCCTTCAAGCCAAATGTCAGTGCCTACTGATGTAACGTCCCTGTACCATTCTAGCCTTACAGGAGCCAGTCTCCTGCTCACCTCAGTCTCCCAGAATAAATAGTTTGGCTAGGAGATGTTTTCTTGCCTGTTCCTTTTCAATAGCATTCCTTTTAAGAATGGATTTTTGCAACCTTTTCTATCTCTCTCTACACTGGAACAAAAACCTTGCACTTTAATTGTGCCAGATTTCTTCAACCAATACCAAATCAGATTACCTTTGCATTACTCTACACAATATTATTCATCTATACAGCTCCCTGACTCTCAGGGGTCAAGGTCAACAAGTGGTACTTTAACAATGCATCATGTCAGAAACCTGAAGGTGTTTTACTTGCTAGTCCCCGGGAGCCTGTCATCCAGGTGGCCAGAACATGGCCATCGCTATTGGATCCAGTTCCTGGGGGTGGACCAGTGAGGGAGGATCACTTGGATGGGGGCTCGGAGAGCTGAAGCGGGACACCGACGGGTGAGACACAGTATCCCCTCATAACACTTTTCCCCCAACCTACCATGTAGGATATTCAAACACTCAACCCCCCCTTTTCAGATGCGAACACTTTTGCATATCACAAAGGACGACGGACTAACACCCGAGCCATTTACACAACATGTCCCAACACAAGGGTCAGGCAAAGTCAGGCAATTGAGCAGAATCACACACAACTGACGGCACTTTCCCTTTCCCACAAGGATAAAAGGTGGAGCACGAGAACACCGTACGAGCAAGCCAGCCCGCACAACGAGAGAGCTAACTCAGCACAGCAGTTCAAGATGAGGAGGAAGACAGCGCGAACGAGAGGGTGACAAGGAGAGAAGCGACCTTGCCCTTTCCAACCAGGACCTGTGAAGCCTCAGCGGAAGGAATCGTAAGACTGCGAACAATAGCCAGGGTGTGTTGCAGCAGATGTCAACGGGACACAGGGCCCTCCTCTGCTGATAAGCAGGCTGGGGATAAATGCTTGTCTCCATGGTGCCAACCTTGACTACAGAGGGAAGAAAAGCCAAGCAGTTCATCACAGCCGGTGAGTCTAGGGGAGAGCCGATAAGAAACCGAACTGTGTTGAACGAAAGTAGGAAATGGCTAATTGATCTGTGAAAGCACAAAGAAATGTTAATACCAAAATAGGGAAAACCCGCAACAGAAGAGTCAGGCACCATGTGGGTGCTCACTCAAGAAACTCTGGCCGATTACCCGATTGTTGAAACAATCATAATCAGAAGGCCCTGGGAAAGAGGAGAAGGGGACAAAGTGGTCATACAGGGGTCTTGTAAAATCCTCTGTGCAGTCGAAAGTCTTTGGCTGACAGATGATTGTGAAGCTAAGGGAAGTGAATCCTGCATCGTAAGAGTTGAGTGAGAAAATAGGCTATTAACAAAGTTGGCAAGAATGAACCTGAAAGAGGGATGCTGATAAAAGGGGGCGAAGTCTAAAGTCCCGAAATACAGTGTGTTGACAAAAGTGAACCCGGCAGAGGGATGCCCACAGTGAACTGCTAAAAAGACATTAAGATTCATGAATGGCACATATGAGATTGTGTTGAGAAGACAAAAAATCGAAATGAGAAGGGTCTGACCCCAAACAAGGGGATTCAAGGGGTGAACAGCCATCACCCAAAGATTTGTGGTCTGAGCCCGAATGAGGGGGACCCAAGGGCTGAATAGCCGTCACCGGAAGATTTGTGAATGCCAACGTAGAAAGTGTGTGAGTGAGAGCCGTAGTGAACTCGACACCTACCAACACGTGAGGGTAACATACCAAGTTATTGAAATCAAGCAGAGCAAACCTGACGAAGGGGCAAAGAGCAGTCGCCCACGGTGCAAGATCATCGAAATAACTTTTTGTTTGTTTGTTGTTTTGGTGCAGCAGACCTTCTAAAGCAAGAGACTTGGACACATAAGGTTCTGATATTTATATGAACTGTTTGTGGATCTGGGCCCAGAAGGAGGGGATCTAGGGGTGAAAAGACATAAACCAAGGTATAAGCCAAAATGAAGTTGTGTTTATGATTTGGAAACACATCAGGTCCTCAGAGGCAAGAGACTTTTTGTAGAAAAGAAACTTAACTGATTGATGAGAGTGGAACTGTCGGCTCGTGCTGGGAAAGATTGAGCATGTGCTGTACTCCAGAAGGAACAAGTTACTTACCTGTAACTGTTGTTCTCCAGCATGGGTCTGGCATGGATTCACATGCACATTCCCCGTCGTCAGGCTGGGAATCCTCGGTAAAGAAAAATCAGTTTCAATTTAGTTTCTGAACTGTCTTTCTCCTAATAACCAATCACTGGTCTCTGGGTCATACTGCCCCTAGCCAATGACTGCCCTCTACCTAAGCCCCTCCTCAGGCAGCCATCTTCAGATTTGGTAGCATGTAAAGTGGCAGTAGGACCAAGAGAAGAGCCGCAGAGGGGTAGGCGGGAGGGTTTGGATGTGAATCCATGCCAGACCTATGCTGGAGAACAACAGTTACAGGTAAGTAACTTGTTCCTTCTCCAGCATGGGGTCTGGCATTGATTCACATGCTCATGAATAAAATAATACATAGCACTTTACACATGCACAACCACGCGAGGTTGCAAGGCTCAACATTAAGCATTTCAACAACTCAACATTAAGCATCTCTTACCTACTCACCAGGCTCACCTTAAAGCAAACAGGTTGCGCAGCACTGCTTGGCCGACTCTGGACTCCTCCCTGGAATCCCGGTCGATGCAGTAGAATTTCTTGGAGGTGTGTGTCGACCTCCACGTAACAGCCCTGCGATGTCCAGCAGGGGCACACTAGACAGGAACGCCGTAGATGCAGCGATCCCTCTGGTCGAATGGGCTCTCGGACGGCCAGGCAACGGTCAGTTTGCCAACCGGTGACAGTGCGTGATGCAGCCGGAGAACCACCTGGAAATGGAGGCCTTGGAGAGGGCCTTCCCTTGGTTCACAGGGACAAAGTTCACAAACAGCTGTGACGTCTTCCGAAAACTGTTCGTGCGGTCCACGTAGAACTTCAGCCACATCCAGCGAGTGCAAAGTCCTCTCAGCCAGCGACGAAGGCGACGGGAAGAAAACAGGTAACACCAAGGACTCGTTGAGATGGAAGTCCGACGGCACCTTGGGCATGAAGGAGGGGTGCATCCTCAGCATGACCCTCGTTGCGTGGAAAGTGAAGTACGGAGGCTTACAGGAGAGGGTCTGGATCTCTCCCACTCGTCGTGCAGAGGTGATTGTCACCAGGACCGCCTTCTTCCACGATAGGAATTTCAGAGGTGCCGAATGCAGAGGCTCAAACAGGGGACCCATGAGCCTAGTCAGCACCACATTGAGCTCCCACGCCTTCACCGGCAGGAACGAGCAGAGAAGTCCTTTCATGAACTCCTTAACCAGACAATGCGACTGCAGTGACAATCGCCCTGGAGTTCTGGTGTAGCGGGAGATAGCCGCCAGATGGATCTTGATAGAGGCATGCACCAGCCCCGCCTTAGCCAGCGACAGCAAGTACGGCAGCACTTGAGGGGCCGTAATCCGTAGAGGGTTTATCTTCTGTGCATGGCACCAGACGGTGAACCTCTTCCATTTATGTCCGTAGCACTTAAGAGTCGAAGAAGCCCTGGGCTTGGCAAGTACCTCCTTGCAGTCTGCCGGGATATCGTATTCTCCAAACTCTAGCGCTGCAGGAGCCAGGCCTGCAAGTTCAGCGACGACGGGTCGTGGTGCAGAATCACGCCTCCTTCCCTGGCGAGAAGATCTGCGTCTGCCAGAAGCTTCACTGAAGGGGACGCTGACATGTCCAGAAGGTCCGGATACCATATCTGTCTCGGCCACACCGGTGCGACGAAGATCATCCTGCACCGGGACCGTCTGAGTTGGCTGATGAGTCGTAGGAGCAACGGCAACGGTGGGAACGCAAAGAGAAACAGGCCATTCCAGGGGAATGAGAACGCATCCCCATGCTCCCCGGCTGGGGAAACCTGCTTGCGAACCTCCGGCACTTGGTATTCGTCGCCGTCGCAAACAGATCGATCTGGGTATTGCCCCATCGTCAAAACAGTAGATCCACCAGATCCTGCCGAAGTTCCCACTCATGGCAAGAGTGCAGCTCCCTGCTGAGTGAGTCGGCGACAGTGTTCTTCACTCCTGCCAGATGAAAGGGTACCAGAAACATCCTTTGGGTGATGGCCCAGTGCCGTAGGTCCTGTGCTTCCTTGGAGAGAGCTGGGGATCTGGTGCCCCCTGCTTCCGAATGTAGAACATCGTTGTGGTGTTGACGGTGAAGACCTGCACCACCTTGCCCTTGAGGAATGGAAGCAATGACTTGACGACCCAAAACACGGCCCGGAGCTCCAGGACGTTGATGTGCAATGACTTCTCCTCCGGGAGCCAAAGGCCTCTTGCGTATACATTTCTGGTGTGTGCGCCCCATCCCTCCAGGGAGGCGTCCGTTGTCACCATCTCCTGATGCGCCAGGGCCTGGAAGTCCATGCCCACTGCTAGATGCGCGCGGACCCCCGCCATTGAATTGCCTGACAGAATGTCTAGTTGACGGCGATCTTGTCCTCGAAGCTTCCCGTAGCCTGCATCCAACGGGCGTCGAGGAACTCCTGCAGTGGCCGCATCTGCAATCTGCACAGCCGAACGAGGTAGATGCATGATGACATCATGTTGAGCAGGGACTTAATGGACCTCACCCTGGCAACCTTCATGGTGAACAGCCATTGTTCCTTGCCCAGGATTACCTGTATCCTGTCCTCTGAAGGTGCGGCTAGGCGCGCCACAGTGTTGAGTCTGGCTCCCAGGAACTGGGCGTCCTGAGATGGCCCCAAGCAGGACTTTGCATAGTTTATCGAGAACCCCAGTTCCGTGAGCAGGCGGACGGTCCTCGCTGTGTGCCCGACGGCGAGTTCCTTTGACTTCGCTCGGATGAGTCAATCGTCCAGATATGGGCAGACGTGGATCCCCTGTAGGCGCAGCCTCGCCGCCACCGGTGCCAGGCTCTTGGTGAAGACCCTTGGGGCCGACTTCAGACTGAAAGGGAGGGCCTTGAACTGGTAGTGCCGCCCTTGGACCACAAAGCGCAGAAACTTTGATGTCCTTTGTGAATGGGGATGTGGAAATAGGCATCCTCCAAGTCCAGCAAAGACAGGAAGTCCCATTCCTCCAGCTGTCCCAGCACGTGCTGGAGGGTGACCATCCAGAACTTCTGGAATTTTATGTACTTGTTGATGCGGTGAAGATCTAGAATGGGCCACCAACTGCCGGTCTTCTTTCGGACGAGGAAGTACCGTGAGTAAACTCCGGAGCCCCAGAGCCTCTTTGGGACGAGTTCTATTGCGCCCTTTTTTAGCATTGCTCGCACCTCCAGCAGAAGCTGAGGAATGTGGTTTTCTTTCCTGGCCACAGGTGGGAAACAGGGTCACTTCCCCTGGAACTCCAGAGTGTCCCCGTGGGCCAGGGCATCCAGTACCCAACGGTCAGTGGAGATGGACTTCCACATGCCGACGTAGTTCACCAGCCAGCCTCCAACCGGGATGCTCGGGGGGGGGCCCAACATCACGGCCGGTTCAGTCCTGGTTAGGCGAGGCCTTACCGCCTTCAGCCCCTTGGCGATGGTGACGATGTCCTCCGGCCTTGTTGCGGCCTCTGTAGGCCGTCTGGGATAATGAACGGGCCTCCTGATGGTAAGAAGAAGAGCTGCCGCCGAATCCTTTGGAGGCACCTTGTGGCTTGCCTCTGGAGGCCCGAAAGGACGGCTGTCGTTGATGGAGCGTGCCAAAGGCACGGGCCATCTCAGTGTCTGCCGTGATGGCCTGCAGTGACTCGTCCACTGCCTTCCCGAACAAGTTGTTCCCGTCGAAGGGCATGTCCAGTACCCTCGACTGTACGTCCTGACGGAAATGGGTGGCTCTAAGCCAGCCATGCCGGCAAAGGCAAATGCTGTTGGTCATCTGGCGGAAGCCGGTGTCGGCGATGTCTTCGCCACTGTGATGGCGTGGTCCGATGACACCTCGCCTTCTTGCAAGATCTCTATGGCTTTCGCCCTCTTGTCGTCCGGGAGGAAGTCCAGGAGAGGGGCGATTTTAAACCACAGCTCCCTATCGTAGCGAGCCATGATGGCGAGAGCGTTGGCAGCCTTCATGGTCATCGCCACCGACGAGATGACCCGATGTCCCATGGTGTCCAGCTTCTTCCCTTCACCGTCCAGCGGGGAAGTGCAGATTGATGCTATCGCCCCAGCAGATTTCTTCTTGGCCGCCGCGGAGACCACTGAGTCCGAGGACGGCTGCGCCCTGAAGCACATAGGTGCAGAGTCTGCAACCCAGTACTTCTTCTTGTACCGGTCTCTCTTCGCCGGGGCCAAGGCTGGGTTCTTCAGAAGGGCCAGCCCTTCGGCCCAGATGCCGTCTAGCAGCGGGACCGAGAGCACAGTCTTCCTTTTGGCCTCTCGTTGCTGATAAAGGAATCCCTCCTTCTTCTGCTCTTCGGGGCATAGCTGAAAAAGCTCGGAGGCCCTAGCGATCATGGTGTGAAAGGAGCCAATTTCATCTGGAGGAGAAGCCCGGGGTGGGTGGCGACGGGAGATCAGTTCCATCATTGCTGCCATTGTCCGTTCCAGTCGTCGCCATCTCTGTCTCTATCTCGTCCCTCGGTGGAGGGGATGGAGGTGAAGGATGGAAGGGTGGGGGTGGATGGACCTGCCTTTGCTTGGATGGAGGGCCCCCCGATGGTCCAGGGGCCAAGGCATCCTTGTCCCTATTTCTGTGTGCAGCGTATGCAAGGCTAGCAAGATGTCCTTCGACCTGTCTGTCGGTGGAGGCAGCGGTTGCGATGGGAGCACCGGCAGTGGCATAGCGTCCTACGGCTCCTCATCGATCTGCCGTTCCTTGCCGTCTCCCTCGTCGCTCTCCACGTCCACCTCGCCGGGGTCCTTCCCGTAGGATCTGACATCGGCGAACTGCTTCTCAAAAACTGACTTGAGGCCGAAAGCTTGTACGACCTTGTCCCCCATTCTTCTCGCCCAGGGGCTTCACAGGGGTCTTATCGATGGGCGTGAAAGATGATTCCCTCCGACCGGGCAGGGAAACTCTTGGCTTGGGGGCTGTCTCCACTGGGGTCGCCTCCGCGGTCTTTGCTAGGGACGATGCCACTCCCTCAATCAAAGCCTTAGCCTGGTGAATCTGGGCCTTCACGACCGTAGGCGCATCTGAGGCCTTCATTGTGGAGGGAGGGCCACCGCCTCGCTCCCCCTTGGCTTTCTCCGTTGGAACTGACCAGGCCTTCACCAGAAGCTTACCTGGGTTGTCTGACTTACTTTTCATTGAGCCGGAGCGCTGGCTTGTGGTTGACGGCATTGGCAATGCTGCACTCTGCCTAGTAGCCGAGTATCCTGTACCAACGGTGCTCCCGGTGCCCGCGGACTCACGGTGCTTTGTCTTGTGTTGGGCCCCCGTCGCTGCAGCGCCCTTAAAGGTCTTAGAAGACCGCTCGGATTCCCTCTTGGGAGAGGTACGTTGCCGGGGCTCACCTGCCACCGGGCTCTTCGACTCCAGCCAGTCAGCGAGTCGCTTGTGATGGTCCTTCATGGTCCGGGAGGACATGTCCTTGCAGAACGCACAGGCCTCCTCGACGTGCGATTTATCTGCATGCAGGCAGTAGAGGCACCGGGAGTGCCTATTCTCCTTGAAGACATTCTTTAGTCCACATCCTGGGCAAATCCTAAATAGAGGCGTCGAGTCTCCTTTTTCTTTCGGCCATGACCACGAGGGGTAGGCCTCCAAGATCTTCTGGAATCCTCCAAGAAGTGAAATTTGATGAAAATTCACCCTTGAGGGGCGTAGAGATTTCCGAAACGGGTCCCTGTTAATCGGAAGATGAATCGGTGGAGCTCGAGGCTCAATTTGACTGAAAAATTAAGAGTAAACTCTTTTGAAACACACAATACGCAGTAAAAGCTCGAGAGCTAAGCACAAGGACTCCCAACATTTGAACATGTGGTAAAAATCTGAAGATGGCTGCTTGAGGAGGAGCTTAGGTAGAGGGCAGTCATTGGCTGGGGGCAGTATGACCCAGAGACCAGTGATTGGTTATTAGAAGAAAGACAGTTCAGAAACGAAACTGAAACTGATTTTTCTTTCACCGAGGATTTGCAGCCTGACAACGGGAAATAAGCATGTGAATCCATGCCACACGCCATGCTGGAGAATCCTACCTTATCCTGTCCTCAAAATATGGGGACGGGAGACCCCAGCCACCGCATCCTGATTTATTATTTGTGAACACTTCCTTCTTTCTTATGAACAATATCCCAAACTTCTTTTTTTATTTATCATAAGGACAGGCAATAGGTTTTTAATAGTGTAGGCCCTTTTGTTTGACATGACACTACTAGGACTGCCTTATTATTGTTTGATGGTCGAAACCTGCTCCAATCTTAGATTTAGGATTGGGTTAGGCGTTTTTCCAACCTACCAATGCAGTTTCATAAACAACCTTGAACTCTGAGCACTTGTGTCTATCTTTATTGTTGCCACCATGAGTTTGTTACAATCAACAAAACTGCCATACTCCTAATCGACGTTGCACAAGAATGACTGGCGTGCTAACAATGCACTTGTCACAAATCAAAAACAGGGAGTTGAATCCCGGCAACAAGCCCCCATTTATATTTTAGAAATATATTTAGGCAGCCACCACTGATGCAGGGAATTCTTTCCCTCCCAAATCAAACGTGCCAAACCAATATTCCTTTTCGGTTCAATCTAGTCTTGTATGTGACTCATAAAATACCAATTAGTGCTCACCCCTGTGCCACACATAAGCCAATAAGCAGGCTGGCGTACAGAAAGAATTATATTTATTAAGGAATATGAAAATGAATATTTGTACAAAATCACGCACCCTCACTCCATGGCCCAAATTATTTTCTTTCCTAAAAATTATTTTTCTTCTTACACAAATTGAAAACACTAGTTGGGTTCAGGATAACACAGAGCACAGACTCTTTAACCCCACAATATGTACAGTCAAAGCATTTTGGCTGGGATTCACTTTTACTAGCATTTAGTTCCTTGAAACATGACAAGATATTGGCAAAAATAATTTCACACATGCAGCGCTTTGTAATTTTAATTTCCCTGTACACTTGAAGATGCTAACAGTTTTGTTTAACTTAATCACATGTAATAAGAATTTTGACAGGCGCCGTGCGCTTAGCAATGTTGGTAGTTTATTAACACAGCAAACTTGACAGAACAAACACTTTTGATTTAGATTTGAAACATTTCTTCTTTCCCCACTATGCAAGGCAAAATCTTCCATCTCTTAGGAACCACTTTCTCACTCCATTAGAAGTTGTGCTTTTAAATCAGTGACTCCACTCTGTTTAACTTTGGGAAGACACTGGGCCTCATCACGAGTTGGTTGGTAGCCTTTAAATGCGGCAGTAACGCTATTATCACTGCATTTAAAGGTCTGCCCAAACATGAAGTGGCAGCATTTACCCCCAGATATAAGTTGGGGGTAAATGCGCCAGAAAAATTATGGTTTTTGGTGCAATTACTGTGCAGTAATACTGGCAGCGGGAATTGTGGTGAAAATGCCCCATTAGGTCCAATGGACCTAATAGGAATGGGGAATACCCATCACCACCCAACCCTTGATCCGGCGCTAATAGCGGCGGAAAGGTGGGCGGTAATGCATAAACAGTTGGGCGGTATCCCAGTCGGGATACCGCCCAACTCGTGATGAGGCCCTCTGTCCTGTCCCAGCATAAAAACCCAGGTATTCAGTTGATCATTTGGAACCCCTCTGCATTAAAGCATGGTTCAGGGTAATAGGAAGCAGTAGGCAATTTCGTTTTTAATGCACCCCTGCCTTTAGGGAATTTTAGGAATGGCAAAAATAAATAGGAGTACCCAATTACTTTACAGAATATATTTGTATCCACACTGGAAGCAATGTTGTTGAATTCAAATTTCAACAAAATCATGCCGTGTAATTTGGCTATGTGGGAATTAATTAAATTATTGTTTAATAAAAATACTAAGGATATACTTTGTGTGCCTACCCAATCAATAATGGGAAAACTATTCAATCAAACATATCCCCACCAAGCTTGGTGTGGATGGACAAGTTTACTTACATATATATCTCTGAGTTTGCGCTCAGGAAAAAATGGACATCCAAGCACAGGTCATCTTACAGGTACAAGACAGGGGCCATCAGAATCCACTATCAGTCATGGTTATTCTTCAGGCTCAATCCCTCTATTTTACCTCTCCTTGTTCATAGATTCCAGGCTCTGTCCCCTATCCTGGTTGTCTCCATTAATCTTATCTGCAGTTCCAAATCAGGTAATTTCAGGCAGTCTACTTGATTTTCATTGTGCGTCCCCTTATGAATCTTAAACCACGCCCACAAAAATGTTTAAATGATGACATGCCAGCTCATTCGTCATACATTTTGATTGGACACCTATCTTCCATCCCCTCTGTGAGGTATTGAAAGAGAGGGAAACAAGGGTAAAGGCAACACAGAGCAACACAGCACGTAAAGGGTGGGAAGCCAACTGGAGAAGGAAGGACAAGGAGTAGTGATGGATGGTTAATACAGGGAATCAGAGACACAGACAAACTGAAGGTGCTTTCTTTTTTCTCTTGCCCCCAGGAAGTACGAGTTGAGGAAGAGGAGGAGAATGGTTTTGTGTGGGTGTATTGAGGAGAGCCGCTACAACGCACAGAAAAATAAGGAAAGAGCCCCATTGGGCTGCGTGAGGGAGACGCTGTATTGAGAACAGCCCCGTTGGGCTGAAGCCGTGAGGAGCCATTATGTCCAATAGTCCTGTTGGGCTGTGTGAGGGAGGCACCGTCTTGAGAACAGCCCCGTTAGGCTGAAGCCGTGAGGACCCGTTATGTCCAAGAGCCCCATTGGGTTGTGTGAGGGAGACAGCATCTTGAGAACAGCCCTGTTGGGCTGAAGCTGTCAGAAGCCATCACGTCCAAGAACGCCATTGGGCTGTATGAGGGAGGAGCCGACTGGATACGAGCCCCGTTGGGCTGAAGACCGCCAGAGGAGTGTTTTCCGCTCCACCAGTTCTGTATTCCTTTTTACAGCCGCGTCCCGGGCTGAGACAGGAGCAGAGGTGCCAATACTTGCTCCAGAGGGAGGAGAGGAGGAAGAAAAGAGCGAAAGAGTGAAGGTAAGAATATGTCCAAGCGGGACACCAACAACGCTGGAGAAGAGTAGACAAGGATTTCTTCCAATTCTCTCCCACCTACCAGGCCCAACTTGTCAGACCTCCAGGGCTGAGAGAACATCAAAAGGAAATAATGAGCCCAAAGAAGGCAAGACTACCACAGGGAGAAAACAACAACAGCCTAACCCCTTATCCCTATGTATCCTAAGAGAGACCCAGTAAACAGGGAAAAGGGTAAGCAGACATCCGGCACATCAAGGAAGATCTGCATAGAGAGAGAGGTGACTTGGGGTACACCACATTCATGCCCAAAGGATTGGGGTTGAGAACTTTGAAGTAAAAGATGACAAAAAAATAAAAGTTGTTAAGAAGGCAAAACAGAGAGTTGTCCTTATTTCCTATACTGCACCTGTGACACCCTTATTCAAGTCTGACCTACTCTTCTTTGATTGGCTGTTCAGTTGCCAAGCCCATATTCTGGGAGGGATCAGGCCACCCACTTGAATTTACATTTTTACACATATTAGTTTTGCACATGGGAAACATTTTTAATTTATAGTTAAGCATGACATAATGTATATATGCCTGGAACGGTCTACTCATGTCGGACCTAATGAAATATTTCTCATCTCAGCATGATGTTGCAGGTTCGAATTAGTGTTTTTTTAGGATTTATTTAAACTTTATAACAGTTCTCAACATGACATTTTATATACAGATGTCTAAATTATTAAACCATCACCTCCCTGAATCGGTGCTTTGTGATATTTTCTAGGGAGCTAAAAACATATTTTCGGTTATAACTATTGTTGCCAGCTTTACACCATTCTTGTACAGTCAAAGGCCAGGCTAATGGATGATCTGTTTGATTATCTTGAAAATCAGAGAAGGTTGCCCAACCTACATGCTCATGGGAAATACCTTGCGAACAGGCCTGGGATCAGTATCTCTGAGCTGACCACAATTTGGATTTTATTTTCAGGAATTATTCAAAGTTCACCCCATTAAGGGCTGGCTCTCTGTTGACTCGGCTGTTAACACCACCCATTTAACTCCTCTGTCATGCATGAATACAGCCTCCTCCCTAGACCTGAAACTGCAAAGAGATTGTCTTTCAGATACAGAGCAGAGCAGAGGCGTGGCATCCATCGGGGGAAGGTGACTTTGAGCCTCAGTGTAAAATTCATCTCTACTGAACAGAAATCTGTACTTTAAATGTCACCATTTCTTTCTTTAGAAATGAGGCCTGCATAATTATTTGAGCTCATTGTATATACAGTTTTCTCATGTACCATGACATCAATGTTCATCCTTACATCCTGATATATATATTTTGCATAATTCTGACAATGGAGATTTGTCTTCCCTGGTGTTTATTGTTCCATTTGCACAATGGCTATCTTTCTCCATGGCATCTTTCTTTTAGGAAAAGTGCACTTTGGGGCCTCAGTCGCCTATATTTAAAAGTAGGCTTTTAGTTTTGGGCTTTGTCAATCACATGCAGGGCACATTTAATTGTACTTCTCTGGAAACAGCATTTTGATATGGCAGTTGAGAATGAAATGCTGCATTTTCAGTTTCGCAGTCATCTCTGTGTGTTTTCAATACTCATTTTTCGGCCCAATGTAGCCAAACACAGTTTACTTTTTGTCTGGGGCTAGATTTGAACCCCACAACTGATGCTGAAGGGCTAAGGGAGGGACAAAGGGAGAGATCTATATTTCCTAAGCCCACCATGCGAGGAAGGCATTGCTGATACAGTGCATGTGCGAAGAAGTAAAGTCTGTAAGAAACATCACTGGTTCAGCAGTACAAGTTAATCGCTACAAGGAGTCGAAGAGCACATGGCAGCGATCAAGCCAATAAGACAAAGCATCAAGTACATGTGGACAGTGGGACGGGTGGATTTGTAGGTTGACTATTGTCTGAGAGCAGTAACTGTACATTTTGGACATGGCGGGTGGTGGGGAGGTGAGAAGGTGACAGCAGAAGCTAGAGTTTATTGCCTTGGTAAATAACTGCAACAGCAAGGAATGTAGCAGTACACATTAAATGTGACAACTTTGCCAGCCATGAAAGACACCACTGCAAATTAATGAAATTACTGGGGTATTTCAGGATGGTCATGCCACACAGTGGCTGCAACAGGACTTGTGAGGCATTAACTGGACATGGATGGAATTACAGGGGTGTTAGATGATTCTCTTGCATATGATGGCAGCCAATGGACATATGAGCTGTGAACTGGCAATGGATGACTTTACTGAATATTTAAGACCAGGTTTGACTTGTACCGGTAACTGGACATGTCAGACTGCACATTACATATGGTGACCATACCATGCAAATAAGAATGTAACTGGCTCTGGATGGCAATACTGGGGCATCTGAAGATATGCTTGACATGTATTATGTGGTATTATATTATTTATATGTGCCTTTGTACAGTGCCAAATTATCACTGTAGTAGTAGTATGGAAGTGAATATCGTTGTCTGTAAGTAGTTTATTGTGCCACCGCTGGGGAAAACCTGGCTTTATTCTACTGGAAACGAGAGCGTAACAAAAAGGTAACGTAAGAGGGGGAAGGAGTTACAGACAAAGAGATGGGATTGTTTGGTGTTAGAATACACGCATGTCAATCCAGGCTATGTAGCCTACATAACACAGAGGGCAGACAAAGAGATATCTGTTTTTTAATAATATACAAACTGTGCTTCCGAGGCAGTAAACATGTAGCTTATAGACATGAGTGTAGTTTTCAGACTGCCCTTTTTCCCTCATCTGCAAACTCCCAGATGTTTGTTTTGTTGCTCATAAGGTACAATGTATCTATATCAGACAGGGAGAGAGAGCGAGCAAGAGAGAGAGCAAAAGAGTGGTTGACAGTGGCACAGTGAGCTAGTGAAACAGGACTTGTCTGCAAGAGCCCTGTGATAGCGTAGAGTTGCATGTTATTTTGCCTCCTCTGTTCCATTAATAAATTGAGTGCCCTCTAAGGTGCCATAGTCAGGACTTGGGCTCTTCCCTATGGGTAAAATACTC
Source organism: Ambystoma mexicanum (assembly GCF_040938575.1). NCBI lineage: Eukaryota > Metazoa > Chordata > Amphibia > Caudata > Ambystomatidae > Ambystoma > Ambystoma mexicanum. Next base: position 669,391,987 of record NC_090935.1, on the reverse strand, counting down.
CAAACAGCCAAACCCAAGAAGGTTGACAAACAGGAACAAAGTACCTCTGACCAACATCCATGAACAACACAGGTTTTTCCTTTGTCTCTCCCACTGTCCCACTAACAAACCTCCCCCCCTTCCAGCCAACCAACCTTGCTGCTTTTTCAACCAAAAGTGATAGAAGGGCCCTATACAGGACCACTTACTTTACATTTTTGAAGTAGTAGAAGATATAAATGTGTCGGATGCTCGAGGGGCACGAGAACGTACTCAGGCAATCATTGTACATATGCAGGCTTAATTATGTGGGATATCCGTTTATTGTTCCACGGGTAAATCCCTGATTCATAATCCTTTGTCTGCCTAGCCAGAGCCGGAGAGGGGCCTGGTGCAAGAATAGGAAATACAGAAAGGTGAATGGTGTCAGAAACAGAAAGTGGGGGAAATGGATCAGCAGAACTACTAAAATATATTTAGTCTGGCACCTAGGTGTAAAATAAATGATGCGTACATAGTAATTGTTTATGTAAGGAGGAATTCTGATCACTGCCTATTAAAGAGAAGGCTCAAATGCCAAGGGGAGTTGGAAAGATTGTACTGTCCATGGCTGCCATGTCGATGAACATCAGATAATGTGGACAGATAATAATAAAGCATAGCAAGCCAAAACTCCCAGGGCATCCTTTGAGAACTAGGACTATGGTTACATTGTTACCTAGATATCCCTAACCAGAGAGGATGCTCATATCCAATGTTGAGTAACAAAGGGAAATGCCTCACTTTTTGTATCCCAGAAGTGTAAAATGACATTGGTGACAGTGGGACTTGTTACGATGTTGGAGGTAGCCATGGTGCTATTAGCACCATGGCTACCCCCTTACCGTATTCCAGGTCCGGGTTCTCGGAATAGGGACTTACCAGGTCATTCCAATCTTGGAGGTAAATTCTGAGAACCATTCCCCATTCTCATTCGAGCCGCCATAGGGTTCAATGGGAATGGGGATGGAGCTAATAGCGGGCCCGTTATTAGCTTCCTGGTCCCTTAGCGGCTCACGCTAAGGGACCTCGTAATGTGGCGGTAAGGAGTTAACGGCAACGGCACCCTTACCGTTGCCGTAAACCCCTTACCGCTGACCTCGTAACGAGGCCCAGTGATTTTGAAAGCCGAAAGCCAAGTAAAACCACAGTGTAACATTATGAGAAACAATGCTGCAAATATATGTAAAATATGCTGCAGACAAATAATGAGCAAGATAGGCATTTTTATAAAGTAAATGAGGTGTAGCAAAATTTATGGGTAAAAGGTGTAGCAACATTTATGGGTAAAAGTTTTGGGAAGAACCAGATGATGCATAAGAACAACTCAATAGGCTTGCCACAGAGCAAGAACCACATTAAACTTGATTGGCGTTCTAGAGCAAGGATGGATGTGTATGTCGCATCGTGGTAAAATTAGGATGTTCATCAACAATTGTTATTTTATTTGAAATGCATTCTTATAAATAGGCAGATGATACACTTTCTATGCACTTTTTTGGCATCACAAGATGCTAGTTTGGAAAGCGCACATGCAGGCTATTAATCAGAATTAACAGATTTGCTTTCGGCATAGACCTGCTCAGGGAACTGTGCAAGTGAATATCTTCTGTGTTTATTAGTAGGTCAAAGTTTCCAAAGGACGTGCATTTAATTAAAATAACATAACATAGACACTAACAGCATCAAACAGTAGTGACAGGGTTAGATTTCCCTGGCCTCAAATCGAAAGGTTCTTATGTTCAGAGACACAGTCAGCATTGAGGCGGGAAACAAGAACTTGTCCAGCACCTTTCTTGGTTGTTAGTACCAAAGTGGATGATGCAACATTCTGAGATTGGTAATATGATGGCAGCAACTGGACATGCAAAACAATATTCGACACAGATGGTATTACTGGGCTGGGGCACTTCACACTGTGGACTATGATGGCAGCCACTGGACATATAAAGCAGTAACTGGCATTGGATGGCATTAGTGGAACTTCTGATGCTGTGCCTCGTATATGCCATCAGTATCGGGATATCGCATACAGTGACCATACAGTGCAAATTAGACATTAGCTGGCACTTGGTGGCATTACTGCTGATTATGAGGACGCAATTGACATATCATGGCAGCAACTGGGCATATGATGCATTCACTAGACTTGGATGCCACTATTAGGGCATTTGAGTCTTTTCTTGAAATATGATGGTAGCTACTGGAAATATATGGTATGAACTGTCATTAGAGGATCATAGCTAACATTGGATGGCATTTTCTAAAGCTCGGGATACTCTAACAGACATATTATGGCAGTTCTTGGGACAGTGGGGATATGTTCAGCATGTAAGGATTGTACCTAACTGTGACTAGTACAAGAGGATGAGGCAGGGAGAAGGCAACACAGAGCACCACTGCAAGGAAAGGGGTGTGAAACTGACTGGAGGAGGAGGCACAAAGGGGAGTGACTGATGGTTGTTATGAGGAATCAGGAGAGTGCAGGGGGACTGAGGGTGCTTTTCTCTATTGTTTTCGTCTAGGAAACATGAGCTGAGGAGGAGGAAGGTTTTGTGTGGGCATATTGAGGGACAGAAGCGTATGACAGAGGAAGAGCCGTTAAAAAGTTAAGCCCTGTTGGGCTGAAGGCAGTTGGAACTAAGAGGAGTTCACTCAGGAGTTTGTTGTAATTTCCCCATTTAATACGAAGCAGCCCTTGTTCGGGATTGAGGCATTGACAGGAGGTGCTGTTTATTTTCATATTTTCAGCCCGAGAGCTGAGGGAGGAGCGAGTCCAAGCAGGACTTCAACACAAGCATTGAAGAGGTACTGATGGTCCCTTTGCCTTCGTCTTTTCCTCACCGCTCTGCTAAACTACATGACACAGCGAGCCCACCCCCAACGGCACAGTGAGTGAAAACAATAAATAGCAGCATTTAGCAGAAGGTTGCCTGTGGTGAAGGACACCACCTGAGAGCAGCCCTCCTCTTCTTACATCTTTGCCCTACATGGGGCAAAAAATGCCCTTTTGGTTCCTATGTTGTTGGAAATAGGAGAACAGGGACACACCAGGGTCTGGCAGAGAGGTCAGCTGAACAAAAAACAAGACAAAGGGGGGTGAGAGAATTGAGGTACTTCACATTCAGCCAAAGGACTGGAGTTGAGGCTGAGTGGTTGTGAAATAAATAAAAGTCTTAAAGACGAAAGTCACAAGAGTTGTCCTTATTCCCACAACCGACTTGTGACAAGTGGTGGCAGCAGGTGGCATACAGAGGGAGACCATGGAAGCGCTAATTAAGTCCCTGATTGAGGGACAACACCAACTGCAACAGGCGCTAAAACTACAAAGTCAAAAGGTGCAGGCTGACCGACAGGCGTGTCAGCAGGTGATTCAGGTGTAGCAGGCACAAATGATAGACGCAACAAATGTAGGGAGACATATGCAGGTACTGGCTACGGTCCTGCAGAAGTACACCCCTGGAGAAGCCTCAGCTCACTTCTTTGTGAACTTTGAAAGGGTGGCGCGCAATGCACAATATCCTCCAGACAGATGGTGCCACTATATTGTACCGTTGATGACCGGGGAAATGCAGCGTGCATACCAGGTGGCAAATCCAACAGCAGACACGACGTATGTGATATGAAAAGGGTTGCCCTTGAAAGACTAGGATATGATGAGGAAGCCTACAGAATAACATTCTGAGAGACAAAACTGTTGCAGGATGAAACTCCCAGGCAGTTGTTCTACAGATTAAAGGAACTGGGGAACAAATGGCTACAGACCACCACCACCGGGACCCAAGAGATGGCGGAAAGGATCGTACTAAAACAATTTGTGGAGGCCCTTCCCCAGCCAATCCAACACTGGGTGCGACAACATCATAGACCCAGTTTGACCTAGGTCATTAACATAGCCTCCGCCTACCAAAAGGCTGGACAGGGTATGCTGATGAAATATACCCAACTAGGCTGAGCGATAAGCGGACCAGCTAACATTATGTCCAGACCCACTGTTGGATGCTGGTCCAACCTCTGAAATAAACGTCTGGAAGTAGAAGGAACAAGGATGCGACCAGGAGTTGAAGGAAATATGCCGAACAGACCTCCACAGATGTGTTCAAGTCGTCTCCAATGTTTCGAATGGGTGGAATGGGGTCACCTAGCCAGACTATGCCCAAAGAGAAATAAAGATGAACCTATGGTTATCAGGGTCTTCGATGTACCCAAGGAAAGGAACTACCCAGATACAGAACAACACATAAAATCTCCCTATGTGTAAACCTGTGAAGCAGAAGTGGATGGACGCCCCACCCGAAAAATGGTCAACTCTGGATGTCTGCAGACGGTGGTCAGCACAGAACTGTTAGGTGATACCCCTCAAACTGACATGAGCAGTCATATCTGGTGTGTGCATGGGGATGTGAAGAGATACCCTACGAAATTGATCCAGGTGAAATAAGTGGGAGAACAAATAGACTTCAGGACTGCAGTGTTGGCTGTGCTACTCGAACCCCTAGTAGTGGGCTCTGATGTGCCAAGCCTACCCTGCATTATACAGACCATTGAGCAAAACTGGCTGGAAAGGACCCCTTGTCATGACTACTAGATCCTTTCTCCTCCCAATAAGGAAAGGAAAAGTTGGACTGAGAGGAGAAAGATACAGAGGGGGTGGCACGAGAAGACTATGCTCACAGTAACAATGGACTGTAAACTGGACGAACAGGGAGACATTTTTTGGATGGCCCAGAAACTGGATCCGGTGTTGAGTAATGCTAGGGCAGCCACGGAAGAAGTACAAAGAGAAGAAAGGCACGCACTTTATAAAAAACATAGGATTGTATTATAGAGTGATACGGAAACCCTGTGGCGAGTCCTAACAGCAACTCATAGTGCCCAATAAATATCAACAGACAGTGCTGGAAGTTGCACGTCGGCAAGTTAGAGAGGGCCAGTTTGGAGAGGGCCATTTCGGAGCCGAGAAGATGACACAGAAATTATTGGGAAGGTTCTTTTTGCCAGGGGTGTATGGACAAGTCGCCAGGTTCTGTCAACACTATGCAGAATGCCAAAAGAAGAACAGACCCAACATCATGAAGGCCCCACTGCAACCAATGCCATTTATCCTCGAACCTTTCCACCAAATCAGAATGGACATTGTGGGACCCTCCACCCCACAAGCAGGCGCCACAAGTATTTTTTGGTGATCGTGGATTACACTACACACTACCCAGAAGCTTTTCCCCTGAAAAACACCAACGCCCAGAAAATGTGTGACGTCCTAGAAACTGTAACAGACAAGCACACATTTCATGTTATCTGTCCTCAAGTCTGCGAGACATTACGCATCGAACCATTGAGAACTGTCGTTTACCATCCCCAGACAAATGGACTGGTAGAACCGTTGAAACAAACTATTAAGCAAATGCTAAGAAAAACGGTGAAGCCAGAAGAAAGTCATTGGGGCAGATTGATACCCTGGATACTCATGGAGAGAGTGGAGAAATTACAGAAAATCACTCAAACCCGTCTCCAACAAGCCAAGGGGAGACAAGAGCAAAGCTACAATCGAGGCTCCCGGGTGCGAACTTTCCAGGTGGGAGACTAAGTGTTGGTCCTTCTACCAACGACGGAGAATAAGATGTTGGCAGCCTGGAAAGGGCCTTACACCATAGAACAAGCCATTGGCACGGTCACTCATAAGGTACGACAGAAGATCAAGAAGGTACCAGTGCAAACATATCATGTCAACCTGTTGAAAAGATGGGTAGAGCCCACAACTACCGTCGCCTTGATCAGCACGGAAGAAGTTCCTACCGAGGACGTACCCCAAAGTTGGGAGCTTGTCGGAAGAGAGGTTTTATAGATGATTAATCCCGACATACGACCTCAAGAACGAACGGAGCTGGTACACTTAATTGATAAGTTCGTCCCCAAGTGTTTTCATCTTTACCAGGACGGACAACCAAAGCTTACCCTCGCATCGAGATGACCCGAAGGACTACAGTCAGACTTCGCCCTTACAAGATCATGGAAGCCCGCATCCAGACAGTGAATCATGAGGTACAGTCTATGATACAAATGGAGTGATAGAGCCGCCCCACAGACAGTGGTGCTCCCCCATTGTTCTAGTCCCCAAACCTAGTTCCAGGTTCTGTATGGACTTTTTCGTAAACCCAATGAGATCTCCACGTTTGATGCATATCGTATGCCTATAATTGAGGACCACCTAGACAAGCTCAGTAGAGCCAAATATCTGAACACCATAGATCTCTCCAAGGGGTACTGGCATATTCCCCATACACCAAGAAGACAAGGAAAGAAACAGCCTTTGCAGCCCCATCCAGACTACACCAATTACAGTACTTCCTTTTGGCCTTCATGGGGCCCCGGCAACATTACAGTGACTCATGAATACACTACTAAAAGGGCATGAATGATATGTCGGAGCTTATTTAGACGACATCACCGTATACAGCCCCACCTGGGAAGAACACATGAAGCATCTGGAAGCTATTTTTGAGACATTACAATGAGCGGGACTCCATGTTAACCCAAAGAAAACACAAATGCCCAACTTCCACACTAAATATCTGTGGTTTGGAGGGTGCTGTTGAGCAGCCAAACAGCATGGCCACTTAGCATTTGAGCTCCACAACACAGCGAAACACTAAGCATTGAGGTGGTGGGTACAGATCCTTAATAACCACAAATCTGTGCACAGCTGCTGGAGGATCACAGGGGAGTGCCTGTCTTGGACGACAGCCCTGGGAGAACCCGCTCCCCTGAGCCTCATCCACCTGACCCCTGAGCCGCTCAAACAGAGTGGGTGGTCTGCTGCAGGGCTACTCTCCGGGCATTGAAGTGGCGTGAAAATGTCTGTCTGTGGTTTTGGAGGCCAAGACGGGCTAATATCACATTTGCGAACCTCCACCCACCCACTGCAGGTCTATCCGACTCATTCTAACAAGCTTGGGGCCCCCGGCGTGTTCACAGAAAATCACGCAAAGCAGCAGCTGGGGAGGTCTCAGAACATCATACCTCTGGTTGACCTCCTCCAGCCCCCGTGGGATCGCCTGCTCCAAGTATCTCCGATCTGTGGAGAGAAGCTGGGGGGACAACGCTGCAGGTCTTATAAAGGGCACACACCTCCAGAGACATTCCTGCGCCTGGGGCCTGAAGACACCGGCCTCAGCACGGAGGGCCAGATCGGAGCCATCCGCACAAGGCGTAGGCACTGCCTACATACATACGTGGGATTGGGCAGGCAGCAGCCCAACCATGTGAAGCTGCATCATCCCCCGCTTCTCTGAGGCACTCTGTTCCCCAGCGGGGACCAAGCTTGTTACGGCCACCTGTGAGGGACAGGCAGAACTCGCCGCCAAACCACATCTACCATCAGAATCCTTCTCCCCCATCCGACAGTTCCACTGGCCCAAATACTTCCGGCTTGAGGAGACCAGCGGTGGACACCCGCAAATACACTCCTGCATGCGGGCCCCCCTGACACCCACTCCATCGCAGAGGGAGAGTTGTGAGCTGCCCAGACATGCTGCATAAACAGCCTACATCCAGGGTGGGAGACAGTGAGGCGGCCGCCTTTCCTGAAGGAAGCTGTGCAGCACCTGCCAGTGAGACTGCACATAAGGTGAGGTCCTCCTCTCCCTCCCAACGATTCAATCTCTCTGCATTTTCAAATGGCCTCCAATACCCCCAGGCTAAATACGGCCTATATGCGGGCTCCCCAAGCTCTGTGTACTTCCCCTCGCAGGTGCAGCAACACGGTCCCTATCACTACTCCAGCCTGTACGAGCTGACCCCGTAAAAACAACACCCAGCTCGTACAGCTGGTGACTGACATCTCCAGTATACAGACCAGCTCATGGGAGTGGACCCCAGGGGTGAGGAGTCTCCTCATTGTTGTTGCGGTGGACCCCGTTGAGGGGTGGACACCTCTGTCAGCCACACCATGGAACACTTACCACTGCTTCAAAGTGCAGCATGCAAGAGAGGTAGGCCCTCTGCAACCCCAACTCCCTACCCGCAGATGGTGGATCTTCCAAACTGGCGTGAAACCCCTAAGCATCGATTTCCAGAACTAATGCCCTGGTGAGGTCACACAACAACTTGCATAACTGGTTAACTCTGGGATACCCCACAAACGGCTGCTAAAAAGTGACAAACCCAGCTGGAGGGGCCCATAGAGGTCTCTTCCCGACGTCGAAGCTACTGGAGGGCGCCCAGAGTCCAACATACCTACAGTGCCAGCCGAATACAGAATTCAAACCCTAGTGCTCCACTATAACAGTGTGCGAATACCTGACCATCACGAGATGGGGCAAAGCTCAAATACCAAGGAGAACCCCTAAAGCACAATGTGATTCCCACAATCCCCAAGGTGGGCCAAACTCGACATCCGGGTACTGCTGTCACTCCCTGTCAGATCCAGGAAACCATATTCACCCAGCCGCTGGAGTCCGTATTGCCGGGGTCCACATACAGACAGCACTCCTGATTTACCCGATTACAGCTAGAGAAGCCCAAGGGATCTGGTGCAGGGAAAATGGCGGGCGCAATGGACAAGTTTGCAAAAGTGACTCCCCGCGATGATCCAGCCCAACAGCGACAGCCCTCAATACAACCTTCTACCACACCTCCAGATCCTCCACTCATGCCGGACCTGTCAGGCGTGATGGAAGTGATGGCGAAAGGATTCGCAGCTGTGCACGAACAACTTGATGACATTACTGCAAGTGTTGCCTCAATGCGGACCCAACTAGCCCACGAAGGTGCTCGGATAACCAAAGGGGAAGAAAGTATCAGCACTAATGAAGACAGCATCCGTACATTGCAGGATACAGTTGCTACCCTCTCCAAAGACATGAAGCAAGTCAAAAGCAAGTGCGATAACCTTGAATCGCGCTCAAGAAGGAATAAAATCCGGATTGTGGGTGTTCTAGAGGACTCCTTAACCGGTAACATGGAACTGGCTGTTGAAAACCTCCTTAAAGGCCAGCTGGTTCAACCAGCCCTTTCTCCATTCTTCTTTGTGGAGCGGGCACACCGAGTGCTCTCACCTAAACCGAAACCAGGAGATTTGTCCAGGCCCGTAATAGCAAAAATCCTAAGTTACCGCGCCAGAGACACGCTCCTCCGCCAGGCCTGCGAAAAGAAGGAACTCAGACTGGAATCCCAAATCATCTGAATATTCCCGGACTTCTCCATTCTGGTACAGTTAGAATTATGTCAATTCATTGGGGTCAAAAAGATGCTCTGGGAGAGTAACATACAAAACACTATGCTATTACCGGCACGGCTGAAGCTACAATTTCGGGGCAAGCTGTACTTTTTCACAGTACCAGGCGAAGCAGTCAAATTTATCGAGGCACAAATCCCAGTACCCAACCCAGAGGAAGGACCGGCAAAGTGAGACAATCAAACCTGCTTATTTGCCGGTACTGGAGTTATGATGTTATGAATACCCAGAGGTTTCTAAGCCCGGACCCGGGGATCGAACATGTGTTGCTCCGTGTCGTCTTGCTTCCAAGGTGAGCACAATGCCCCTGAGCTATCCCATGACCCTCGCTGAGATATGAGTAGATAGCAATTCACTGAAACTATAAACCACCTTGACACTAGCTATTGTCTATGAAAGTCCCATCTATTGGTACACGACGTGCGGCAACAGCGCTCCCATTTGCAGTTGTGTGTGTGAACTATGTTGATTTTGGCATCTAGGCCCTGTTTGCACAAGGGGATGGTTGGGGGTGGAAGGGGATGGGGGTTTACACTGCTGGGTTGGGTTGGCAGTGAGGTTGGGGGCAGGAAGGGGGGGTACAGGGTCTAAAATTGATCCAGCGGGGAGCAAGAGCGCCAGTTGCGCTCCAAAAAAGGCACGTTGGGTGAAAACTAATAAAAACCTGGTGATTGAGTGCAGAGGTACACGGACCATAAACTATATTGACATTAACAGCACAACTACATACAGGGAAGGTCATGAATCATTAAAGACGGAATGGCACAACAGGTGAAGATACTAAGTTGGAACGTCCTGGGTCTTGGAAGTTTTCACCAAATCTCGCAAAATAATATCCTACACTCAGAGACAAAAGGCCAATATCTTATTCTTTCAAGAAACCCACGTCAAAGAAGGCACATGCCACAACACAGCCCTTTCATGGGGAGGAAATAGATACTTCACTTCATACTCCACCCAATCCAGAGGTGTCCTGATACTTGCCCATAAGTCCCTGAAATTCATCGCAAAACGCACACATGTGGTCCCGGGTGAGCGGGGGGGTACTTCGTTGTGGACTGGGTTTTGGAGGGCCTGGAAACCATATTTATAATCAATACCTCCTGCCCCAATACCGACTCCCCGGAATTCTTCAACCACTTAAAAGAAACTGGGTTTTACAGGTTTCCACTAATATGGGAAGGGGACATGAACCTAATCCTAGACCGCACACTGGATAGGACAAACAAAACCCCTTACCCTCAGACTCAGACAGCCCGCCAGTTACTAAGCCTCATGCAGGCATTTGTACTCAGGGATGCATGGCGAACCACACATCCACTAGCAAGAGAATATGTCTTCTACTCCTCGGCACACAACATGACGTCCCGGATAGATCTCTTCCTTATCTATTACTTACTGATGGGGAAAGTGCTGGAGGTAGAAATTAGACCTTGCACATTGTCCGACCACTCCCTGATTCTACTAACCCTGAAATTAAAAGAAAACCTGACTCGATGCACCTGGAGGGTCAAGTCCGCGGCACTGCGTGATATAGTATTCCGAGCAGACATCAAATCTGACATTGACACCTTCTTTGCTACCAACGCACCTGACAGCACATCTCACAGCGTCAGATGGCAGGCCTTCAAAGTATATATCAGCGGTATGGCAATATCAAGAGAAGCAGGGGTGCTTAAGTGCATTAGAAGGGACCTCGAGAAATCTGAAATTACACTCAAAAATCTTGAACAAGATCATTCTCGAACCTCCGACCCACGCTGCTAGCACAAATCTTCTCTGAGTTGGAAAGGTTTGAGGGCCACGCCTCAAGAGAAACCCAGTACTTCTCCCAGCTGATTGTGGTCAGGAAATATGTGGAAGGGGATAGACCGGGGAGGAAATTGACGAGAGTCGTCCGATCAGAGCGAGGAGGGGAACAAGTGGACTGTATCTTAGATGCGCAGGGGAATAATAAGTGGTCCGACATGGACATGGTTGCGGTATTCTGAGATGTTTATCAAACACTGTACACTGCACCACAACCAAAATAAAAACCTGCCATTCATGCACTGCTCCAAAATATCGCACTGCACTGCCTCAGTGGCCAAACCACTGCGGAATTGGAACTTCCAATCACCCTAGAGGATATTGTGGCAGTTATCTCCGACTTGCCAAAAAGTAAGGCCTCTGACCCGGATGGCCTGACGGTCGAGTTATACCAGGAGTATGCCGCTGCGCTGTCCCCCATCCTCTTGCTGGTGTGGGAGGAATCCCTCCGTCTCCACACCCTGCCAGAATCGTTAAGAGATGCTATAATCACCGTAATGCTAAAGCTGGACAAACCCAGCAATGAATGTGGCTCATACAGGCCCCTGTCCCTCATTAACTGCGACACTAAAATGTATGCGAAAGTCCTGGCCAATAGACTTCTTCCGCTGATGCCACACCTAGTCCACTGCGACCAGGCCAGATTCATCCTTGGGAGGTCCACTACACTCAATATTAGGAGGTCATTCAATATAATGGGCAGAATTAGCCCAGGGGCACAAGCGGTGGGGATAACCATAGACGCCCAAAAGGCTTTCGAAATGGTCGCCTTGGATTTTCGTTCGCAACCCTAGAAAAGATGGGATTTGGACCCAATATGCTACGATATATTAAACTGTTATACACACAACCACTTGCTAGGGTCCTTGTCAACTCTTGCACGTCCACTACATTCCAGCTCGAAAGGGGAACCCGACAAGGATGCCCCTTCTCCCCCATCCTCTTTGCCCTGGCGATCGAGCCAATGGCGGAATATATTAGGACATACCATAGCCATTGCGGTATATGCTTAAACGCCCCCCCCTGAGATCACATCTCTTTATGCGAATGATGTGGTGCTATACGTTAGAGACCCTCTAGACAATTTAATACCAAACCTTGAAGACATAACACACATCAGTGAATTCTCAGGCTTCACAATCAACTTCTCTAAATTGGAATTATTCCCCCTTACTAACAACACCCAAGACTGCTGGGGAACAACCTCTTTACGATGGTCCCCGGACCATATCAAATGCTTGGGGGTGGTGCTATCGAGATCCCGGGCCTCCCTGTTGCAAGACAACTATGACAGCCTCAGATCATACTCAGAAGCCAAAACGAATAAATGGAAATCCCTCCCATTATCCCCGGCCGCTAAACTATCACTAACTAAGATGACAGTACTCCCTAAAATGCTATACAAATTCACTAATGTCCCAGTATGGCCTAGAAAACCCTTTTTTCCCAAAACGCATGGACTGCTCGCGCAGTTCCTATGGCACTCTGGAAAAAGTGGACAGAGATTACACTCCCATATGCGAAAGGGGGATTCACTGCTCCAAATCCAGAACTGTACTGGACCGCTGCCCAGGCACTTTTTGCCACATTCTGGTACCCTATGACTTCGCCCCCCACCCGCACGTCAAGCTAGAGACATTGGCCACAGCAGAATCAGACCTAAAAACGCGAATACTAGTCCAACGCTACAGTGATGACTGCCCATTCGACCCCGTTGCCTCCACACTGCGTGCATAGCGCACAATATTCGCCCGCACGGGAACTGACAGACCCTAGTACCGGTAGCTACACCTGTGGAAATTCCTCGAGTTAAAACCTACATGGGACAGGGTGATCCAGATGAGGTGGGAGCACTTGGATTGACGTCTTTCCTGATGGCGAATTTACTACACCTTCCACTTGTAAACCCGGTCATGGGAACACTGGGGGAGACCGATTTCAATACTATAGGATGCGTGTGGCCATCTCGGATAGATGGCCCTCTTACCCAGCCAAGCCTCCAGAGACCACATACCTGGCCTGCATCGCAAAGTCTGGGGACTGCAGACATGTCCTGTCTGCACTTTATAAGATTTGGCTGGATACCACTTCACCCCCCACCTCAAGTGCATGAAAGGGATGGTCCCGAAAATTGGGCTTTGAGCTTACGGATGATCAATGCGCCCACATGTGCACACATTCCAATAAGGTTTCAATACATTTTAGAGTTAAATGTATACAATTCAAACTACTGAATAGACTTTACAATACACCGGCCAGTCTCTCCAAAATGGCTCACTCACAGCCACACTGTTTCCCGAGATGCCGGCATACCCCTACACATGTTCTGGGAATGCCCTAGGTTAGGGGATTACTGGGACCATATCACAGATATAATATTGTAAGTCTTGGACAACCCTCTGGAACAGAACTCCCTGGGAATGCTTTTCGGCATCTAGCCAACTATCCACAGCAAGACTCACCGGGCATTTGTAAATATAGCATGGTTGGTGGCCAAGAGAGCTATCCTATTAAAGTGGAAGGACAAACGCACCCCCCAGCGTGAAAGAATGGTTGGTAGAGTTGACATGGGTTCAGGAATGTGAGGACCTGTAAATGTCCACTCTCCCTCTCCCCACCCTTTCCAGACCTCATGATGCCTGGGTAGGCTTAGGATCTTACCTGTGTAACATTGTCACTACAAAATTGGACTGAGATGGATGGTATCCACCAATCATAGTTCTGTATCGCCTGTATGTAAGATGTACCATGTAACATTCCATGTTAATTTTACTATGTATACTAAGAAGTATAATACAAATCTGTATTCCTGTTGTCCCTGCTGCACTTGCTTTTGCCAGTAATAAATCAAGGTTAAAAAAAATAAAAAACATATGGGGTATTTTGCTGGACAGGGTACAATCCAAACACAGAAGTAGAAGATGGCAGCGATTCAGAGACTGCAGTTCCCAGCCAACACCTGTCAACTGCAAGCCTTTCTAGGCTTTGTGGGCTACTATCGCAGATTTATTTCCCATTTCTTGACGATCACTGCACCTCTCACTGATCTTCTGAAGACATCCTCCACCAAACGAACTTGGAAGATTGAAGCCACGGAGGAAGCCTTCAGTGCCTTGAAGAACGCCCTTACCGACCAGGCGGTGCTACGATGTCCTGACTATTCAGCTCCTTTCTTTTGGCATACTGACGTATCGGGAACAGGGATGGGAATAGTCCTATTCTAAAACCAGGGAGAATCTGAGAGGCCAATCCTCTTTATCAGCAAAAAACTACTACCTCATGAGTTGGTATATGCCACCATCGACAAGGAGTGTTTGGCAGTCAAGTGGGCTGTGGAGTCCCTGCAATATTACCTCTTGGGCCGACAATTCACATTGGTAACAGATCACACCCCATTAGTTTGGTTAGCGAGACACAAGGATACGAACCCTCAGATCCTCTGATGGTTTTTTTCCATGCAACCTTTCTCATTTCAAACTGTCCACCATCCAGGGCGACTGATGGCTCAAGCAGACTTGTCACAGGCCCATGCCCTTCCCGAATTTAAGGGACCAGAAAGGGCGTCTATGAAGTAGTACAAGAGAATGAGGCAGGGGGGAAGGCAGCACAGAGCACCACGACAAAGAAAGGGTGTGAAACCTACTGGAGTAGGAGGGACAAAGGAGAGAGACTGATGGTTGTTATGAGGAATCAGGAGAGCGCAGGGGGACGGAGGGTGCTTTTCTCTATTTATTTTGTCCCGGAAACGAGAGCTGAGGAGGAGGAGGAAGGTTTTGGTGGGCATATTGAGGGACAGAAGCATATGACAGAGGAAGAGCCATTAAGAAGTTGTGCCCCGTTGGGCTGAAGGCAGTCGGAACTCGGAGGAGTTCACCAAGGACAACCAGAGGAGTTTGTTGTAATTTCTCCAGTCAATACGAAGCAGCCTGCGTTCGGGGCAGAGGCACTGACAGGAGATGCCGATTATTTTCATATTTTCAGCTCAAGAGCTGAGGGAGGAGCAAGTCCAAGCGAGACTCCAACACGAGTGTTGAAGAGGTACCGGTGGTCGGTGGTCCCTTTGCCCGAGTCTTGTCCTCACTGCTCTGCTAAACTACACGACACAGCAAGCTGCGAGAAACCTGAGGGTATCCTCCCAAGTAGACACCAGGAATCACTTATTCAGGAGCCCAAGGAAGGACTGGTGCTCTCAGATCCCAACCCTGGGGGTGGACAAGCGAGGGAGGATCACCTGGGTGAGGGAGACAAGGGATATGCTCAGGGGAATGGCCCAGGTGAGATGCATACTATACCGGAGACGTGGTACTATACCGGAGAAAGAGACGAGGAAGATGAGGCCTTTGTGGGATGTATCATCTCGACCTCCCTTGTTCCCAATGAACCTCCTTTTACAGAATCCACCATCCTCTCTGCATCTGACAAAGCCATAAGACACCCTGTTGCACTTAGAAACCACATTCCCCAGAATCGTGGATTCCCGGTTTCCTATCTGAATATTCAAAGTCATTCTTCATCACTTCTTTCCCGAAACCCCAGTATACTGCATTGACAACACACTATCATTCCCACAATCCCCCCTGTTCATTGAACAATAATAATCCTGGTCATTTCCGTTTGTTTACCAAAACCCCTAGTACAAGGACTATAATTCCATATAACACCTCTTCCCCATCCTACCTTGTAGGATACTTGTAAACTCTACCACCCCCTTTCCCAACACAAACACTTTTCCCTACCATGATTGCTAACCACGGGCGCCTCCTCCACTAACAGCCAAGCCAGGGAGAGACACATGGCCCAATGGTACCGGCCTTGGCTCTACAAACAAAAAAGCAAAGCAGTTCATCACAGCCGGTGAGTCGAGAGGGAGAGTCGATAAAGAAACCAAATTGTGTTGAACGAAAGTAGCAAGCAGCTAATTGAACTTTGAATAAACAATTGATAGAAGAAAAGGGGAAAGCCAACCTAGCAGAACAAGCACCACAAGGTGTTCACTCAAGAAACTCTAGGCGATTACCCTGCTGTTAAACTACAGTTACCAGAAGGCCTTGGGAGAAAGGCGAGAAGAGGGGTCAAAGTGGTCATACAGGGGTATTGTAAAATCCTACGTACAGTCGAAAGTATTTGACCAGCAGATGATTGTGAAGCAAAGGGAAATGAATCCTGCATGGTGAAAAGACATTAAGACTCATGAGTACAAGAGTCCAAACTTCCATGAAATGTGTGTTGACAGGAGTGAACCTGGCGGAGGGATGTCCACAGTGAAATGTGCTGAAAAGACATTGTGATTTGTGAATGCAAGAAAAGCCATTGTGAATCCGAAAGAGGGAGGCTGGCAATTAAAACGGGGACCAAACCCGAAAGAGGGTGATCCAGCGGTAGAAAGTCATCACCCCAAAGTTCATTGAGAAAGGAACTGTTTAATGGATTTGTCAAATACGACTGGTGAGGGGTGTGCGCCCGGGGGACCCAGCGCTGAAGCCGTCACCCAAAGGCATACGTGAGACAGAACTTTATGTTTGTTTGTTGACAATATCAGGCCCTCGAAGGCAAGAGACTTGTTTATTGAAAAGAGACGTAACCATCGAAGAACCTGATATCTGGAACTGAACTGTTGTTCTGGGAAAGCTCGAGTGTGTGTTGTGCTCAGGAGACACACCTTGTCCCGTGCTCAAAACACGGGGAAGGGAGACCTCTGGCAATCACATTCTGCCTTATTATTTGTGAGAACTTCTTTCTTTATTGAAACCCCTATCACACACTCTTTCTATAATTAGTTGCAAGGATTTGGCAATAGATCTTTTTAGTATAAGCCTTTTACTTTCACAAGACACCACAAGGACTGCCTTATTTTTCATTTGATGGCCGATGCTTGCTCTCATCTTAGATTTAGGTTTAGGTTAGGCGTTTTTCCATCCTGCATTTATAGTTTAATAAACACCCTTACTACCAGCTTACAGGGACGCTACACTGTAATCGCGTGAAAATACTACGCGTACCCTGCTCACGGCAGCCAAAACGCATGAAAATGTACTTGCGCACCCCTCGGAATACGCGTACCCCGCTCGCGCCAGGTAAATTGCATTGAAAAAATACCCCCTGTGGTGTGGGCTACCTGTGGGGCATGCCCAGGGTTGATGGGGTGCCTGTGCGTATTCCGGGGGGTACGCATGGATTTCCACACGCGATAGGCCTGGGGCGAGCGGGGTACGTGTATTTCGGGGGTGCGTGGGGATTTCCACACGGGATAGGCCTGGGGCGAGCGGGGTATGTGTATTTTGGGGGTGCGCAGGGATTTTCACATGCGATAGGCCTGGCGTGAGCGGGGTACGTGTATTCCGAGGGGTGCGTGTGGATTTTTACATGCACATGGGCTACAGGGGTCGCATATCTCTTTTCCTTGCTTTTTTGGGATGCCTGAGTGTTGCGTGACACGTCATTTCTCCTGAGGGGCCACAGAATGGGACATTCATCGTAGCTGTATATACATGCTTTGTTGTTTGTGCGCCCTTTGGGTGGCGGACGTGTTTAGGCCTGTGCGTGTATTTTGGCATGCGCATGTTTCCCCTATTCGATTCCATGAATACGTGTAGTTCGCGTGCATGTGGGAGTTCCGTGTATTTCACAGCTGTACTTCCCCAGTTTCACATGTTGTTCCCCATTCCCCGTGTTCCGCCCCGTGTTCCACCCCCTTTTGTTGTGTGCGCTACACGTTGTGCTCTTTAGCTGTGCACGTCGCGCACCTCGTTTAGTGACGTGTGCGCCCGTGTGCACCACCCACGGATTTGGCGCACATCCCAGGCTTTACACACGCAGCGCATTCCATGAATCGCTGAACGGCTGCGTGCACAGCTTTAGCACGCATGCGCTGCGATTTTCACGCTTGCGCTCCCCTTTTCAGCGCACATTAATTCCATGAATTACCCTGTTTATGTGATAACTTTTGGGCCAAATGACACTCAGTGTCTTTCCTGTGTTGTCATCAGATATGTGACTTCATTTCAGGCATCCCTGGACTTCTTAAGAATTGACGTCCCTGCCTTTCTGCTGTTTAAAGCAGAGCTCTATTTTATTCCCTGCAGTCTTAACATTTAAAGCCAGGGCTGGTGGTCTGCTTTCAGTTGACACTGATTTCATCACAGAATGTTTCTCAAGATTGATATTTCTTTTATTTCTTCAGTAACGGCACTGTATTGTATAGACATGTAAACAAGATTAGGGTGGACCTCCCTTACTTATCTAAATAACACTTGGCAACCCCAGGTGTTCTTCCATGTCAATAGGCTTAAGCGCCCCTATGGACATTATGACAGAGTGCTAATCTTTCAAGCAGCTGAAGAGAAAGACAACAAAAGGTACACCCGACCAGCTGAACAGCGAGCAATGAGAAAGGAGGCTCGGTGGAAGGAGTAAATCTCTCTTCCTGACTGTCATGACACTGGGTACATGTGGGCAGTTGCCGCAGCAGTTTTCTGACTTTTACCCGACCCCAGAGCTAAAAGCTGGTGTTGGTATTGCATTGGCATAGGAGGCAGCCTGCCTGAAAGAGTATGATATTGAGAATGACAGGATGAGGGGCATAACCGAAGGTGAAGCAGTCAAGGTGCTAGAACTTGGTGATTGCTCCATCAGGTAGTCTCTGGGTTAGACTGGTGGTTGTGTTACCCACTTGGGTTCTCTGCAGACTACCACAGACTCAACACAGTCATTAGGACAGATGCCCATACTACTCCCAGACCTGATGAATTTGTGGACAAGCTAGGGGGTTCCAATATCTTGGTTGACTTTATAATTGAGGGCTAGCAAATTGTACTAACAGACAGCAAGCAGAGTCAGGGAAAGGTCAACATTCTACGCGTCCAGGGTCAATTTCAATTGAAGCTATCGTATTAAAGATGGCCCTTGTGCTATTTCAGAGGTTTGGGTCTCAGAGCACTTTACAAGATATGTCAAAACCATAAAAAAATGTATGAAGGGTTTGTAACTGGCAGCACACACAATCCTGACAAAACATGAACAAACTATATCGTACAGGGAATTTTCAGAAGGATGCATGTTCGCGTTAATTCATATCAGAAAAAACTGAGAGGTGAAGATGGAGTTTTAAGATGAGGAGAGATGAGAGAAGTCAGAAGGTCAGGGAGGGGAAGTACCTAGGTTTAAGACCGTGTACCAGCTAGCAGTGAAGCCATAGGCACGTAGAGCCGGTGAAGAAGGTATGAACAAAGATCAGGGTGGGTTGGCTGATACTCCATCTCTGGATGGAAGAGAGGGGTATCATTTGTGTGATGGGTGTAGGACGAATGGGAGCAAGTGAAAATACTAGCTGTGAAGCCATGAACATGTGAGACAGCGGTGACAACAGATAGAATGGAATAGAGAAGCCGGCAGGCTATTGCTGGAGAACCATGCGCGAGGAGTCCATGATCTAAGAGGATCATGCAGACTCTCAGTCTGAAACAGGTAGGGTGCAAGCCAGCAAACAAGCCGAAGGAGCACATATAAGTGAGTAATGTGGACATACTAGCACTGAAGCCATATTTTGTAGTAAAACAAATGTTATATGTATATAAATAAATATTATAGAACAACATCAGAAACCATGTAAAGACCCATTGATATTTGGATTTAACCCATATATTTAATTTAAACTCCTAGTGGAAGAAGTAGAGAAAACAACCTCATTGTTACAACCGTACAAATTCCTTTATTGCAAACACATTTTTTTAAACGTGACTGTGCATATCAAAGTACCAACAATAAGACAGCGCATTAACAACATTAAGTTAAAATTATTCATATATATAAAAATACAAATTTGATGAAAAAGATAATTCATAAATTGAATGAAGACTATGATACAATTCTCATAGCGTTCAACAACAGAAAATGATATATTATTGCAGCAAATCTCATTTAAGTGTTCTGCTCACATTATAATGGATGGTATGTATTTTACATTCTCGCCAACTAGTAACTACTAGTTTTGACGAATAACCTCCTACAACACTCTATTAGATGCCTTGTTGCCATCAAGGCAAAAACATCTCTCTTATAGGTCATCACAAATCATCAGATACTAATTAAATAATGATGGTGAACAGCTATGAACGGAGACAGCTAAATTGAAATAGCCGGCAGCATTGTTCAAAACATGCTCTTATCCTATTTATGTTATTTATGAATTCTGCTGCACTGTGCCCATGTATAGAGCTGTGGTGTCGGCTTACTTCAAATTCCTTTTCAGTTATCCCACATCCTTTTCAGTGAATGGCTCAGAATGGCTCAATGTACAAACACCAAACCCTCAGGTTGCTCTTAGACAGCAGTATGAGATCGCAAGAGTGGAAAAGAAGAAAGGGGGCATAGGGAGCAGAGCATGCAGGGAGAGGTCCAAATGATATATCGTTAAAATTAGGCGATTATGGGAAGGAGTTAGGTTAACTGAGTAAGGACATTATTGAACAGTAAGGTTTACAGTTATTTGGAGAAGGTGAAGATTGGAGGAACGCAATGCTGCTTGAAGGGTGATGAGTTCTAGATTATCCGCTCATTACCAGGGGGGGATTAGTTCAGAGATTTTCTTTCTTCCTGAAGCTGGAGATTTCTCTTGTTACACCGGATGTCACTGGAGCCTCCTAATACTAAGCGTTTATCCTTCAGATCGTTTAGGGAGTTGTGGTGGAAAGATGTGTACAGTATGTGAGATTGTCCATCTCAGAGATAAAAACAGGCTTCAATGGGATGGCAATGAAGTTCGATTTGAACCAGAGTGATATAATCAAAATGGTGGCTGTTGGAGATCATGCATGTTGATGCCTGTTATACAGCCTTTGTACGAACCAGGCGATTCTTTGGGAGGCTAATAAGGACAACATTCTTGAACTCTCATCCAGAGATTACTAGTGCTTGCACCACTGGCTGTAGGTCCGCTGCTGGTATAAGATTGTCTGTAATCCTCAGTAGGCGTAGCTAAAATTGGACTTTCGTTAAAGCATTTGTGATGTGGAGTTCAAGGAACCATCTATTACAGAGGAGAAAACCAATTGATTTGGCAATGGTGAATACAGATGGAATAACACCCAGGGTAGGGGAAGGTGTCATCCTGGATTGAGTGGGAAATTAAGATTGAGAAGAGGAGAGCAGCAGCAATTCTGATTTTTGGGTGTCACATTTTTAGGATTGTTGGCAACGTCGAGTTTTGAATGTTCTTTTCTTCAGCTCATAGACTACTTACTTACCATGTGTACGGTCAGGTTTTGGTGTGGCTTTTAAGTACAGCTGCCCATCATTCACATATTTTTGGAGCCTGATGTTATGGCTTTTGATAACCTCCCCTAAGGTTTCAGTGTATACGGTCAATAGCCTTGTAGAAATGACAGAGCTAAAAGAGACTCCTGCACTCATAGGGCACCTTAATTGGTGAAGAAGTAGGTTATTCAATTTGCAACATTTGGAGTGATCCTTGAAGAAACACTATAGTTGGTGCCAGGTCCACTTGGCAAAATAGGCTACTACACATAAGGTAAGTCTTGGGAGGATAGCTCAGGGGCAACATGCTCGCCCTGGAAGCAAGACGACACAGAGCAACACAGGTTCGAGCCCCGGGTCCGCGCTTAGAAACCTCTGGGTATTAAGTGCATAATAAATAACCTATCATGTCATATCATATCATATCATGCATGACAGAAAGTAAAACTGACTATCAAGTACAGTAAAAGCCAGAAGAGTTAAGGCTTGGTTTTGTATCTGGAGCACAACATTTATGGATGGAAAACTGAGTCTTCAAGTGAAGACCCAAGCCATTATGTACTGGGGAGGGTTTACAAAACGTAGACCCAGAAGAAGGAAAAGAACACAAGCCACTCATACTGATTTATTCTAGTAATACAAGTGTATGAGTGATGTTGATTTAATATTCAATTGAAATATATTATCAATCCATAATGGCAGATGGAA
The DNA here is from genome assembly GCF_040938575.1 of Ambystoma mexicanum. Taxonomy (NCBI): domain Eukaryota; kingdom Metazoa; phylum Chordata; class Amphibia; order Caudata; family Ambystomatidae; genus Ambystoma; species Ambystoma mexicanum. The sequence goes on along the minus strand of NC_090935.1, from coordinate 669,369,966 downwards.
ATACACAGCGGAACCGCTTGAAGCTTTCTGGAGTGATGGTGTCCCCAAATTACTCTCTTAAGCTCTCCCTTTGAAGAAAATCCGCCAAACACTTTGCAAGTGGTAACTAGAAACTTAAATATCGAAGGCACGCTACAAATAAACTGTCGATTTTTTTGACTTGTAATTGATAATACTTTTGAAGAGATATATATAGAAAACATAGGTCTATTGCAAAGAAATTAAATATCTTTTATACCTGACTTTTGAAAATTTATCATAATGAAATAACTACCTTAGTTGAGATCATTATTCTCCGGTTGTTGACAACTTTGAAATAATAATTATGACTGTGACATATATTGAGAAACAGTCAAATAATTAAATTCATTGACTCTTAAGGTTTACGAAAAATGTCTTGTAATAGGGAATAGGTAAAACTTTACTGTAAATTGAATAATTTCTGTAGTATATATATATATACATATATATATATATATATATATGTATGTAGTATTTTGAAGTGCTATATTCCATATATAAAGATGCTGAACAAATTGTTGATTGATAATACTATGAAAGCATTGTGTAATATACCTTTTCTAATTAGTATTTTTCCTTTCTCCTTTCTTCACAATTTTTTCATCTTCCCTATGGCTTGACAGCCATAAGAGATTGTGATATACATTTTCGGCTATTGAGAAAAGATACCTAGGATTAGGTCCTGAAGTAGCTTACATATTGTGTCTTACATATATAGCACAAGCATGTGACACAGCAAGGCCTTCTCCTGACAAAATACATTAAACTTGTATTTGTATGGTTGTACAGGAAATGCATTTTTAATAACTAGTCAAAGTTTGAATGTCAAAATACAATATAATCACTTCTATTTAGGATGTAGATTATTAGTCCCTGTATACTCCCAAGGGATGCCTACTATTTCTTGCTTACAAACTGAATTTGAAGGCTGACATGTTTCACATACTTGTGCTATAGATGTAAGACACAATATATAAGCTACTTCAGGACTTAATCCTGAATGTCACCGCAACAAAAAGACGCGGAGTGGCAACTCATCAATGCTTATTCTGATGCACACACCCCAAACTGGGATCTTAAAATAAGCAAAAATAGGAGCACAGGGGTGTGTAATGCAATTTCACCAATTTTGTAATTGTTGCAAAACTAAGTATAACGATGTTCCAAAGAATTATCTAAACAATGTAAAATTGAATTAGCATGTGTTAAAAAAAATCAACTTTAATAACATTCACATACATATCATAACTGATGACAAACAAAACATACAGAGAACTTAAAAAGAAACAATCTTGTTGATATAGAATCCAAGCTTCCCCCAATGTAGAAAAGCAAATCACTGAAAAGGAAAGAAACAAAATCCAAAGCAACCCTTAGAGTAAAGTGCAAGCCTTTAAACCAGACATAAAACCTCAATGAACACCTTGAGTTGTACCTGTGTATCAACATGTGCACCCCCTACAACATTAATAGTGTGCAATGTAAATGACTGTCGTCCTTTTTCATATAGGAATCTAAGCAGCCAATGTTTGCACTTTGTGAACCATTTACATACACAAAAACAACCTGGAGCAATGTCCTTATCCCTTCAAAGCAGGCATTGGAGCACAACTGCCTACTTTAGTTTCGGCTGATCTAAGGCCATCAACAGTAGCAGTGGCCCAGCCTTCTTCAGGGCAAAAAAAACAACTTGACAATGGAGAAGCCACACCAATAATACTTTTACAAAACAAATGTTATTTCACAACAACATAAAGATCAAACAAATAAACTGAAGACCATCTAAAAATAAATAAAAACATGTATAAACACGCAAAGGTATGCTAAGCAAACATACCAGTTTTTCAGAATAATGATGTATTCGAAAAATGTTTCGCCATTACTGGCGTATTAAATGCATTGCTCATTTATGCAAATTCCTAGATCTCACAAGATCATGTCAGGTGTCACCTCTGTTTGGAAAAGTCTGAAAAGGACAAAACAGTTCCAAAGGGAATTTTTACAATCTGGAGATCCTAAAACACATTTTGGTGGTCTGAATAAAACCCAAGCAATCAACCTCTGAGCTCCATCCCTGTAGCCAAGTATCAAAAGGAAGATGTCACTTGCTGCTTTAATATACCATGAAAATCAAATATGTGTAAATACACCACTGGCTCTAACATGTTGTTATCCTACAGACATCATCAAAGGCAATCCTGAACCCGAAGCCCAATGTCTAACTTCTGCATCCACACATGGTCCTATGCCAACTGTGAAGGCATCATGAAGTAGACACAGACAACAGGTTTAAGGTTTTTGTCCACAAGCTTGTATTAACTCAAAATGCCGAATGGAGTAAGGCCTAAACTGCACTATGCTAAGGTGGGATCTCCCTACCTAAAGAAAACTAAGGGTAATCTGTATCAGGAAGTCAAAAGCAAATGCCTGTCTGTGTCCAAAACCTATACTTCCACTCACGTCTAGCTGCATGCAATGTGTAGGGATGTCAGCATCAAAATAAGTTGTGTGCAAGATAAAGTTCAAAACGTCTTCCAGTTGATGATTGTAAACAGCTTTTCCTTCCCCTTGTTTAAAATAGTTGAGGGGTTCCCTTCCCCAAGAGTTCAAGTCTTTCGGCTTTCCCAAAATTACACAATTCCTTGGGATACTTCCCAGCTCTGCTAATATGGTTATCGTTCACCACTTCACATATGAAGTTCAGTTCCTTGGCTTTAAAAAATTTAACAGGTATTTTGCAATTAAAACACAAGTTTCTTTGAGGGTGCTTTCAGTGGCTTTTTCTTACAGGAGCACTCGGTCTAGGTGCAGTTGTCGGACCACACGGTCCACCGATTACAGGTCACGTAACCGATACCCCTTCTTTGCTGCTTTTCCATCACCACGAGGCCGCTGCTTCAACTTGACAGTGATGTTTGCCTTCATTCACCTGTGCCACAGTTACTTGACACTGTATCATGTCCTAGTTAGCCAACATGCACATGTTACACTTTCTTGCATTCTCCTGGCTCTTGCCAATGCATGTTTTCTCATAACATACAGTTTCTTTGGATTCTTTTGGCTTTTGCCAATGCTCGTTTTCTCATGAAATACAGGCCCTTTGAATTCTCTCAGCTTTCTCATAACATGCTGTTCTCTTGAATTCCCTTGGTGTTGGCCAGTGCTCTGTTTCTCATACCACACAGTTCTCTGGATCGTAGCCATTGCCAATTCTCAGTTTATCATAGAATCCAGTTCCTTGAATTCTCTTGGGTTTGACCAATACGTGGTGTCCCATACCATTCAATTCTTTGTATTCTCTTGGCTTGGGCCAATACTGGTTCTGAGGTAATACAGATTTTCCATAGCATACAATTCTTCATATTCTGTTGGCTTGGGCCAATACATGTTTCTCAAATAATACAGTTCTTTATAATTTGGCTGTTGCCAATGCTTGTAGGCAGATTCACAACGTTTCTTTCACTCCTATCTATATTCAAAGTGCTCAAACATGCTTTCACTCTGATCGGAATTCAAACGTACTTATCTGCTTTTGGTAAAATCGGTGATTCATAGCAATGCGTGCTTCCATTCATATTAATGTTCATTACTTGTTTCACATGCTCGCCTGCCAGCCCGTTATTCCCCCTTCTGGTTACACTCACGGGTCAGAGGTTACGGTTTGCTGCAAGCAAGGTCCTCCATCGCCACATGTTCTTCCCTTCCTGTGCGGTACCTTGCATCTTCTCCCAGAGGCTCTCTGGGCTGTGCTCACCCAGCGATCCTCCTCCTGCAGTTCGGAACTCACAAGACTGCTATGCTCGGTCACACCGGTCTCCTTCTTGTAGTTTGCCACTGGCCTCTGGGGTCCTTCAGCTTTGCTTCCTGCTGCATAAACTCTGAATCCTCCAACGAGTATTGAGCGCTCCGCCTGCCACACCGCTTCACCAAAGAGGTCTGCTTGCAACCAGCAGTTTGTGGTCCTGCTTCCACAGCTGACTCCATTCCCATCTTGATTCCGGCTTTTAAAGTTCCTGCCACCATGCTTATTCCAAAAAGTACTAGACCACTCACTGCTGAAACGCTAGTGCTGCCTTACTCTTGATGTCCTCTTCCTCGTCTCAGTACCCAGCTGAGGTTGGTATGTGTGTGCATTACCAAAATGAGGATGTGTTGCTCTAGTTGTCCTCATCCTTGTCCCAGTAGCATACTGAGGTTTCTCAGGGAATGTTTTAGGGGAATACCAGGGAAAAGGCTGACAGCCTATAAAGGCTTGTGGGATAGAGTTCATTGGAAAAAGGAAATGGGCGATACCATTTCTGAACTCAGGACGTCCTCTCCCCACTCCTCAAGTCTCCTTCAAACATGTGATCCTCATGGGTACAAGGGGAAAAGGAGGATACAGGGGGAAAAGAAGTAAGGACACCCTCAAGTTCCTCACACAACCCAATGCATTGTTTTGAATGTTTACAATAATACAAACAACACACATATACGAGCGCACTCGCAGCGAGACTAACAACATGCCACAAACAAATTTCATTGGAGACAATGATTTGCAGGCTACGAAGAGGAGTGATATATCTATGAGCCTTACCAAACGATCGGCAGTTGCTCTGGCTAATACAGCATTTCAGCAGTGAGCCACAGACCGCCGATGTGTCCATTATGTGGATGGACCCGGTGTTTATGTGGGTGGCATGTAACATAATTCTACCTGAATGGCCTGCAGAGGAACGCTGGTTCCAATTAGTTAAAGCCGCGGCCATTTTAGCCAGAACTCGAGTCATAAAAATATCCTAGCACTGTTCATATCACGGACATCCTTCATATATAACATGGTCAGCCGTGATAGTCTATTGTGATGGTTGTTCACAAGAACACTAAAGTGCAAACAACTGATATTACCCTGCTCCTAAAAATGCAAATTAAAATGAGAGCTAAAGAAAAGCCCAAATTGCAATATATTTTTCAAACAGGCACAGGCACCCACAGCCTAAACAGGCTGTATTAGGGGTGCCCAGTGTATTTCATCGTTCAGCTCAGAAATATGTGTTTTTAATCGGAAGATCCAGGTTTGTTCAAGCCTATATAGGTGGTGTGCAGTGCTAAAGTCCCAAAGATCAGCTTTAACAGTATCCACCACCAGGGATGTCATTTCACCAAAATGCCAGGGGTAGTGCTAGTGACATCACATGACCCTTGATCTCTGATGACATCACAGAAAGTGATGTCATTTGACCCCACCCCGAAGTGAAATCACAGGAAGCGATGGAACACACCCTTTCACCCCTTGACAAAACAGGAAGTGGCATCCCAAGTACACTACAAAAATATGGTACATTATCACTATGATCTGATATACATTATCAGTGTGTATAGGTCCATATTACCAAATTACTGTGAATGCAAGCAGACATCCAAGGCAAAATGATGTGTTATTGTAAAGCACTTACGCTAAAGCGCTTTATAGAACAAACATACATACAATACCATCAAACCTGTGTTGGTACTCCTTTATCAAGCTCACCCCCTGAAATGTGCCTGAAATAAACCTTTAATGAGTTTAGCAATTATTGTGTAGAATTCCAGAAAGACAAATATTATGTTATTCCAATTTTTCCTTATTTAGCGTCACTGCTCAAGTGTTACAATTGTGGAACCCCCTGTTTTTTTAAGAGGCCTGAACAAGAAAGCCAGCCACCCCAGAAACAAAGAGCTACATGGCGCTGGCCACAGCCCAGAAGCTTACATTTGAAAAAAAAAAAATCTTTCTTTTATTTTTATTTTTTTCGGGGTAGCAAGGCAGACGACACGGGTAGCAAGGGAGACCTTGCACCCCCAAATGACGTCCCTGTCCACCACCATCCAGCAGATATCTCTATCAGTGTGTTGGTTACCCAAAAAATGTTGCACAAAAGGTGCTGCAGCAGTTCCATGCCTGATTCGCGACCTATGTTCCCCAATCCTAGTGGCAACTCTTCGCATAGTTATGCCAATCTAGGCTTTTTGGCAAGGGCACAATATCATGTATACCGCAATCGTGGTATTGCAGTTGTTGTGGGTCTTTAGTTGCCACTAAATGTTATTATGCACCATGTACACGCTGGTAATACAAAATTGGCACACACTACAGTTGCCACACTGAAAATGGCCCACAACTACTGATAGTATTCTCCTTTACAGGTTGCAATGCTAATTTAGAGTGCACCACCTGATCTTTGGTGTTTCTTCCATTTTTGAATGCAAATGGTGGTTGTGTAGTGCAACCTGTATTTTTAACTAGTCGGCCACTGCTTTTTCACAATCTTTTTAATCTCTGTGGTTTTCTTGGAAAACATTGTAACATAGACAAGTCTGGAGTTGTCTTTAGGTCGGGTGGAGGGTGTCAGTAATGGGGCTCTGTCAAAAAAGTATGCTCTTTTGGCTGCTCCTTTGAGCACCTTCCGCGTTTAACCCCTATCTGAAAGAGGGGTAATCAAACTGTTGGCTTCCAATTCATAATCCTCCTTAGAGGTACAATTCCATCTCAAAGAAAGGAATTGACTAAAGGGCAGATTATCCCTAAGGGCCCGAGGACGTTGACTACTGTACAAGAGAAGAGTATTGCGATCTGATGGTTTTCTGGAAAGGCTAGTATATATTCTGCTTTGATGATGTTTCATCAGAATATCCAGAAATTGCATTTCATCTGAACTATAAACTTGTGTGAAGATCAAATTGTTGTTGCAGGCATTCATCCATGTCATACAAGTTTTGAGTTGCTGAGCGGAGCCACGCCATATCAAAAATATGTCATCAATATATCTTTTTTTTAAAATATACAACAACGGATGGAAGAGATACATGGATTCTTCAAATACATGTGACTCTCCTCAAAATTGGTCATGAACAAGTTGGCCAGACTCGGAGCAAAGGCTACGCCCATAGCGCCCCCCTTGCATTGATTATAGATCTCAAAAGCAAATAAATGTATTTATTTATTTATTTTGGCATTTAAAGAGTGCTCCGAACCCAAAGGCATCTCTGCGCTGATTACATTCAGGTCATGGTAACAAAGCAAAAGGTAAAGTAAAATTGCACATATTTCTAGTTGCTGGTTACAGGCGAGCGTGCCCCAGATCTATGGTGCTATCGCTTGCAAACATTGAAGATTGGCTTACAGTCGAGCATATTGGCATCCCGGGCTTTACGGATCTTGCGTGAATAACCATGTTTTGAGGCTTTTGCGGAAGGACCAGAAAGATGACTCTGATCTTAGTTCCAGTGTTTTGCTGCCACCACTGAGAAGCTACGGCCACCTGCTTTTTTTGCTTGAAACTGGGGACGAGGTGAATTTGCTAGATATGTATAATGACGCGGTTTTGCTAAGACATTTATGTGTTAGTGATAGGGTTTTGAACACAATGCAAATGTGTACCAGCAACCAGTGGGCATTTGCTCTTTTTTGGGATGGTCAAGGCTGCTCTTAAGGCATTGTTTTGTATAACCTGGAGTTTTCTAAGGTTGCGAGCGGTTAACCCTGCAAAAAGAACATTGCATTAGTCGATTCCTGATAGGATCAGTGCCAAAGCTAGGGTGATGCAGCTCTCGGTAATTAGGAAGGGTCTGCAGGCATTAATACGTTTCGTTGTGTAAGCTGCCGTAGAAGCAATAGCGTTTACTTGCCTTGTTAGGGAGAGCGAGGAGTCCAAGTAGACCCCCAAGGTTTTCACTACTTTGGATACTGGGATAGGGTTTGGGATAGGGTTCCTGTCAGTGAGGAAGGATTTGTAGTTAGTCGTGTTTGAGAGCCCACCAGGAGTAGCTCTGTTTTTTCATCATTTAAGCAAAGTCTGTGTTGTGCCATCCAGGCTGCACAAGACACTCCTTAACAGTTTAACAAGAATGTCTGGAGGAAACCCATGGGGTAAGGGGCGAGAGTTCAATCTAGAACTTCTCCGTTATCAAGTTGGTTTTCTTGCCGTGAAGAAGACTGGGCCACTGGTACTGTTGATGGCCTTAGATCAGCCGAAACTCGAGTAGGGAATTGTGCTTCAAGACATGCCTTGAAGGGATAAGGACATTGCTGCTTATATGAAAAAGGGCAAGAGTTATTTATATTGCACACGTTTAATGTTGTAGGCGTGCACAAGGTTCATTGAGGTTTTTTGCCTGATTTAAAGTGTTGTACTTTTAGGGTTGCTTTGGATTTCGATTCTTTCCTTTTCGTCATTTACTTTTATACAACGGGGGAAGCTTGGATTCTATAGCAACACGTTTGTTTTCTTTTTAAGTTCTCTATATGTTTTGTTTGTCGATCAGTTATGTTATGGATGTGAATGTTATTACAATTGATGTTTTTTTGAACACATGCTAATGATATTTCATATTGCTTAAATAATTCTTTGAAACATCGTTATACTTAGTTTTGCAACAATTACAATATTTGTGGAATTGCATTACACACCCTCAATGGATATAACAGGCAGTTTGTGTATGGGACTTTCGCGACACCTTTCATAGGTCTGATGTATAATAAACAAGCCAACGTGTTGAACTGTATCCCGTGAGTTCTAGGAGACCAATTAAGACCTCGAAATAGACATTCAGTTAAGTTTCTCTGCTCCAAACGTGTGATCATATTAGGGAGGTTATTGCCAATATTAAGGAAATGAGGAAATATCAGCCCAACTTTATGACCAAGGAGAAAACAATCCGTGGTATGTTTATGCAAATGTATATCACCCAAAGGACAGAAGGAAGGATTTGATTGAGCAAGTGTTTTACCTTTGTCTCGACATTAAAAAAGTTTAGCTTTAACCTCTTTGGATATCACTTTATGGTGCACACCGACCATGGAGCCCGGACATGGCTAATTCATTGTATTGTATTATTTATTTGTTGGAGCACTTGTACACGCTCTAGGAGGGAGGCTTCTGGGAGCTTGAAAGTAATTTGTGATTAATTGTAAAATGGCAAAGGAAATACTTAACATCAAAGAAAAGACAAACATGGAAGTAACACAGAAAACCTAAGTGTAAACATGAATCGAAGCACAATGTCATGTGCGATAGGGCAATAGGGCATATGGAGGGGTGCCCGTCACATTTCTTGGGGCTTGCAGTGACCATACTATAAAATGCACAAGTTCCCTTCTGAAGGATGACCTCTAGTCAGGCAAAGGATCTAGTCCGCAAACAAGGCGAGGGGGGCAGGCATAGGGCAGAAATACCCTTGTGCTCAGAATCATTGCACGGCAGCAGGAAAATAGCCAGTGTGGAAGGGGAGGGAAAATTTGGAGCAATAAAGATGGAAGAGAAACCGGCCTTTGCATTATAAATGTTCTCAAATGGATTTAGCATGGACCTTTCATAGACCTTAACCCTTTTCCATTCCCACAACACATAGCAGAAGGCCTCCTGCCCACAATACTTAATACAGGGGTATAAAAATAAATGCTCTGAAAAAGCTGTCCTGTTTTGCTACTAATTTGGGGTGGGGGACTAGTTAGTCTTGTTGCTTCAGGGACACCTGTGCAAAGGTTTTTAGTCCCAGGCCTCAAGGCCCTAGTTTGGTGGGTGCTCACGAGGTTAACATTTTCTAAATGTATTCTTGCTAGTGGCCTAACCCACAAAGGTAATTTATACATCACAGATCACCAATTGGATAAAACATCTGATCATATAGTAATATATATTTTACTTAATCTTTTTGTGCAGCTATGTTTTCTTCTTTGGTCTATCCACTGGCATGTGCATGTTAAGGTCAGTATGTTGGCAGATGGCCTAATGATGTTATAGTTGGACGTTTATCGGATTGAAGATATGTGAGGTGCTCTCCCAAACCTACCCTACAGTAGCTCTGGCACAGCTACTTGTTTGCGTGGCCAACGGATGGTGGATTTCCCCCCATGCACTCGGCAAACAAGGAACCTTTAAAGTAGGGATTTGATCCCAGACAGACTGTTCATAGGATGTAGTCTTGCATTCAGGCTCTCAAGGAATGCAAGCAAAATATGTTATCAGACCCAACTACACTCTTACACTAGTTATTACTTGTCATACTCCTGAAACGGGTGAAGAAACCTATTATGAGTGATCCACGGATTAAGTACTTATCGGCAAAAACAAGCCCATAACCTTGCAAAATCTTGTAGCATCACCCGAATGAGAGGACGCAAGAGTAGACGTCACACCACTTTTCAGCAGCAACAGGTTGGTCTTCCCGATCCTGGTTACCTCGTCTTGGGCCAGTGAAGGGGACTGCTCTGCCTGACCTTCCTCCCTGATGAACGCTGTTCAAGCCCTGGATCACGGGAAGTCTGAAATAGTGTTCACCAGAGGACAAAGGAAGTTTATAAGAAACCAAAGTGGTATTTAGACCTGCAAGGATTTGTGTGGAGCTTTGTGCCCTGAGCAGCGTACCTGCTAGCGCAGTACATGAAATGAACCAACTGCTGACTGCGGTTCAACCCTAAGTAGTTTCTAAAAGCTCCAGGAATGAACATCCAACACAAACACACAAAATCTACTTTTGCAAAAATACCTCTAGGGAAACCTGCTCAGTCGGTACACCGAATGTGCCCACACCCTATCCACCTGGAGTGGCTGTGTGGTTGTTTCATTGGAGGTTTTTCTCCAGTGGAAGACTTAATCAGGAGCTCCTGAAATCTCAAACCGATGTCACGCAGCACCTGCTGACCATAGTCTGTTACTAGTGTCTGCTGAAGTCTCTCATGTTCCAGAACTTTATTGTTTGAGACATTACTTGGGTGAACCCCCAGGAGAATTTGGTGGGTTTGATAACCGCTTCTGCACACCAATGAGTGCCTACTACTGCTATGACATTTTTTCTTTACCATATTTCCCCACTGTTGACTCTTGGAGCACCCTACAAGATGTTGCAATACTCTCCCCGAACACTTAATGCGGCGAGCACTAGACCTTCTGCCAGGGGCAACCACATGTGTAGTACGTTCTACCAGCTTGCATCGGACGGTGCTGGAGCTTTTCTATCCTCAGATACAACTTTGGCAAATCTTGCTCAGCTTATCCTATGATGTGGATGCAACCTCGGCCATCATCCATGATCAGATCGACTTGCCTAGTTTGAGCTTCAGAAAAATCTTAAGGTAATCTTTGCAAGCAGTCCATTTTACCTACCCCAAGCCTGCCTAGTTCAGTTGCAACACAGTTTATCACTTTGGACCAAATCCTGATGAAAACAACCACAATAGATACAAGATGTGTAGACATTTTCTAGTTGCTGTGTACTTTGAGGGGTCTCCGTAATAAGTGTTTGGTCCCAATGGTTTTAATCGGAAAAGGTTAATTCTACTTTCTCCCTTGTCTCCTCATTTTTCATTCTGGACATTTTTAATGTCTCCTAGTTGTATAAAGTACAACAAAGAGGAAAAAAACTCTTGCACATTTATATATTTATAAACTTGTATAGCACATTAATCCCTTGGGTACACGGGTGCGGACAAGAAGATCACAAAAAACAATAATATACCGAAACAGAGAACACAAAAGAAGAGTTACAATAGAAAATAACAAACATATTAGGCCAGATCAAGTACAAGTCTCACATTGGACAACCTGTTGGGAAGGTCTTTAAGTATGCTCAAGAAGGGATGCAGAATATTACCACCACATCCCACCAGGACACAGTTCCTATTGTTATGAGAACACCATGATTACACTGATTATTTTGTATTCTAAGCAGGATCTTAAAGTCCAAGGATCTCATGACACCGGCCCAGTTTTTGATTTTAACCAGGTCAGCACTTTATTTTTAAGGGCTTTCATTGATTCATATTCTGTCGGCTTTTCAACATCCGTGATCATGAAATGTCCTCTCTCCATGACAAAATCACTTAAACACTTGTCGGGAATCACTTGCATGTAGTCTTTGCCAACCTGGAATTACTTAAAACAACGAAATTTGCATTTAGTAGGGATGGAGCGAACAAAGCATAAGGATGCTTGAGTAAGCCTGTCAGCTACCACCAGCAATACTGACGCCGGAGCTGAAGGGCCAGGCCTCACCTCCACCGTGTTGGATTTATTTTCCATGGGAGTCAGATCTGTGTGGCAGGATTTATCCATAATATAATAACTATGGCAGTCTCAGTCCGAACATCCTTTGGTGCTTCTAAAGTGGTCTCATTTCCAACCGATTTCAGTAGTATCCGGTCGGTTTGATGGGTTTTATCAGTCTGGTCTCATCTGTACCACACAACTAGCTAAGAACTTCACCCAAGCAAAGAAATCAGTGAAATAAGTACATAAATCAAGATCTCGTATAATGTTTTCTTTCACATGATGCCTCTGCTCGAGACTAAGCTGCTCAGATTGTGTGTCATCTGTCTTCACTTGGCCTGGAAGGGATGATGGAAAACATTCCGAGGCAGACATATCGGCTCTATTCGTTAGGTTTCTAAAGACATGGGAATGGGTGCATCTGCCATTTTCAGGTCCATAAAAGGATTAGCTATGATCATAATCTGACCAAGGTCATCAACTTCATCAGTAAAAACAGCTCTCTGGTCCTGGAGACGCTGCCTCATTCATCAGGTGACTTTGAGATTCAGGGAGGGGTTAACTTCTTACTACTGTAACCTTTTGCAATTTCAGCTGGTTTTAGATCAGTGGTACTCAAACTTGTTCATACCAATCCCCATCTTGAGTAAGCATTGTTTCTGGGCCTTCCCCCCTAGGGGCTGCCTCCTCCCCTAGGGGGGCCCAAAGAATGTCCAGGGGTGCCGCAGTCTCTTTAAAATATAAGCAGATTTTCTACTGCTTATATTTTCTACTAAAAGCAGTCAACATAATCCTTTTTCATATTAAAAACAGTCATCTAAATCATTATTTCTCAAAGAGTCTGGTCCCCCCCCCCAGACATCCTTCGGGCTCCCCTAGTGGGGTTCAGTCCCCCAGTTTGAAGACCACTCTTTAAGATGCATTTCCCAGCACCACTTGAGCTTGGACTACCAAGGGCAAGCTAACAGGTCCTTCAAGGATATATATGTTCTTGCTGCAGTCTGCTGTAGATGGAGCTCAGTTATAGAAGATTAATTACCACTGTGGTCCTTCCAGTGTGATGTCTGTCAATATGTCTTACCTATGTTATCTATGTTGCCCAGCCAACACCCATAGATGCATACTCAAGTTTAGTTTCACTGCCAAAGTGGGCAACTTCTCAGCATTGTTTTCAGAGAGTTGTGTTATTTTAAATATTATTTGTTCCTGTGCTGAATCGTGTGTAGTGTAAGAACTACTGCCATGTGAAATGCTATCTGATTATCCAGCCAGTCCCACCCGTTGGGGGTAGAATGGGTTAAATGGCAGTGTGGATGGAGTTAGGCAAAAGAAGAGGTCCTTTTGCATCATTTTTAAAATGGTGTTCTGTTGGTCAAAACAAATTTCAGTTTGGATGTAACAACCTTTATGTTATTAGGTTTAATGTGGCCCTGGAACACGGAGGCTCTAGAAAAAGTGCCAAGGACGTCTTCTTTCAATTTATAAATGTTCTAATGTAAAAAAAAAAAAAATGCTTCAACAATGATCTCTACATTTCCAAAGAAAATGAACTCATGTGGAGGGGCGGTCCTGACAATCTTCCCCCTCTTCCTCTGTTAACGCTCTGGGGGATGCTGGTAATGAGCCCAGAGTGGTTCTGTACTAGTTGTGATTATGGGAACAGTACATGCTCACATCTTTGACTCAGCAGAAGGTGAAGGGAGACAAACCAGAGCATAATGACACATATAACCAGGAAAATTGATTTGGGCTTCAAGGGTTTTCCAGAGTTTCTAAGAAGAACACAAAAATATGCACGCTGTGATGAATATGTGCTTTTCGACTTCTTCAACATACTTTCCTAAATGTGACTCTCTTTAGCATAGCAAGATGGCCCTCCTGTCCCTTCCACAACTACATGGGTGCCAGAAAGAAGAACCTTTCAAGGCCTTACACATTGTTTACTGTTAACCATCTCAGCAGGAGTACAAGTCAAGTTATAAGCTTAAAATGGGCCTATGAAGTTACATAAAGATTTACACTTTAGCTGAAAACGTACTGCTTCACAACTGTGAACATGGATGTAAAAAGCAGTGGAACTAGTAAATGTAAAAAAATAAAAGCAGTGGAACTAGTAAATGTAAAAAAATAAAAGCAGTGGAACTAGTAAATGTAAAAAAATAAAAGCAGTGGAACTAGTAAATGTAAAAAAATAAAAGCAGTGGAACTACTCAGTTCCTGTTCGTTCCTGTTCACTTTGACCACTGGGCAAAACACTGCCTTTCAAGAAATGGCATTCTTTCATAAGCAGTACCATGGCAATGAAATAACCAGAAGAAATTCATTATTTCAGTACCTCTGATTTGAGCCTTTCGATTTCCGTGTCTTGGTCTTCAAGTTGCTGTCTAAGTTGATTGGCTGCTACTTTTTCCGTTTCCACAATTTGGACTAAATGAATGTATTTCTGCATCAGCACCTCCCTCTCAATCAGGATGTCAGAATAGCTAGGAGAGAAAGGGAAAGCAAAGTCTCTAGCGCACTGCTGCCTTACAATCAAGATGTCTTATCCACGTACAAATGAAACAACGTTCACAGTGCATTCTGTTCAATACAATCTTAAACACATCTGCCCAATGCAATATTTCGGTGTTATTCTCGTTGTGCAAACAGCAGAATTTGCGACATATGGAACACTTCCTCACATTACATTTCATAACTGGTTCAACCAACAATGAAGACGATACTTGTAGGTTCCATTATTACCGGGGTGCAGAGGCGAACCGCAGCAGACCAACCATTCCCATGTGAACGGCCAAAGCTTTTTATGAAAAATTATTAAAATGAAACGAGGGTAGTGTTTAGTGTTGTTCTTTCAGAAAGACATAGAGGGGAGCTCATTTTGCTGCATTGAACAATATGGCTGCGGGGAAACGTTACGTGTAGACATAAACGTAGGCGGCTGCCCATAGCCACATTTTGCTCCTTTGCACTGCAGAGTGAAAATCTGCAGGGCAAAAGGTGGCATAAACTCGTGAACGCCACCTTTTGCCCTGCACATTTGCAGTCCGCTGTGCAAAGGAGCGAGGCAGGCAGTGTTTAAATTTCAATTGTATTTGCTGCTTAACATGCGTGCATGGTAGGCCGTGTTTAATTGTGCATGCTGCCTGCCATGCTCTAGTCGTAGGCAGCGTTTAATTGTACAATGGAGCACTATGGAGTCCACCTGCTTTATGCTAGTGCATAAAGTGGACGAGGATCTCCGGCACTTGCGCCACTGGTATGAAAGTGCATGCCGGCACAAATGCTGGGACATTTGTATGACGGACAGAAAGAAGGGCGGCGGGAACGCAAGTTGCGATCCGCCCCTCCTTTCTGCCATACAAATGAGCCCCAGGGAATCCTGGCAGGGACGTTTTTTGTCTGCTTAGATACTACTCCCGCAGCTCTGTTTCAGCTGACACTTTCCCAATGTGGGCCCCATTTGTGGAGCAGTCAAACAGACTCTTTAAAGGCTGCTGTTCTCACCCCATGTGTAGACAAGGACTGAACACATTATTCTTGTGATAACATATGGCTGGCTCTCAGAGTCGAATGTGCTAGGAGTCCGAGGGCCTAGCGGTGATTACATTTGTTAGGGAGCACTAGGCATGGGCATCCTGGCACCTTTTAAGATGGAACACCTCGCGGGCATGGAACATGGCGGCGAAGCACACAATGGTGGCCTATGTGAGCAACAAAAGGCTGTGAATAAAGGTGCAGGCAGCAGAAACTCTGCTGCCCCACGGGCGGTGTTTAGGTGCTGTACAACGCGGAGACCGTCCAGGCCAAGTGATTTAGATATGGGACGCTTGGCTCCTTTCTAGTGTTAGTACCAAAGTTAATATATCTTTACAGAGAATACCCTTCTCAGCCCTGGTCTAAAAGGATGACTTTAGAGATCATCCTGGAGTCATCCGATGATCATCGAACTACATTAGAAGTCATTCCCACATCATCAGAAGTCATCAGGCTGTTAAAGTCATCAGCAAATGTCTCAGAATGGGGGGGTGATGATTTGGAGATGAGCTTAGGATGACTTGCTGATGATGCCAACATCATCCCTATTTTAGGAAACTCTTTGTTCCTGATGATTTTAGGATGACTTGCCGATTACTTCAATAGCATCACCATGATGATTTGGGGATGATTCTGGGATGACCTGCCGATTACTTCAGGAGCATCAACAGGTTGCCCCAGATGATTCTGGGATGACCTGCCGATTACTTCAGGAGCATCAACAGGTTACCCCAGATGATTCTGGGATGACCTGCTGATTACTTGAAGAGCAAAAACATGTTTGTCCCTGATGATATGGGGATGATTCTGGGATGACCTACTGATTACTTCAAGAGAATCGCCATGAAACATGTTTGTTCTTGATGATTTTGGGATGGCTTACTGATTACTTCAGAGCACCACAGAGTTTGTAGGATGATTTGCAGACTAATACTGACTGTCATTCAGCTTTTGCTTATTTGCACTTGTGCTGAATGATTTTTCGAATGCTTTGCTAAGCACACCTTTTTGACTATGCTGGTGAAAATGGAAGCCACAGGCCTAAACATAGCATGCACCCCCTGTGTGAGAATCCTTTGCCATCCCAGTCAAAAGCTGGCATCCAGCACCCTCAAAATCCCCAATGTGGAAAGGGTAAAGTTTGAGACTATGTTGGGCAAAAATGGAAGCCACAGGCCTTAACATAGCATGCACCTCCTGGGTAAGAATCCTTTGCCATCACAGTCAAAAGCAAGCAGCCAGCACCCTCATAATCCCCAACGTGGCAGGGGTAAAGCTGGAGACCATGTTGGGCAAAAATGGAAGCCACAGGGCTAAACATAGCATGCCCCCCTGGGTGAGAATCCTTTGCCATCCCAGTCAAAAGCAGACACCAAGCTATTCTATGTTCGTTGTGCAACAAACTCAAACTTCACCGTGCCGGAATAATGCATTTATTTAAGAATACTTTCCTCCCATTGTATTACAACTGGCATATGCAGCATTGCCCTTACCTGATAGCAAATTGTCCACCATCGGGACTGAAAAACCCCACACATGAACCGAGAATGTCCCCTTGCGTGGTTCCCTGCACTGGAAAGGGAGATATCAGGACACTAGGGGAGACAAGGAAACATTTGGAGCAATATCATGACTGAGGCCTTTTTAGAAATGCCTTCCCTGCAAAACAAATCACTCCCAGGGACCTCAAATGTTTTCAGACTAGGGACAGCAAGATCAAAATGATTTTACCATGATAAGACGCTTTAGGAAGTGGTGAAATCACTGGAGTCCAGTCTTGCAATTGAAGTACTTAACCACATATCTTCCCAGCTACAGTTTGAGGACATGTTTGGGTTTTGATGGAGATGGCTTAAAAAAGTATGCAAATCACATGATAAACCAAGCTGATAAACATAACCTTTGTGATAATAAGGTCACCTATTTTTAGGCATTGTTTGACAGAGGCGTGCAGCTGGTTAATAAAGAGGATTTCATTTAACTGTGCTGTTCATAACAAAGGGTGTTTTAAAAAAATAGTGTTTCTGAGGAAAGTGGGGTTAAATTTGCTTGGTGAGCAGCAGATTATAGTAAAATATTTTTATTTTAACACTGTGTTGTATGTATAGATATGCTATTTGGTTAAATGTCTTACTTTTGAGATCTAGCCACAGCATGTTAAGTGAGTGCTCTTTCTTTCTGCCTGTTTTGGTGGGAGTCGGCCTGTTTTGGGCTTGTTTTGCAGGGGCATTTATTCAGCCTTTTTTTTCCTTGGACCTGGCAACGTGGGCAGCAATGGCGGTGGGAGAAGAAGGTGGCTGTGCTCCTGATGGGCATAAAAAACTGGATAAATCCATAGAAGAGGTAGGTGGGAGTGCACACGTTTCAGGGCACCCTTATTTATGTGAGCGTTTTAGGATCTTGTATCTCTGGAGCAGTGAGCACTGCACTCTGAGAATATCGAGGGGCATCCCTAGTAAAAAAGAAATCCACTTTTTGGATTGTTTTGGGATTGCTTCTGGCTTGTTTTCAAGCTGCAGATTTGTTTTGCATTTATTTTTGATTTTTTGTGGATTTTTCCAAGCAAGGATTTATTTGTCTTGGGCTGGAGGATTTATTTTGGATTGTTACTGACTTGTTTCTCAGTAAAAACAATCCACTAACACTAATTGGCAGGCACACACTTTTTTTACAGGATTTATTTTGGATTTTTTGACAAGCAAGGATTGTTTGGTCTTAAAGCGGAGGATTTATTTTGGATTTTTTCCAACTTGTTTCTCTGTAAAAACAATCCGGTAACATAGGCACACATTTTTACTGCATTTGAATGTTGGAAAATAATGTCAAGCTAGTTTCAATGTTGGTTGCAGTTATTTAGCATTTTAATCTGGTTAAACATTTTGCAGAGTGTACGTTTTATTTATTTTGCATTTTATTAGTGAAAATTACAAGTCCAACTGCACTTAACTAATTTCTCCAGTAAATAATGCCTATTCGCTAACATTCAGGGTATTCCAATTTGCAGCAATGGGTAGAAGAAATGGCTAACACCTCGGCCATCCCATCTTCCATCGTGCCACCTGACTCGCTGGACGGTGGCCGCCTGTCTCCTGCCTGCCCCCGGTACAGCTGTACCCCTCCTCTGTGTCCCTCTGTATACCACCCCCGGCTGTATATCTGTTCTGTTGTTAACTCTGGAAAAATAAATAAATAAATCGCAAACAATGTACCCGCAATTACTATTTTCTTTCTTTCTTTTATTTATTGGATACTTCGTAAGTCCCCAATACAACAAATGGTGTTTCAAGGCATCTCAAGACAAAATTAATACACACTGCCTAGGGACTTGCCTACTTGCAACGCTGCCTACCTAAATACTGTCCCTCCCGAGCCCTCTGCTCATCTACCTCCAACCTTCTGCGAGTGAGATGGTTCTCCAAGCAGAGATTTGGAGCAAGATCGTTATCCTCAGCAGGTGCCTCTCTCTGGAATAGCCTTCCTTCCGCCTTCCGTCTTGAGCTTGACCTTCTTAAGCTCCTACTAAACCCTAGCTCTCTGCTCTCTCCATCTCTCCCTCCTCTTCCTTACAGCTTGCTAACTGGCCGCCTGGTGTACCTCTGAGTCACACAGGTCCCGGGTACTCCTGCCAGTCCTCTCTCGCACTTGCCTCAGAGCCCTACTTCCAGCCAACTTCAACTTCAAGGCACTTAGAAATAACCTAAGAGAGTGGCTCTCTCTGCACTTACCCCAGTCTCCACCGACTGAGTGCTCTTTGACCCCCCTCCCTGTTACCCTATATGCACTTGCACAATCCAAATGCACATGCCTAAAGATCGTCTGTTTGTTCTGCCCTGTCTTCTCCCCTCAATTGTACTTATAAAACTGCAGAATCGCTGTCAGGCTTCTTTGCTGTGTCTCAACCGTTACATGTATTTTACACAATTACTCTGCATGTGCAGACTATTATCGTCTCAGAATTTCAAGAGCTCTGAGCGACTGTTGTTTTTCCCCTTGTTCCCACCTGCTGAAAAAACCGCTGGACCGTGAATGTAGCAAATGGCAGAAAAGGGAAGATTAACATTGGATTGTCATCGACAAGAAGCTATAAAAGGTACATAAATGCCATTCAGAACACTCATGTTAAATATATTTATTTGACGCTTGTGCAGTGCTAATTGTCTACTGCGCTTCCTTTCATCCAGGCATCTCTGTGCCAGGCACTTCTTCAGCAAAGTTATGTTTGTTAAACACCTCCTTTCAAGATCTACCTGTTGGTAAGATGTCTTTCTCCAGCTCTTTTCAAACAATTTCTACAGAATTATTCCTTTTTGCCTTTCAGAATGTATCCATTAAAGCAACAGAAATGGGCTTTGGAGAACACTCTGCTGTTGAATACCGAAAAGTGCTGCCGAACACAATTGGGATCTGCCGTCTGAAGCAGAAGGCACCTGACTTGTCTTTTTCTACGCAAGTCTAGTCACTATTTACGGAATGCAAAATTCGTCTTCTTTTTCAAAACATTTAGTTATTGTATTATAAAATGCTACCTGGGCTGGTTCAGGGGAACTCCGTTGCTGCCTGTACTTGTCTGGGGCCCCGACCCTCTTGCTCCCTGTGTTGTGGCTGGGTCCCCGCCACCCCTTGCTACCTTGCATGGTTTTGTGCCCTCCCCTCTCTGACTCTTTTGCTCCGTGGGCCGGTATCCCTCCCCTTTGCTTCCTGGGCTGGGTCTGCGTCTTCCCTCTCCTCTGCTCCCAAGGTTAATCAAGGGCCGCCCCAACACTTGCTTGATCCCTGGGATGGGTCTGCATCACCCTCTCGTTTAATCTCTGGGTTGTGTCCACACTTCGGTTTTCCTCCCTGGGATGGGACGTGCCCCCCAGCTCCCTGTTCTGGGTCTGTGCTCCCCCCTCCCTTGCTCCATGGGCTGGTTCTGGGTCACCATATGACTCCCCTGATCCCTGGACTCACCCTAGGTCCACATCAGAATCCCTTGCTCCCCAGCTTGTTCTGGTTCCCCATTTGACTCACTGGCTTGTTCTGGGTCCCTAACGAACCTCCTTACTTGCTGGGCTGTGTCTGGGTACCCATCTGGCTCCCTGCTGTGGTTCATGGTCCCTCCTTCGCCCTTGCTCCTGGGCTTGCCATGTGTCTCTATTTGACTCATTGGCTGGTTCTGGCTCCCCACCTAACTTCCTTGAAAGCTGTGCTGAGTCTGGGTACCTGCTTCACAATTGCTCTGTGAGCTTGGCCTGTACCTGACTTCTTGCTTACTGGGCATATCCAGGTTTGACTCCCTGGCTGGTATTATTTTTTTTAAATCCATGCATGTGCACTAACTGTAAAGTACCCAGTTCTGGGATTGCTACAGTCATGCTTGTATATATGTGCCCATTTTCAGGTTGAACCTCATTGTGCCTCTTTTAATAAATGCAATTGAATAAAAAGCAGGTGTTAGTAATTTTGGAAAAATAGATAATATCCCATTAGCCTTGTTCGACTGTCATATCATTTTACCCAAATGATGACTAAGACCCAGCGAGTGTAATGCCTGCAAGAAGGTTTCCTTTCAGGGTTATAGTTACCATCGCTTTGGGATTTTTATAGGATTGTCTTGGGTTTGCATTGCTTTTGGATTTTTATAGGATTTCTGTGGGATTGCATTGCTTCTACCAGGAAGGACTTCTAATTAACATATTTCAGGTGCATTAAACCAAAGGAAGCCATTGCTTGGGTTTATTTGAAGATTGCATATTTTAGTGCAGCGCTTTGTAATTGTGGGAGTTTTCTGGGTGTGAGGACATGTTAGCTAGAGGTGAGAAATGAAATGAGGGAGTTTACAGATTGGTTCGTGACATGGGGGGATTTGTAGATTTGTATACTAAATCAGCAAACTTAGTTAACGACATTTGGGTGCTATAGCATAGAAGTCAAAGAGGGAAAGTGACGGCTGCAAAATTCCCTCGGAGTTTTTCCAGTACACTATACGGAAATCTAAGTAGTGTCCTTCTAAAGTAATGCCACCAATCTTACTCAAAAGGGATACATCCTGGGGTAATCCAACCCCTTTTCCTAAATCTTTTTTGGAAGCATCTTGAAATCATTTAAACTAATCCTGGAGTGGTCAGCAATAATCATTCATAATTCAAAACCCATCCTAAAGTTATCATGGAACCATCCTGGAGTAATCCCCACCCATCCTGAAGTTGTCATGAAGTCATCCTGAATTTGTCATGGAGTCATCCTAGAGTAATCCGAAGTCATCCGGGAGTAATCTCAACTCATCCTGAAGTTGTCATGGAGTCATCCTGAAGTCATCCAAGAGAAATCGGAAGTCATCCTGAAGTTGCATGGAGTCATCCTGAAGTTGTCATGGAGTCATCCTAGAGTAATCCAAGATCATCACTGGAAGTAATCCGAACTCATCCTGGAGTAGTTTAAGTGATGACTCTAGAGTAATCATCTCATTAAATATGTCAGCCCACACATACTTCAGGATGATCTTCCTGAGCTATCCATGGATGACTCTAAAATGGAGTCATCGATGACTCCAGAATGATTCCAGGATGATCTTCCTTTTTGACTAGGGGTATTTGCCAGAATGACACAAGAGTTTGTGGAATCTTAAATGTTCAGACCACTAACAACGTAACATCTGTAAGGTAGGCAAGGAATCACAAGTATGACATGGACACAAGAGAACAGTTTCAAAACCTTTATTATTAAATGTTTGAATGGGTGGGAGAACTCCTATCAAGCACTATAGCTAAAATGGGAGTGATCTCAACCATCGATATAAAAGAAAATAGTCCTAGTCAAATAAAAATGGCCTATACTAAAAATAAACTAATGCCTGTCCTTACTCTAATACAAAAAAGGTGAATAGGGGGTGTGTAGTTTAAAAAAGAAAAATCAGTGTTCAAATGAATTGTCCGTTTTTTTCCAAGATGGCAGCGATGCTGGGAGGACATGTCTGAGCGCAGCTCCGTCCTACTCCCCACCTGGACGCAACAATAATGCACTATCAGTAAAGCGACAACGTGTCTCGGCAACAATTAGGCAGGTTGGAGGACAACGGGAGCAGCCGTAAGGAGCGGAGAACCGGAGACTGGGTCCAATTGGGCCCCGGAGTATGCACCGGAGCCCGCGACAGTCGCTAGTAAACGGCAGCCAGCTAAGCCATGGGCATGCCCCATACGCAGATCCAGGCTCCACGTCCTTGGCGAGTCACCCCCCGGATGCAATAAAGGCGGACGGAGCCAGGGACCGTGGCCCCGACACCTGCCGGATGCCCTTATAAGAACCGGCGCTCGGACCCAGAGGTGCGGAAATAGAAGCTTTACAGGCCGATCCGGACCCCCCCAGCAGCAAGGAAGAGCACAAGAAACGGCAGGAGGGGCCTGACAGGCCGTGCCGGACCCGACCGACAAGCAGACGCTGGATTCAGAGCCATAAGGTACGCTTCCCTCCGGGCCTGACAAAGGGGCCTAGCAACGTCGGAGGCCGCAAAGGAGAACGGAGGAGGGGGAAGACCGCTTGCCACCTGCTTCGAACGGGCCCAGGAGGAGACCTGAAAAAACCTACTCCCCCCTCAGGCACATAGGAAGCGTGGGGACAGAGGAGAGAGGGAAGAGGACCCCTGCCCCCACACGTACCCCCCCATCTGCAACGGGGGCCCACCTGCCGACAACAGGGGGAAAATCCAGTACGAGGAACTATGAGACTCAGTGACCCAGAAAGGAAGTAGCAATTAACAAGGCCCCCGAGTGAGGCCCTGCTCTGGCGGTGGGAAGGTGTACCCGAGGGGAAGCGAAGTAACTGGCCATAACCCCGAAAGGGGACTGGGGCATGTAGAAGTTACTTATAACGTCAAAACGGAGGAGAGAATCTCCACATAAAATTGCAGCCACACAGTCCACCTGCACCATCATCACTCTTGGCAAACCCAAAAGCATACATCAAATAGAAGAGACGAGGAGGGACAAACGGAGACCCCAAAAACACCTGCAAAGACCTCGGGAACCCCACAAAGCTCAGGAAGAATCAACCTATCTACGGCTGCCACTGGCAGGAGGAGTCATATAACCCCACAATACAGAGGGGTCTAACACGAACTGGGCGTTCCCGCCTGCGAAAAAGCAGAGACACAGAGCCAGGGGGAGCCATATCTTACCAGCAGCACCTATGTCCAAATCCAGAGGACAACCTGTGCAGGCCACCCTTCAGACACCACAGAAGAAGCAGGAACAGTGCCTGCCACAACTGTGGGGGACAGAGACAGGAATATCGACAACCGCCATGAGAAAGAAAAATCAAGGAGGACAAACCGCCAAGGGAGTAGAAACGGAATAAGACGATATGGCAATGAGAGAAGATATGAAAGCATGGTTTGGGGAATTTCAGGCTCAATTTATGGCCACAATGCAATCCGAATTTGAGACAATGAAAACGGACATGAAATCAGTCGTACATGAACTTAAAACAGAGCTGACAACCCTAGGGGAAAGAACGGACACGCTGGAAAAAATAACGCAAAATCTAGACGACGAAGCACAACAGCAGGCAGAGACCCAAGAACATTTGCTCAGATGGACCCACAACCTCAAATTACAGTGTGAAGACTTAGAGAACAGATCAAGAAGATCGAATATAAGAATTAAGAATATGGCAGAAACAGTGGAAGATAGAGACCTCAAAGAAGCAGTCAAGCAAGTCTTCAAGGATATCCTCGATGCGAAAGCCGAAGTGGAAGTGGCAATAGATAGGGTACAAAGAGTGGGCCCTAAGAGGACGGGAGAACCTGGAGCAAGACCTTGGGATGTCTTGGTTGCACTCACATCATATCCCCAAAAAGAACAGAAACTGCAGAGGGTCCGCACAATGGATCATATCAGAATGGATGGACAGGACATTCAATTGTACCAAGACTTGGCGCAATCTACATTACAGAAAGGCAGGGAAATGGGCCCAGTGGTGAAAGAACTAACGTCAAAGCAAGTTAGATGAATCCGAGTGATTTGCCCACGGCTGAAAGTACTGCGGGCAAATCGTTCGCATGAGAAAGGTACGAACTACCAAAAGTTTGCACCTTTCTCATGCAAACACACATACCATACATTCTCACGCACACACAACACACAACACACCCATAACACCCCCCCACCCACACCCTCAGCACACCCCCACCCACACCCCCAACATAAACAAACCCCACTTACCTTGTCTTCAAGCTGGGTTCCTGCAGCGCCAGTTCCCTTTCACTTCCGTGATCAGGAACCGGTGCTGCAGGGTCCTTTAATTTTCTTTTTTTTTTCTTTTAAACTGAAGGCTGCGGGGGTGTCCCCCACAGCCCCCGCTCACTATACCATAAAGTATAGTGAGCAGGAGATCCAGGGGACACCGCCGCAGCCCCCGTTTTTTTTTTTTTAAACGGAAGGCTGCAGGGGTGTCCCCCGCTCACTATACGATAAAGTATAGTGAGCGGGGCGATGCAGGGGACACCCCCACAGCCCCCGTTTGTTTTTACAATGCTACCACCAAAGGTTTGAACTTTTGGTGTTTCGAACCTTTGGTCGTAGCATATTTAGAACAAATGGTCATTGTGACCATTTGTTTACGGTAAAATTGGCCTAAACCAGTTAGACACAAGTGGACATACCCATTTGGTTTGCTGTTCATGTGGGAAGGGAAACAAAGGAGGGTCACGTCCTGTGAAGAAGGGAAACAGACACTGGGCATGCAGGACCAATAAGGAGCCACCCAAGGAAGATCAAGAGAAAGGCTCACCTAGAAAAGAACAGAATGGGAATGGAAGAGAAATGACAGAAAAGTGAAAGGCTGCAGACACAGGAGTGAGTAATCCGACGAAGGGACCAAATATGCAAGAAACCAGGAACCCCGAGATTGAGAATCACTCCATCCTGCTCAACTGACTACGAAAGATAGAGCGATGACACCATAATCACAGGTGCGGCGGAGGGGGGGAGACCACCTGGAACACCACTTGGAACCTAGAGGGTTTTAGAACACCCTACAAGTTATCCCTAAATTATTGTGGGCATGGCACGGACGGCGCAACGCCTGAGCGGTCATAGGAACCAGAGCCCACCTCAGGGCAGTTGGGGAGGGGGAGAACTGGGAGGGGGAAAGGAAATTGGCAAGTTGGGGGTTGCCCAGTTGGGAAAGGGGAAAGGGACCGGGAAGGACCACAATTACTGGAGAACACTAAGAGGCACGAACAATGAGATATACACTTCCATGACAACATGGGGATAGAAATACTGACATATAACATACGCGGGTTAAATTCCCCAGTAAAAAGAAAGAAAGTGGAGCACTTCTTAAGACAAGGGAACTATGATATAATCATGCTCCTGGAGACACATATCAGAGAGCAGGATAAGCACAAGATCTGGCTGAAAGGGTACAATAGGATACTATAAGCCAAAGCTCAGGAAAAAAAAAGCAGGGTCATGATCGCCGCCCGTGACTCTCTAAACATGCAGGTACTCCACACTGAAACAGATAAATAGGGGAGATATATAATCGTCAATACGAAAATCAAAGAATACCCCATCACATTACTGTATATGCTCCAAACACGGGTCAGGAGGGTTTCCTTAAAGACACATTGGACAAACTAGAAAAAGTTGCTAAGGGGGAGATCATTCTGGGAGGGGACCTGAACATAGCATGGGACCTCAATCGTGATAGGTCAGGGTCCAGACAACAGGGACAGGGAACACCATCTAAAGCCCTAATACAAAAAATGTCCAACCTTATGCTGGAAGATGTCTGGAGGCACACTAACACCAAACAACAGGGTTTCACATACTTCTCAAGTGTCCATCGGACAATGTCTAGGATAGACTATCTCTGGGTCTCGACAGGCATCCTGGGGAAAATACGCAAGTCAGAGATAGGTTCAATCTCACTATCCGACCAGGCCCTGCTGTGGGCAGAATTAGCACTGTCCCCAAATGCCCCAAGATTGTGGAACTGGCGGAACCTGGAAGAAATAATAAGTTATCCAGTATTAGGAACCACTCTCCGAGAACACATTGTAGAATACCTCTCCTTTAATAACCTACCAGAAATATCCAAAGAAACCCAATGGGAGGCCCTAGAACAGGGGTCTCCAACCTTTTAGTTGGCAAGAGCTACTTGTAGTTAATGTCCAATAGGCAGGAGCTACTAGGGTGGTGATATCCATGAGTATGAGAATTTCGACCAGTTTGTTTTTGGACAGTTTATTTGCTCTTCATATAAAAAAGGAATACCGTATGTATTTACTGTGATATTAATATATCAATAACTTCAAAAACATGTTTATTTTATTATTTTTTATTAGATGCTGTTTCCTAAAATTGTTAAGCATATCAGAAGTAGGAAACTAATCGGGACATTCACTGTGAAGGCTTAACCTACATGCTATCCACCAGTATCAGTAATCTGGTGTAAAGCTTGAAACAGCAACAGCACTCAGATGCTGTCAGATGGGATCAGGGTTTTGATTTCAGGAAGTTAGTCTGAAAAAGGCAGATTCACAGAGACAGGCAATCGCATTGGCTGATAGTGCAGATACCTTTTTAGCCATAGCGATTGCACACCTCACATGGCAGACATGCATTGAGGACAGTTTTTGAACTTGCTTACAACAGACTCAGCCCTGGGAGTCACTGTGCCCTTCACAACTGCACCATCTGTAAAAGAGCATTTGTTTTCCATCAAATAATTAGGACATTTTAAAGGATGGCTCTGTAACAGCATTTAGTTTACCTACTTTTTAGAATCGCAGACCAATTCCTTTTGGAAAATTATTTTAATAATTTGTGTGTCTTACTGCAACTTCCTATACATGTTACTATTTCATTCCCTCTTTAACTTGGGCACCGTAGATTAAAGATGCACATTTTCTTTTAACACTGCAACAGAAAAAATGGTTTCCGACTCTGGATAGAAATGGTTCATCTTTTGCCTTTTGTTGGATGGTGAGTTTGTAATCTGACTCGTTTTTCAATAAATGTGGTATACATCTTTAAAACAAAATCCAGCATATACCACATTCTGCTTTGTCAAAAAATATAATCCACTGCCAGTTTAGCATATCCCCAATTCATAAACATTGCTCACTAGGTCACAGAAGTCAGCCAAGGAAAAGCAGGCCAAAGCCTACTTTGTTGACTACCCTTAAACGTTTTTATGTCAATAATTGGCAAGATTGAAAAAATGAACATTTGGGGAACCATGTGATCCAGTTATATGCAAAAAATTGTGTAAATGGCAGGACTAAAATAACATTCAGTTTTATAGTGATGACTTGTAGCATGCACACATGAGACAACATATTGGTCTTTAAATTAACATGTTGAGCAAAGATTATGGTTGTAATGAGTAGCAACATATTCAGAATGTATGGTGACATGCCACCCTGCTGCCTTTTATGCAGGAGGCAGTATCACAGTGAACAGCTCGCAGGATCTCTGCCTCTCCCTGCAGGAATCATGTTAATCTGCTGCATGACCAATTGGCCATGCTTGGCTTGCACGTGCAACTTCCGACATATTGCAATTGTTCATGTATCAGACAATTACTGTTTTGCTGAATTTTTAGCAATAACAGTCCTCATAAATTGCACCATTTCAGCCCAGTATTGAAAGGATGGAAATCCCTTGCCAGAATATGAACATGTGTACAGGTTCCCCATAGATATCTATAGATCTCCCAATTTTTGCACATAGCCAAAGGGGATCAACCCTGTTAATTGTTCTCCCATCCCATGTCTCGCCTCTAAGTTCCCTCGAAGTATTCACCACCATATTTTGTACAGTGTTCTGTTATTTAGTAACTAGGTTTAAGATACATTAATCCTATGCATATCAAAATATATGTATGCAAACCACTGCTCACATGTCCCACTTAATGCCATCTATCGTTTCGTAAAACATCTCACATTATGTTTTTTTAAGTCCTGGTATTGATAGACATGTCACTTTACATTCCTGTATAGTTTTATAAATGTACGTGGACAAGCACCAGAATGCAGTGCGGCTAGTAGGATTTCATGTTTACTTAAATGTAAAATTGCAGTTATCGCTTGAATTCCTGTTTTGGCACATTCATAGAGGTGGGCTCCTCCATACCACACCATATTCCATCCTAAGCTTTAATACAGTTTGGATACTAGAGCTTTAAAACCGGGAACTCAATATCTGAAAATATAACAATAATTCACAGTTTTACCATAAACACGCAAAGCGAGATGTACCTTTTTTCTTGCAAGCTAGGACTCACACAGATTGTTATTTTTCTGTACACACACACACACGCGCTAAAAAAACGATTACAGTTGTATCTTTATTTCCCCCATTCTGATTGATAGCCTACAATTACCAACATGCAAAGTAATGCTAGCTGAAATAAATCCAAAGAAACACAGTGAGACGGAAACAATCACAGCCCCAGCATGCAGATTTATGCACCCAGGCCCTTTCTAACCCACCATCATTTGCACCTCTTGGTAACAATGGCCTCAACACACATGTCCCATTTACTTTTGTTATTGATAGTTAACCCCATGTTGGGACGCTGCGCTGCCCAAGCCCTTCAAGCCCAGATGCAGTCCCGCCTCTCACTGTGCACACAGCTTTTGACGGTTTACTTTACAGGAAGAAGAGTGGGAGGGGGCAGGGGAAAAGTCAGAGGGACTTCAGACCCCAAAATAAACACACAGTGCTCATTTTGGGTTCTGATCAAAGAGCTACTGGGAGGCCTCAGGCGAGCTACCAGTAGCTCACGATCTACTGGTTGGAGACCACTGCCCTAGAAGCAGTAACGAGGGGACAGTTAATCGCATTAAAGTCTCAAAGGGAGAAACAGAACATTCAATGGGAAAAAGAGTTAGAGTCTAATATTTAAATAAATCAGGAAGAAATAATGCAGAAACCAACTCCCAAGCTGCAAAAAGCATTGAGACATGTTCAAGGCCAGCTAGACTCCTTCCGCACAAAAAAAGCAGAAAGACACCTGTTACGGCTGAAACATTGGTACTATATAAAGGCTAACAAAGCAGATAAATTACTGGCCAGGCAACTTAAGGGGAAGAAACAGGATCGGACAGTAAAGGCGCTGATGGATGAAAAAGGGCAAAGGAAAACGCAAACGGCAGAGATGGGAAACATATTTGAACTATTCTACCGGCGCCTATACTTTTCGGATCAACCAGACGAGAAGCAACAAAAATCCTATTTAGAGGGGGTGAATCTCCCAGCCCTATCCGAACTTGAAAGACAAATATTAGATGCAGACATTACACAGGAAGAAGTCCAGACAGCAATTAAAGAGCTTCCCAGAAATAAGGCCCCAGACGGGACCACCGGCCAATTCTTCAAGGCATACAGAGATATACTAGCCCCGGTCCTAGCTGACTTATTCAACTTCTTTAAGGTCAAAGGTAACACTACACAGTCTATGAACGAGGCAAAGATGCTGGTAATCCATAAACAAGGGAAAGACACACGACTTCCCAGCTCGTATCGACCGATAGCCCTCATAAATTAAGATGCAAAATTATACACCAAAATACTAGCCTCGAGGCTTAAGCAAGTACTTCCGAAACTGATCCATCAAGGTCAGTTCGGGTTTGTCCCGGGAAGACAAACACATGATGACAATATTAGGAGGGTCACCCACCTGGTGGAAAAATCAGGAATAACACAATCCCCAGCGATAGTGCTAGCACTAGACGCAGAAAAAGCGCTCGACCGGGTAGAATGGTCGTTCCTCTTTCATGTACTGAAGAAGATGGGTGTAGGTGAAACCTTTATAAAGATGGTAAAGGCAAATTATAATTCCCCCAATATACGGGTGGCAGTGAATGGAAGCCTCTCCAATAAGATCCGGATTAGGAGAGGAACAAAACAAGGGTGTCCACTATCTCCCCTACTATACGCCATATTTCTGGAAGCACTATTGGCACGGATAAGGGACAAACGGGAAATAAAACGCTTAGATATGGCAGGACAATCACACAAAATCGCAGCTTACGCTGACGACATGTTGGTGACTCTGAGGGAACCAGAGAAGTCCCTCCCACACCTCATGTAAGAGATCGAAGCATTTGGCTCTCTGTCAGGCCTAAAAATCAACAAGCAGAAATCCTAATACTGGCAGGGGACACATCACACATACACAAGGTAGCGTCAGATCTCCACCTGAAGGTAGTGACAACAGGGGTAAAATATCTGGGAATCACCCTGACAAGTAAAATTCAAGACCTATATTCACAAAATGACCCCAAATTGCTACAACAAATAAAACGGGACCTGACCAGATGGAACCCCATGTCGATATCTTGGTGGTGGAGGATAACAGCTATCAATTTAACCATTCTACCAAAACTGTTATATTTATTCCCCGCCAACTTTCTTCAAATCCCTATCGAAAATTACAATGGGCTATATACGGCAAGGGAAAACCCCGAGGGTATCAAGTGTGGTGCTTACGGCCACAAGGAACGAATGCGGTTGTGCTCTTCCACACTTTAAGAAGTATTATGAAGCTGCTCAGTTATGGGTACTGAAAGAATGGATACCAGACAACTCCCACAAGCTGTGGGCGGCACAAGACAGAGCAGTGGTGACGACATCCACCAGACACCTACTTTGGCTACCAAAAAAACATAGACACTCAAACGTGCAAATTAGTGAAATAATGAAAGCAACGCTAGAAATCTGGGATAAGGCGACACAGAAAGGTACTCTATCCAAGGACACAGCCCCCTTTATGCCCCTATTCAATAATCCCGAATTCCCACCGGGAATGGAGAAAAGGTAATTTCAGAAATGGGAGGGTGGGGGGTGTAAAATGGTTGGGGACATGTACCAGGAGCAAAAAATAAGGTTGTTCGAGGAGCGTATAGCAGTGCTAAATCTGAACACCAAGGACAGATACAAATACGACCCACTGAACCACTGGTTAGGCACGACTAGGATCAAAGAAGCTGCATTACGGGAGCTAACTCCCTTCGAACAGTATATAATGACACACCCGGGAACAAAAAAGTTTGTGTCAAGCACCTATAAATATATATATATATACATCAGAGGAAGAAATAAAATGGACATACATTAAAAGATGGGAGAAGACCCTACAAAACACGTTTCCCAGGGGGCGATGGGAATACATTTGGGGGATGATACCAAAACTAACTAAGGCGATACAGACAAAAGAAATGTTTATGAAAATCCTCCTACAATGGCACTACACGCCAGAAAGACTCAACAGAATCTCTCGGAACTCCCCAAACAAATGCTGGAGGGAATGTGGAGGAGAAGGGGACTGGCGACATATCTGGTGGGAATGCCCGAACCTACAACAGTATTGGGTAGAAGTCCAGACACATATGAAAGCGATGATCCCAGCCATGGGGAAAATAGGAGAAGTGTGGCTATGCGAACTATGGGACCCCAAGGACAAATACTTAACCAAAACGCAAACACGTCATTTCATGGGCCTACTGATAGGCACGTGGCTGGAAATAGCCCAAAAATGGAAACAAAAACATCCGCCTATGGCTCTGGACTGGATAAGGAGAGTATGGGCACACATAGCTATGGAGCACATAACATACAACATACAGGGAGCCCATCAAAAATTCAGAGATGATTGAGGCATAACCCTTGAATATCTCCAAAGTGACTACATGGAGCAATGGTGCCCACACAAAATAAAGATAATGGACATGTTCAACTAAGATGGAAGATAAAAAGCCTTGTACACCAAGATTGCTTGCAGGGGAATTCCTGGGGGGGGGGGGTAAAGGAGGGGAGCAGGGGGAGGTGGTTGGGAATGTTTCAAGTTATATGTTGCAAAACCAATAAAAATATTTTTATTTTTAAAAGAAAGGTCAGGATGTCCGTTTTAGCCAAGGGTCACTCCCTTCCCCACGTTCACATCGCAGAGGGTTTTAAATAGTTCTTGTTGGGTGGTTGGCTCATACAGTTAACAGGATTTGCAAACTTCAAACCACTTGGTACGATTCACAATGTTTGTTTTTCCTTGACATAAATATTTCCACAACAGAATCTTGTCAGGCTTTCCTTGACTTGAATTCAAAGTCACAGTTTCTTTGTAGGCTTCCCTCGTCTTGGTTCCAAGCAATAAAAAAGTCTCATCACAATTCTGGCACATCAGTATTTCAAGCCAGATCTCTCAGGCCTCTCTTGGTGTAGGTCTGGGTTTCTCTCTCTTGTCTTTCATGTTTGTTACAACACAATTTCCCAAAAGGTCCCTCAGGTTTCCCTCACCTTAGTCGTCAACCCTCCGTACTGTAATGTTCTAAATATCACTTCCTGATTGTTGTTTTGCTTTCCCGTCGAAGACTTTCGAATGTGCATTTGATATGTACCTCAGCATGACCACTTTGACTCTCACATTTAACACAGTTTATATGTGCTCTCCTGGCACCATTGCTTTCTGGTAAATGTAGTTGTCTCATATACATGCTCTCTCTAGCACTCTTGGTTCATCTTCTGCCTTCATGGCACTTTGATAACCCAATAGCCTCTTCCTGATAAATGCACAGTTCAACATAGGCTTCCCTCCGTCCAGCTCGAACCTGTCTTTCTCAATTGGGTTTCCCTCTGCCGGGTTCAAACCCTCTTTGACTACTGGTAACGTTTGTGCACTTAAAAAGAATGTTCGCTCTCAGTTCACTGAAACTCCCACAATGCACTTCTTCCTTTGCTTTTTAATTTCAAACTTAGAATATCCCCTTCCAGATCAATGCCCCTCTTCAGCCACATGCATACCACTGGGTTGCTCTCTCGGTGACTCACCCAAGTAGCAGAGCACTGGCATATAGCCCTCTGGATCTGTGGGTGAGTTCAGCGTCCCACCGCCTGCCCCTCAGAGACCTTGGGGTCGGCACTGGCCCCAAGGGAACGAGCAATTGTCCGGGCCTCGCCAGCAGGGTTCGGTCTGCCTGATCCAATATTTAGGAGGCACGGCTCATGTGACACGCTGCAGCCCTTTGTTCTCACCGGGCCAGCGTCGTTGCACACCATCCTTCTTTGGATCTCCTTGGCAGGCCCCAGCCTTTTGGCTTCTCTGCTCCAGACAAGCTCCCTAGCTCGCTTCTGGTATTTGGAATTTGAAGACGTATCCTCTGCCTGTCTCAGCCTTGCAGCCTCCCTCCTGCTCTTAAACTGCATCTGACTTCTCTCCCTCAGCAGCCTCCTTTTAAACACCTTTGTGATGTTGATTGTCTGCAGGTGTGTGGTCAGGGTTGGGTCTTCCTGACCTTGCCTGTCCTCGTTAAGGGGACAGCCTGCTGTCAGAGTGTTGTAGTATGTCTTCTGTGTCTTGATGGGTTTTTCACTGGTAATCTTCACCACTCCAGGTTGCCTCTTGTTTTTCTTAGTGTTATTCGTAAATGGGGAGGGGGAGAAGTAGTATGTTTCAAAACACCTCAAGAAGGTCAGGGGGTTGCGATTGGGGATAACTGGTAGAAGGGGATACCATGTCCCCCCATGGGTATTCCCACAAAAATGACCCCAGACTCCCCTACTCAGGTGATCCTCCATCGCTCGTCCACCCCCAGGGTTGGGATCCAAAAGTGACGGCCCTCCCCTGGCCACCCAAATAGAGGATTCTTGGGGTCTAAAAGTGAGAATACCCCTAGATTTCTCACACAACCCTGTTAATGCCAAATTGTCTTTGCTTTAGATCCAAGTGTCAAAGTTCAGAAACACTGTGTTTGTTGTCTAATTAGAGGCCTTGTGCC
This sequence comes from Ambystoma mexicanum, assembly GCF_040938575.1. Taxonomy (NCBI): domain Eukaryota; kingdom Metazoa; phylum Chordata; class Amphibia; order Caudata; family Ambystomatidae; genus Ambystoma; species Ambystoma mexicanum. The sequence goes on along the minus strand of NC_090935.1, from coordinate 669,335,643 downwards.
ATAGTCGTGTCCAGGAAGTGGCCTGGGCTGGCACGTGCAACCCATGAAATCTGATTGGCCACCCCAGGTGTCACCCCATTATCCTAAACTATGATCATTATTTGTGTGTGTGCTCGTACTTCATGCCACCCCTGCATAAGTCAGTGCCCCACTAGGGCCATCCCAGTCAAAAGAGTCTGGACAAGCCATGCCTAGTGCCCACACCCTCATCATGTGCCTAGAATTGTGCCTGTACTGATATTCCGCCACTGCCCAGCCGGACTTGTACGAGGTAGTTTCAAAGTGTGCATCAGCATATGTTTAGACAGCCGGTCAGCAAGTGCACATGATTAGCTAACACTCTGGGACCAAACATACCTCTGGCATGCCCAAGGTTCTATGCAATCCCCTCATTTTTGACAAACTTCATTGCCATTAATTCATGGGTGCATACATTCATGATATAACATTAAACATTCACCATGCTAGCATTTCCAATGGTTTCTGATGCATGAAGCTATATGCAGCCATTTAAATAATCCAGAGTTTAGACAGACCGCACTGACTCATCTATATGCCCCAGCTTAAAACAGACGCCAACCCTGAAGACACACTCTTGGGCCAGACTATATTCCCCGCATAGGTGGACTCTGATGTTTATTGTTTTGCATCACTTATCCTGGCCATCCTTCTAGAGATGTTGCAGACCAGCACTTTCAGTGCCATTGAGTCAAAGTTATGGTGGGGCGGTTCCCGCTCCTCGCATCCTACCTCAGGAAATTGAAGGCATGTAAGTCTAGGCTTCCATCGGGCATGGCTTTGTTGGGCTGTGGGGTGCAATCAAAGACCCCGAAACACAACAAACTGAAGGGCTATATTAAGAAGCCCTACCTGTCATTACCAAAGGAAAAGCAGCATTTTAATTCGCAGAGGAAATTTAAATGTCAATTTCACATGAAAAACAGGATTTTTAAACACTGACACCAAAATGGCTTTGCATGTGAGTTTGCAGTTTAAAGCAAGACAAGAGAAAAAGGTTCCCTGCCAAAATAAACATGTCAGAGAAAAGACATGGTGCATGTAAACAGGATGTAATGTGTATAATGCTTCACATGCAAAATACTAGCAACAAGGGAAAAGAAAACCTTTGTTCCATGGGTCACACAAAGATTAAATTTAATCCTAAGGCAGACCCTTTTGGCTTGTTGGTGGGCAAACTTCACAAAGAACTCCCCCACTGCAAGTGTGGCATTTACATCCACCCAGCTATTTACAACTGCAATAAAGTCTATCCTGCTCTGGGCAGGGTAAATAGCTCTAGCCGGTGTATCCCAGGTATATACGAGCTGCAACCAACTTCAAACAACCAACTTCAAAGAGACTAATTAAAAAAACTCTGGTCACAGTATTGCCCAGAGTGGCAAACGGCAAATGGCCTGGAGGAAGAGAAGCTTTGTTTAAATGGACTGTCACAATGGTTGCATTTTCCCAGAAAATGTTCCCATTTTAGCACTGATTACATGTGTGTTTCATTTTTTTAGATAATTTCAAGGTGATTTTGGTGATATAAAATTCCTGGATCTGCGACTTAGGGAACTGTAATGGCAAGCTAAAAGGTGTTCCTGACTGCTACGGACAGCTCCCAGATTTAAGAGTTGGTGAACTGGTGGGGAAAATTGCCAAACGGCCGAGCAGCATGATGGCCCAGCTATTTTAATGAAATTCCCCCTAGTTCGCTGAATCAGAAAATACATATATTATGGCAGTTACTAGTAAGCCACAAATTTTTGACACATAACTAGTTTTTACTAAACCTTTGACATGAAAACAAACAAGGATTGCAAATGGAAACTGCCATATGTCTGCTCCAGACTCCCAGGCCAATCCTTAGAGAGGGGATGGATTTGGGAGGAGAGAGAAGGGTAACTGTCCAATTCTATTTGCGAGAACTCTTGCAGGTTACTCCCCAAAATGATAAACTTGATGGTGTCATTGATGCTATATAAAGTGGATGACTATGAGGAAGAGATAGCTCCGAAAATTATCATCAGGAAGAGAGCTGCTGAAATGTACCATCTGACAGCCGCAAGGAATCACCAAAGGATATTGCACCTGGGTGGAGTGGCTTAGAAAAAAGCTGACTGGACTATATGGTGAAGAGCTGGGGAACATCCTTGAGAGTGAAGTGACCAGACCCCTGTCCTTCCAGAGGGTCCTCACATGCATCTGGCTTTCCTGAAAATTAAACAGAGTTTTTCTATGTAAGTAGAATAGAACACTTTGCAATCAAACGGTGTGGAGATCTGCTGAGCTTAAATCTTTTCCCTTTATAGTGAGCGGGGCAAAACTGTGTAGATCCTTAGCCTATTTAACAACAAATATTAATTTAATTAATTCCCCTTGGCAGAACACAACAGAGTGATTTTTGTGGGGGGTCTGAAATCCAAAATTCTGAAATCATCCCAATGTTTACTATTCAGCTTCCTCAACACAGGCCCTTTAAGTGGAGGGGCCTCTGAAATCCCAAATTCTTAAAATCCCAGTTTTTATGTCTGAATTCTCTAACAAATACCAAAAAGTAGGGGTATCTAAAAAACAAATTGCTAAATCACCCTGTGTTTATTTTAAAGCAAAGGTGTGGGTGAAATAATAATTGCCATGTGCATTTGCACACATTTGTAAAACTAACTGCTAGCCTTTTAAGCGCCGAGGAAAATCAAAAATGCACAGCATCTCATACATAATTTTTTATTGATCAGTTTAATTATTTCATGAAGTGAAATTTGGAGAAAGTAAAGAATTGTGATTGGTGTTCTTTTTATCCCACTTGTGTGATTTATTTTTTCTGAGAGAAGTTTATTGTGTTGTGCCATGGATAAAGTGTGTTTGACATTTTAGTGCGATTTTCTTAACATCTAATTCAAATAAATATAAACATATTTCCTGTACAACGACCTGGTTCTTGGGTCATTGTTAGCCATGGGGGAGGGGCCCAAGGGGCATTATATGAGGATGAGATAGGGCTGAATACAAGAACTGACATTAACTGTTTATTGTGGGACACAGCTTGCAGTGTGGGGGGGTGAACTCTCGGTTTTGAGGGTGGCCTCTGAGTAAACCGATATAAATTGGGGGCTGAAGTGTATTAGGACAGACTATTTGTTTTGATGTAATTGCATTAAGGTGGAGGGAAAATCATCTTTGCCTTATTAAAGTGCCACAGGGACTTGACCCCTGAGTTCCAGGGAGGTGTATAGGTGAATCATTATTAGTGAGAATTGATTTTTGATTTGGCATTGTGAGTGGAAATTAAGCGGGAACGGGATGATTTTTGCCACTGCACACTGGAAATGCTGCCTTCGATTCTGTTTCTAGAATCAAATTGATGTAAAAACTACATTTGGCCAATTGTCCTGCAACCCTTTGTGATATTATACATACCCTGCATTCGTCAACTACTATAATGGACCTGTTATCTGTTTCAGGTCTATTGTCTGCGGCGATACCTACATTTAGGGGGTTTGAAACAAGGCTGTGTGCTGGCATCTGCCATCTTCAACTATTTCATTCATGATGTAAAGCAGACCCTTCTTCATGTAGTCTCAGACTCTCCAAAAATGAATGGTGCCCTCATCAAAGCCCTATGGTATGCAGATGATTTGGTGCTGGTCTCGAAAACACCGAAAGGCCTGCAGAATTTACTTTCTGCGTTACATGAATATCTGGAAGTCAATAAGTTAGTAATTAATCTAAACAAAACACAAGTTGTTGTTTATGCTCCCAAGCCTTCCAGAAGAACGCAATTTGACTGGAAAATAGATAACAGGATTGTGGAAGTGGTCCCAACGTATCTTTATTTAGGAATTTTGATGGTTCACCCTCCACTGATTCGCACTCTAGGTCCTTAGACCATAATATCATGTCTGCCATTTCTCAGACAAAAACCATTTTGTATAAATTCGGGAAGTTCACCATCAGGCCAGTTATAGCCTATTGGAGACAAAAAGTATTACCAACTATATTATATGGTCTTGAGACCAAACAAATTGTCTGCTAGAGGCGAAATACTGGCGAGGTGTATTACAACTCCCTCAATGTGTCCCCGGCCTCTGGCTAAGACTTGAACTAGGTCTGACGTCCTTGAGTGCAGAATACCACTGGAGGCTTTGTGCCTGGTTTCGCAAGTGCCTCATTCATGTAAAGCCTGATAACATATTGACTATACTATCCTCTTACATACTGATCTCTGATCACTCATTTTTTAAAAGTTGGACTTCGCAGATTCATAACATTCTAACTAGAGCGGTTCTGTCCTTAGAAGCTCTTATTGTTAATCCGACTAAAGCAAAGGAGAAATTGTTCAGATCAGATTGGATTAATAAGAGAATGGTGTGTCTGTCATACAAAGATTTTGGGGCTCTAGCCTTTAAACATAAAATTCTTGGAGTCTAAGGTCCATACCTAAATCAATCTCCTTCTCCACAAGTAAGAACAACCATTTTACGTCTGCGATTTAATTTGTTTCCAACTTGCGACATTTTGGTTAGAAGGAAGTTGTTGCCGGCAAATGAGAATCATTGTACCTTCTGCATGGTTTTGGCGGTTAAAGAAACCCTCAAACACATTATCACCGAATGCCCAGCGCTAACTGAATTGAGAAGGAAACATTTTGAATCCCACATGTCTTATTTCAGTGCATGAACCCCTGAAACCCGGTGGTCGGTGCTACTTTCTACCAACTCAATAAGTATTCGCATCGCCACCTATAACTTTTTGATGGCCATTATGTTGAAATTTAATTTTGTGTCTTCCCTGAAATAGAACTATAAGGGTTTATAAGCCTGGTGTAGTGTGAAAATATAGGAACAGTTAAAATCGGGATGGGCCCGACCACGATTCAGGATAAATTATCATCACTAAATAATGATGAGACTTATTTTATGTAATGATGTTTGAGTGGTATCATGAGTTTAATTTATGCTCATTTTAATATTGTATATGAATTATCATATTTTTCTTTTTAGCCAAGTCTCTCACAAGTCTGGCCCTTCCTAATGATTTCAACCCTTTTAAACATTTTATGCTTGTTTGTTTTCTTCTTTCTCTGTTGTTTCTGTTTCATTTTGTATCATAATGTATTTGAATTTTACTTGACTTTTGTTATACTTAATACGTAAATGAAATTTGTTTGAATATTGAAAAAGTTGATTTATTAAGCTATATTCAATAAAGAATAAAAATAAATAGGTGAATCATTATTAGTGAGAATTGATTTTTGATTTGGCATTGTGAGTGGAAATTAAGCGGGAACGGGGTGATTTTTGTCACTGCACACTGGAAATTCTACAAAAATTGCAAAAAGGCTATTTTTAAAGCAGGCAACATAATTTCATGGATAACACATTCGAGTGCTTACATAAATCTCACTACCAGAAGCAACAACATCACCAGGCTGTAAATCAAGATCTGCAAGAAAGAGAAAACAAATCTTCTCTTGCTACAGGCTAGTTCCCTTCTCTGAAATAAACACCTCTATCGGTCAGGCTGGCCATCACCCACTGACTCGACACTTCAGGAAGGAACTGAAAGCATCACTCGTCAAAAAATACTTGACATGTATTACCAATCACTGATTAGCTGCAACTCTACTCCTGTCACTTTGTATGTACTCTACTTTTTTCGTTGAGCACTTCATTGCTAGGCAGGTAGGTGTGCGATACAGAGATTACAGAGATTACCATAAATGCAGGCAGGTTATTTTTTTAGTAGGGGTCTTTGATCCTCCGGATATCTATCTAGCTATCTATCTTTATATGCCCATAACAATCTCTCTCCCAATCTATGACATCACTACCCGTCCATTCATCTAGTAGCTTATCACAATGCAACCCTATCATAATGAGTGAGGCTATTCACGTTTAACACATTAAAGAACCCAATAAACCACATTCCCTTTTGGTTATAAAGCATAATTCAATCTTTGGGGGGAGCGGGGGAGTCCTGGTAAACCAATTATCAATGCAAAGTCTAGAAGCCATCTGCCTCGTTCAGATCCAGCAGTAAGAAACGGTTGGAGAAGAAAAGAAGAGGATAGGCAAAGGCAAGAAACCCACAAAACTAACCATGAAGCAGAGAAAGTCTATGGGAGAGCCTGTGCATTCATAAAGCTTTATAGACCTTGTTGAGGTATGAGGGGCCCACAACGAGGGCAAGGTCAATAAAGCTATTAGAACCCATGGCCAAACACCAAAAAGTTTTATGTAAAAATATATATTTTTTAAATGATTATATTTTTTGGGGGGAACTTAAATATTCCATGTGGAATATTTAAGTTTACAAAAACATGAATAATAACAGGTCAAAAATATGTCATGCTTATTTATAGTGCATTATTCTTTACATTAATATAAAGTAACAAACACAAAAAGGATAGTATTTGTAGGAAAATATAATTTTAAATGAGGTCACTAGAGGGGGGTGATGCACTGTTAGTGCATGGCCTTCCGAGCTGAAAAAAGACCCCCACCTCTGCATTGACCGTCTCATAATTCCTTAGTAAGGTTTTCCCATGCATGACTTTATGTCTCGCACATGAGGTCCCCCACTGCGCCACATGAGTCAATGCCAACCCTGTCAGGATATCGACACTTGTCCCTAATTGCTTTGATTGGTGTCCTTGCCCATACTGAAGTGATCATACAAATTTAACACATAGTTCTTTACCACCATGTTTTCCCTTTCAAACACTATTTCATCCCACAGGTGAGAGGGTTTCTCCAGGCTACCCAGGGTGTTTGATGATCAGATTCCAATGACATCTTGTTTAGGGTTGCAAGAACTAATACTTAGACCTAATGCACCAAGGCAAGAACAACAGTGTCCTTAGTACAGAGCAGACACATTTAACATATTATTGGGGCCAACTTCTGCATTTTACTGTCCGATAAAAAGACAGCAGAACTTTTTTCTGAGCCTCCAATTAGTACATTTTGGAGGATTAACAACCTCCAAGACATGGTTATTCGAGCATACTCAAAACCTACCTTGAACATATAGTGTTAACTATACAACGGACATTTGGCCTCATTACACGGATGGCGGTAAGGATTTACCGGTACCGGTAAAATACCGGTACCGGTAAATCCTTACCGCCTTACTACGAGGTCCCTTTGCGGGTTGGGGGATTTAATGCCTGCTTTTTGCAGGCGTTAAAAACTAACCCGCAAAGGGACCCAGGGTGCTAATTACAGTACCGCAATTTGCGGTACCGTAATTAGCACCTTCCCCATTCCCATTGAGCCCTATGGGGCAAAAATGGGAATGGGGAAGGGCAATGGTGGAAGGGGGAATTACCGCCCCGCCAACCTTGGAATGGGGCGGTAATTCCCCTTTCCGCTAAGGCGGTGCCGGTATTTTACCGGCATGAACCATGGCGCTAATAGCGCCATGGTTCTCCGCCATCCGTGTAATGAGGCCCATTATCTTGTATAAATTGACACAATTCTCACAATGTCAACCAAGGAGATATAGTATGGAACCGTACATGGGGGAGGCTATTAAATTAAAACACTTTGCTGCTTGCAATAGTATTAATGTTGTGCATGATAAACTTTGTCAGAGTAACTTATATTATGTAAGCAAAACATTCAGGAAAGGACACATCTGCTGGAAAAAGACTTGCAACAGGATGTGCATTAGGTATACTGAAGCTTCTTATGTGAAATATCTTTTTTTAGAAAGTGGTCATTCTCTAGACCAATTGAAGTATAAAATGCTTGACTTTGTACCTCAACCTGTAAACGGTGGTAACGTGAAAAGTCACCTCTTTCAGGGGGAGACTTTCTGGATAAACAGGTTGTCAGCATTATGGCCTAGAAGAATGAATGATTAACATAGTTCGATGTGCTTTATCTAACCTTTAATAATTGTTGTCACGTCGATTACTTAGCTGGTAATATTGTTCGTGTGGTGTATCATTATTATGATATGTGTATTATTACATGGTTTACATGCTGATATACCTTATAATGGTATTAGCCTTGCTTCTATCAGTTTAATTTTCTTATCAGATTCTTAATGTGTAGCATATTTGTCATGATATTAGTTAACAAAATGTGCACATCTACTACCTTCATAGGTGGTCCCACCAACCAAGAAAAGAGACAGAGGAAGAAGAACCACGCAGAGGACGTGGTCGGTGCAGAGCAAGGGCTTTGTGAGTACGGCAGTTGCTTTGGCGAAGGCAGGGACCTCAGTCAGTCCGGGACCACTGATTTGATGGCTTGACAGGTGAAGAACGATGGTCTGGAGGGTTACCCAGAGCAATGCCAGAGGTTACGATTAATTATAAACCTTCCAGCCATCACCTCTTTTGTGTTGCTGTAGTCACCCTGAGTGGAACGAGTATGCCCAGAGTGGGTCCTGTGCCTGCTGGGGCTAGAGACCTATGCTATTCCTCACTGATTAGGCGTAACAAGGCTGAAACAAATTTGGGGATGCTTGTGGTCTCGGGCAGAAGGGATGTGACCAAGTAGTTCTGGCTGGACTGCCCCTTTTGGGGTGGGACCAAGCCTAATTTGCATATGGTTTTCCCCCTTTTGTAATGACTTGGCAGGCGAAGAACGATGGTCTGGAGGGTTGCCCAGAGCAATGCCAGAGGCTAGGATTAATTCTAAATCTTCCAGTCACCACCTCTTTTGGGTTGCTGTAGTTCGGGACCACTGAAGTAGGAAGCACACCAAAATACTACCTGCGGGAAAGGTGTTCCGAAGCCCATATGCCAAGGTACTGAAATCAAAGAAGAGGAACATGAGAAGCCGCCACACCGACCGAGGCAAAGGAGTCAAACCACCGGGGTCAGAGATCCCAACGCTGACTACAAGCCCCGCCGCAAGAGATACGGTAAGTGTTTAAGAAGGGGAAATGGTTGCAGGGTGGTGCGGCCAATGGTAGATAGTGTAGAGAAAGGCCAGAGTCTGCTGGAGGTTGATAAAAGTAAGTCCCAGCATGGGGACATAAGAAATCCACTAACCCTGGGGCAGAAAGCCCAGAGCCCACTGGTGGCTAAGAAAGTCAAGACCCTGCAGGACGGTAACAGAAGGACTTTAACCAGGGGTGAAGGAACACCAAGCCCACTGGAGGCTAAGGAAGGAAAAACCCAGCAAGAGGGTGGAAGAAGCAAGTTAATCCTACTACCAGAGCCCATAGCCCACAAGGGGCTAAGAGAATCGATAAGCCAGAAGGTGACAATAAGAGAACAGAGTATCACTGGGCTGAGTCTATCTGAAGCTACACATCAGAAAAGTAGGTTGGATATAGAGACTGCACTTTATTGCTATTTGCAGGCAGTCTGACCTATACAGATCGAGAAACTACGTACCCGGAGAAGGGATAAACTCGATACCCTCAGGATTATGTGACAAGAGCATGGAGGTGGCTAAAACCCAAGGACCTTTCTTTTTTTGTGTGGTTATTTTGAACTGCTTTTTGAGAAGTACTATTGAAAGACTGTGAAACCATTGTGGAAGTGGGGGTCATAAAAAACAGCTCCCACTGAGTTCTGAGTTGAAAAGGGGGAGTAACCCTTAGAATAATCTAATATTCTCTTTCTCTCTTTCTTTCTTTCTTTCTTTCTTTTTTTCTTTCTTTCTTTCTTTCTTTCTTTCTTTCTGTCTTTCTGTCTTTCTTTCTTTCCTTTAGGTTGGAAATAGTGCAGCAAAGAGTTATTGTTTTGCAGTTTAGAGGAATCATTTTAGGAAATAGGAATTAGACCAGGTTTCTTTCTTTTATTTTAAATAAAACATTGAAAATAACCATGTTCCATTGTCCATCTTTTTTGTCTGACCTACCACATCAGCTATGATTTTATTTTCATAATGTTAGCCATCTCACGTGGCATTTCTGTTTTTAGTGTGGGCTGTTTTTCTTCCTTTTTCCCCCTTTTTTCTCTTTTTCCTGATATGGCTTTCTGCTTTCTTATAAGATGGCATGATGTCTATGACATCATGCCATGTCATATAATATCTCTTTTTTAACTCAAATATGTTGAGTCACATTAACACTTTGTGTGCTTTAGTGTTGACGTTCATACACACTGCCGTTGTCTGAATCCTTTTCCTTCACAGGTTTTGGCGGTATTCTAAAGTATCTCCACTGTAGACTAAGGGTATTTCTAGCGTTTGAGAAAATACATGGTGCCTGCTCCCACTGGTGGTGGTCTCTTTTCGTATGTTTGGTATGGTGGTCGGTTTTCTGTGATCAGATTTACTAGGAAATGTTTGTTTTTACTTCATGCAGTTTCATGTAGGTTGTTCATATACTGGACATGGACATGTTCTTCCTTAAATGGTTTGCTGTTTAAGTGTGTTGTATGCCTATTGAGAGTGTCTCAGAAGGGGTAGATAGGTCGATACATTTTAGTTGTTCATTGACAACTTTTTGTATCCATGTGTTTTTACACTGGCTTCCTATTTCATCTATCAAAATATAATGTTATAGTCAATAATTCAGTCAATACTTTATTTCGACGTCTTACTCTAAAAGCAGCTACACATACAAAGCATCCATAGAAAAGTACAGTAAAACAATTGTCAACAATAACATCAATTTGCAAATGGTTGCTAACATTTCATTGTTACATAAGGGGTTCATGGAGGTTTGTCATCAGGCATTCATTAATTCAATAAAGCAATTGTTAAATAGTGACAGACAATAGTAATAAGTGAGGTGAGGCTAAGCATTATGATTTCACTTTTAGTTTAACATTCCTTCTCCAGGCCTTTGCTAAATAGTTAGAGGTGGCATACACTATGTCCAGATTTGGTGAATCTTTGCGCATCGTTAGCTGCTATTAATGACGTCAAGCCATAGTTATTAAGGAAGTTTTTTAGGTTGCTTTGGCGGATCATCATGTATGCCAGACAGATAAACAGAAAGTGCTGCAAAGAGTCAGATATGCCCGGAAGGACCGTGATCAGAATCGGTTTTGTTCCACAGTTTTGTTAGATGTGCAGTTGGTAGGATGTTTAGCCTCATTTCCATGAACAACATACATACATGATTACTTTATATCCACGTTGTATCTTTCACAATCACGTGTTTTTAAGGCTACTTAAGACCATCCAATGGCCAAACATAAACAACTGGTAATCCTCTTGACATGCAACTACAAATGGGAGGCTTCTTTTATTATTCTTTTACTATTTTGTGACTTTATAGATGGGATTTGCCAGAATTGCTCCAAGCCTAGATGGTTTAATAATCATCTAACATAAGTAAGTCAGGGTAGCTTTGTGGCACCTACACAACTCATCAAACCTGATAAGGCTTCCCCATAGCTCCTCAGTTTACTATTGGTCCACAATTTGGTCCAATAAAGCAATCATTTTATTGCTGCAGTATCTTCCAGTGATGAGATACCCAGCTCAAGATGTATTAATCTATTGATTGCACATTTGGGAAGAAGGAGTATTTTTTTTAAACAAAAAGATTCTCTGGTGTACTAGGTTTAACAGTTTGTAACCCCAAAGTTCAGCACTATATGCAGCCATTATGTCTTCTTTTGATCTATAGACTTCCAATACAGGTGTAACAGTATTATTGCCAAATGACTTTCAGAGCTCAGAATTGCATTACTTCTCTTTACTAGGGTTGAGGTAGCCCTCTCAATGTGCTGACCACATCTACCATTCCTACTTAGCCTTATCTCTAAATAATCAAAGGAGGTGACTTCCTCAATTGGAACACCCCCTGTGCATACTGTGGGATTAATGGATTTTTTTTAATCCTTTTGCCACAGAGCATCAATTTCATTTTCTGAAGGTTAACATTCAGGCACTTGTCATTACAAAATGTAACAAAATGTCCTATCAACTTGGTTAGGTCACTTGGGATGCAAGAAATGAGAATAGCCTCATCAGCAAACATGAGTATGTTTATCTTGCGCCAACCAGTTTAGGAGAGTCAGTGTGGTCCACTGCAATACTGTCAAATACACAATCAAAAAAGATGGAAAAGTGTGTGGACACCAGTACATACCCTTGCATCACACCCTTTTCAACAGGGAATTGACCTATGCAATCTCCTCCACTTCCCCACCAAACAGATGCTGAGTTATTGGTACACAACTGCGCTATGGCTTTCAGCAAGGGGCTTGTGATAGTCTTTCATTTTAGGCTACTCAAAAAAGTATATATAATGTAACTGCTTTGAGGGAAATGTACTTCTCCAACAATAGACCTGATCTAAAGACCTAGTCAACAGTGCAGATTCCCTTCTTATATCCTGCCTAAGTCACTGATCAAGTTTTCTTCTGTTATCCAACCTTCAAGCCTATTCAGGATTAGTTTACCATAGATTTTCCCTGTTGAATCGAGTAAGGTGATTGGGCAATAATTTTCTGGGGCATCGCACCCTCTTCTTATAGATGGGCACTATCGCCACGTTAACCCATGATACCGGTATTTTCCCTAACTTTGAAAAGGTTTTAAATAAGAAGTGTAAGTATGAAACTTTGACAAATCTGAGGATGTTGGCCCTTTTCCTCTAGGGGAAGACCTTTCCCAGGGTGCCAGAGCGGTGTGTCCACAGGGCAGTGCACAGCAGGAGGATCACCTGGGAAGGGAAGCCCCTTATTGAACTAGGGACGATCATCTTCAAGATGCGCGGTATAACCGTGCTGAAAGCCGTCAACCCTTTTTCAGGATTTAAATTCCCCTCAAATCTGCCCTGATAGGACTGATATGTTTTATTGTGATTCCAACCCAACTAGTTCATTCATGCAGAGTAAAGAGCCAACCATTATTGACATTGACTTGTTAGATCTGAAACCATGTACTGTGACGAGGAAGAGGACCGCGAGAAACAAGATCACTCGGGTAAACGAAGTGAGCAGTGTAGTCCTTAAAGAAATCTGATTGATCAGAAGAGCTCCCTTTGCCAATTCGGGAGTTTAAATCTAGCACAACTGAGAGCCAGAGGAGAATCCCTCTGGTTAGCAGTGAGCTGTCAGCTGGAAAGCAGTGCACTGAGACGCGAGACCGACACGCACACAAGAAGCTGCTTGTCGGGTAAGGAGAGAGAAGGAACGTAGCCAGAGAGACGGCTACTCTGAAGCCCACTTACCGACTAGACGTGGAGGCGTCTTACCATGTCCACAGCAACGCCCAGGTGAGAGCAGGCCGTGAGAAGGATGTGGCACACTGCAGACGAACAACCGAACCACTGAGAGCAAGTCCAAGGGCTGCCATAGCCATGAGACGGAATACGGCTGCCGAGAAGACACAAACTGAAAACAAAGGTATGGGGACTGGTGGGGATTGACAGGAGGTCCAGGGAAGCCAGGTGAAGTACAGAAAGGATCGAATGAGGGTCAGAAAGTATTGTGGACTAATACACTAACATGAATATGGAGAAGCAACAGGGCTGATACCCCATTCATTAATGAGTGCATGACAAGTGAATATGTGACAAGTGAAAATGTAGCTTCGCACAAGAGTGAACCAGGCTATTACAGACAACAATTGGATGGCTGGGACCCAAACTCATAAAAGTAGAAAGTATAAGAAAGTCATAGTCTCAGTGTGAAAGCATGATTGGAAACAAGGAACACTACATTTGGCAGGAGAGTAAACCAAATGAACCAAATGTTCCATTGCAAGTCTCAGACCCGAACCCAAAGTAGAGACCAAGGATAAAATGGTCTGGGACTTTAACCAGCAATAACAGGGGCTGGACCCACATACAAGAAACAAAGACAATATATGAGATAGCTGGGTCTTGGCAGGAGACTATACCAAGACGCCTCAAGTCTTGCAAGTGTGGGATTCACACCCAAATAGAAGGTTGAAACCAAATGGATTTAAAACTCTGGGACTGAGGAACGTGTTGTACTTTTGAAGAAACTCTTGTGTTCTGTATGAGAAGAGAATGGAAAGACATTTGTGCTCTCTGTGTCTAGGGGACAGGAGCAACACTCTAGTATACCCTTACCCGCTTTAATCCTTTGTGTTTTATATGAGAAGAAACTGGAAAGACATTTGTCCTATTGGAGAAAAATAATCTTGAACAGTGTTCTGAATCCTTCAGAAGGCTGACTGGCTGAGTACATTTATGATTGTTTGATGAACACTGTTTTCTTTAGAGCAATATAACCCTTGCACCATTTTGTTAGTTTTTAGTGTGAGGGACATAGCTAGGTTTTGGGGATGTGACTGGGACATATTTTATACTTTTGGACATCCTGACTCTTTTCACTAGTTTCTTTGATATGGGGAAACACGTCTTAGATATACAGTTAGAGAGGCATTTTTCCCAACCTTTTTTTGATCAATAAAAGTCTATACCCCAAAATACGCCATTCTTGTGTCCGAGCCTTACTACTGGTACGTCACAGGAACCCAGTCTCTCTGTTCTACTTTAAGCAGATCCACTGGAATCTTGTCTGGCCCGGGTGTTTTTGCTCCTTGCTGACTTGCTAGGTCAGCTCCAACTTCTTCAGGTGAGAATTCTAAATGCCCACTTTGCACTTGAACAACTGCAGCAGTATGGATTCCCTGGCTACCACCGGGATGTGTAAATCTAGGTCTGTCCTCCCCACAGAGTGTTAAACCAAGCATTCAGTAATCACTATCTCAAAGGGATTTCCATTCTCTCTATCACCTAAGGAAGCAATCAAAAGGCTTTATGGTCTTTGTTTCTGGATACATTTATTAATGCTTACCATCTTTTGGTTTCATTGTCATCCTTTTTTGTGTAATTAATCATATGTATTCCTTTCTAAGTGTCAGTATATCTGCATGGTCAGATTGATTACTTGACTTCATGGCGGACAGTAATTCAGTTTTCTTCTTCTACAATCTGAATCCGACCAGCTGTTACTGCTCTTCCTCTTCATCATTGTAGCCATTATAACCTTGCTAGGTTTAGTCGGGTTTTCCCTGAGTATCCTCATTACTGCATTGCTCACTTCCAAGACCATGTAAGCATAATTGAGAGATGAGTGTGATCACTTTCACTCCACAAGTGCATTTCCATCCTCATCATTCATTTCCAGGGTGGGACGTCTATTACAACATAATCAAAATGGCTCATAACGGTTCCCTTGTGATAAGTAAAAACAGGAGGGATATCACCTTCCACTCGACCGTTACAGGCTCAACCCCCATTCTAATTCTTTATACTGCCTTGTGAATTCAATCGTGTTTAAAGTGGGAATATCTCAGACTAGATTATCTTCTTCAAGAAATTCAAAAAAATCATTAAGGTGTTCATTCTTCATGATAATAGATCCTGCTATTATCACCATAGTCCTACAGATGTTCGAATGTGGCAATTTATCTAAGAAGACTTCTAGTTAGAGAAATTACCTTAGAGCATTCTTGCAATAAAGGCGATTATACAGATTTGCAATAAATATATGATTACCATTTGGTTGATTTGATTTAAATTTAATTTTTACCTGCAATATTCCAGCAGATCACCCTCATTTCCTTGGTCATTATATATTGAGACGTTGCACACTCAATGAGATAAGTGTCTGACAAAGAGTGGGGGATAGGTTGTTAAACCATTGCATCTCCAGACATTAAAATCTGCGCTGGCTACTTCACTTGGTGGCCTGCCTGTAACTTCAATCTGCAATCTTACAGGTGGAAAGGTTTGATAGTCAATTGCAAAGAAACTGTCAGCTATTGATTTCTCGTAAAAAGCTAACTTTTATGTAAACATATCCAAGGTGTCCAGGATCCTGGAGACAAGCAACTTCTCTTATATTGTCTCTAATAATTGAACAGCTTCGCTTTATGCTCCTGATCCATTGAATGCACTTATTTCTGAGGGAATCTTTCCCTTCTATTTTATTACTAACTATTTTTGGCACATTAACCATATATATTATTTCCTTGTTGTCCCTGGTGTTGTTTGGTTGACCTCTGGAGATGTTTGGTACTACATTTGAGGAGGACCTGATAGTACCCCCATCCCTCCCTCCGTCATTGATCCTATTAACAGATAAAACAATTCTAGGGGCTGCTATGAGCAACTTGCTTTGCCTCCCCATACCAATTCTCCCAAATTGTGGAGGGTGATTCTTCACAACATCGCCAATAACCCCATCAATGTTCATCATTGGCTGTGAGAGGATCCATCTCCTATTATCATTGTGGTTAGGATACCATATGGTTTCTAAGTACTCGTGAGTGCCTCCATTCAGATCTCTTTTTCCTTCCGTAGTGTGCTTACTTCCTTGGTTAGATTCTCTACTAAGGGCCTCATTACACGTAGGCGGTAAGGGTTTACCGGTACCGTTATTTTACCGGTACCGGTAAACCCTTACCGCCTTACTACGAGGTCCCTTTGCGGGATGGAGAATTTAACGCCAGCTTTTTGCAGGCGTTAAAAACCAACCCGCAAAGGGACCAGGGAGCTAATTACGGTACCGCAATTTGTGGTGCCGTAATTACCACCTTCCCCATTCCCATTATGCCCTATGGGGCAAAAATGGGAATGGGGAAGGGCAATGGGGGAAGGGGGAATTACCGCCCCACCAACCTTGGAATAGGGCGGTAATTCCCCTTTCCACCAAGGTGGTGCCGGTATTTTACCGGCATGGACCAAGGTGCTAATAGCAAATAGCACCTTGGTCCACCGCCGTCCGTGTAATGAGGCCCTAAGAGTCGTAAAATCTTAATCTCTATACTGAGATTGATACAATTATCACAGTGGGGTCTTGACCATTGGAACCTGCCTCTGGCATTAATATATTGCTCCTCGGCGCAGCAATGCTATCAGGGTCTTGCCCATCAGCATCCACATTAGTGGCAATTGTACCCAGATTCACACTGGACTTATTAATTATGTTATCTGGAATCTCTTGTAGTGGGGTCAAGTGATTGGACAGCTTCATACAATTTTTAATCGTATCTTGTTGATCAAACGTGAAATGCTACCAGCCCTTGTTGGTCGTAAGCAACTCAAGCAAACAATTGAGGACAACTGCAATAGACCATAGAATGTTAAATGCTATGTACAATTGCCACTAAAACATCACGATTAAAGGGCCACCATTGAATTAGCTTAGCTCAGAGCTGCAGCTAGTGCCAGGGTGATGACTAATTTTTCTTGCTTAAACACGGCAGAGTACAGGCGTCAAGAGTGTAACATTTCAGAATCAAAACATACAAAATTGAAGGTCCAGCTGCTAAAGGAACAGGGGAAGTTACACACATGGCTTCAAGAAAGGAAAGGCAGCAAGAGGCTCGCTTCCTCTTTTGAGCCAGTTCTCAAACTACAACATTGTCAGTATAAGTCATATCCTTTTTTAACCCACCCTTACGTCAGATACTTTACCAATACAGGAAATCTACTAAACAGAACTTTTTGTATTCCAATCTCGTCAAGACTGCATGCAGCTATACACGATCATTTAGGTTTACAAGGATCATACCTCTGAAAAAGAAAGGGGAACATGCAATCAAATTAAAACATACATCCAAATGTTTGATCTTACAAGGCAGCCATTTTACTGTCAGCTGCACACATATATTTAAGCCAAACTATGAGGCAAGGGAGGGGATTCAGCAGTCTTGCCCAGCCAGCGCGAGAGTGGCATTGAAGTGAGGTGCGCTGGGGAGAGGAACTACCGAGAGAGGGAGAGACAAGAAAGACAGAGGCAGCTGACCAGAGCGGTCAGCGGAAGCCCTTTAACTTTGACATTGTATTGTTTCTTTCCAACGTGAGTACAATGAGGTCTGTTGTTGCATGTGAAGACTGAGCCTGTAGTTTAGGAGAAATGTTCTCTGTGCATTTAAACTAAACATTACTTGTTACAGTATGTTAAATATTCACAATGTTGCTTGCTTACATGATGATTTTGCTGATAGGATTAATTATATGTCATTTTATATCTGTCTTCATACTCTCATGCTTACTAAATAAACCAGCCCTCAGGAGAATAGGGATATTAAACTGCATTAACAAGACAACTCATTGTCATTGTCAATCATTGCACCGAGTCAAATATGTCATCTCTCAGTGGGTCATTAACCTCCATTTTCCCTGACTATAAATGTGTTTTTTTTAACTCTCTTTATTGGCATTTAATATTCAACATTCAACAGAAGTCCCCCTTCCACTCCCTCCCCCCCCCCCGGTACATTTCAACTGGAGTCACAGTTCTTTCTACATTAAGTCCTTATGTGGTGGTCTGTTAAGTTGTTTCCCTTTGCATCTACGGCACTGTGCTTTGCATGATCATGGCGTCATACCGGCAGGCCCCAGTTTTTACCAATGCAGAGTCGCCGGGGGTCTGGCCCGGTCTCCTTGTCAGAGTGGTCCAGGGTAGTGGATAACAAGTGGGGTACGCCGATTGAGTCCCCTCCGGTCAATAGTTGCATGCCAGTAGATTGACTATAAATGTGTTTGATCATGCTGAAATCACTGTAAAACTAGGCCCAGATATGCATATGTGCTGGAATTGGATTTAGTGTGGCTCACACATGAATGACTGATGACCAGGAGTCATTTATCACAGCCTCTTGAGGGGTGTAGATAAAGGACTCTTGATCGCACCTCATCATAGGCAATCAAGACAGGCTGCATGCACCCAATAAACTCATGCCCCTGTCACGATACACGGACTAGGCAAAAATATTTTTTCTAAAAATATTTTTTTTAAAGAGGTTAGAATAGTGCCCACTGGAGGTAGTGCATCAGGAGTTAAACATCCCCATCCATTGCAGGGCAGCTGTGTTCGATTGGCTAAGATTATCAAATTGTGATGCGCCAAATATAAACTTTACAGTAGCAATTGCACTATTAGGAGGACTTCCGGCAGAATAGCTGTTCACTTATTTAAAAATGCCAGCCAATAGAATCAATAATGTGTAGGCCACTCTCCTGAAAATAGGAGACTTAAACACTATCCAATATATACGCACATACCAGTTTCCTGAATTGACTTTAACGCATATAAATCATGTAAACTGGTTTGGAGGTAATCTAGTACATACACAAATGAATGATAGGCATGGACCGTTCTCCACACCCAACCAGTCACTAGAATTCTTAGCCCGGTTTCATCCAAATCGCAGAGGTCACTTTCTGCAATCAGACTATGAACTCCTGACTCCACATTTTACAATGTACATAACCTTGCATTACATTATGCTGCACAGCATGGCATAATGGCCACTCAGCAACCACAAGGACAGACCGACACAGGAGGGGTGCAGCTACAGACATTGAGAATCGTATTGAGGTCCTGCCCTTCCACAAATGAGGACATACCCAGATGGTATTCAGACAAGCTAGGACAGCTGCAAGCTGCCTATCCACAAGTTACACCTCAATACAGACACAGGGCTCTAGCTATGTTCCTTCCCTCTGGCTGTGCATCCCCATTGGCAAGCTGTGAAAGTTGGATTTCAATGTATAGCTGGCTTTACTTGCAGCTTCTAGGAACTTCATCCATCACATCTTTAGCATCAATATTGGCAGACATTATGGGAACACAGGGTGCTGCAGCAGCAATGAACTTAGGCTTGTCTATAGCATCTAATAATTATCAAATGGTTGAGAGCATAATTCTTCATTTATTTAAAGGAGAGCCTGCGAGATTAAAAGTTCATAGCAAGCTGTCTCTATTAAATGAACAAGATAAATGGGTGCAATTTGGGGACATAGTGACATCCGCTTATCAGCTACTAGGCAGAGATCACATAGGCAGGAGACCTGCAGAGGCGCAGGCGAAGGCTAACAATGATAGTAAGCCAGTGGTAGAACACATCACCATCAGCTTCCTTTGATAGAGGAAGAAAAATACCCAGAGCATGAACCAAAGCATGAAGCTACCCGGGATAGCGACGCTCCTCAGTGACAATGCACTCAAAGGGGTAGAAGACCTTGGGTTAAACCTAGGGGCTGCCCCAGTTTAGACCAACAGACTATGATTTCAGAGATAGAAAACAAATGAGAAGTCCACAGAAACATGGTACTGATGAAAGCCCATCTCATTCCCCACAGACAAGACATCAGACCGTTATTCGACTGAGGGTAAAGACGTGAAACTTGAAAGGAAGCACACTGCAGCCCTTCTAGTTCAACAGCATGCAGTGTCCAAACACTCATCGAATCATTACCAAGACAAAGCAGCACACTCACTGGATGGAAGTCCTTTTAGATTCTGGGTCTGACATTTCTATATTTGAATGCAGCCACAAGGCATTGTTGCCGCACACAAAGGTACATAGAAATGCGGAAATAACTACACTCAATGGGTAAAGGTTTGCAAATAATGAAGTGTATTTTGTAACCATTCAACTGGAAGGTGAAATTCCCAAAGAGATTGAAGCACTGTTTTGGCCACAGTTACATTTCCAGTATAATGGGCTTTTGGCACTGCAGAATTGGCTACCATTGTATGTGAGACAAGCACCTAGAGGTTAGGGAGTAGTGATACCTGCCTTTTCAAAGAAAGTGAGTGGGGAAATAGTACAAAAGTATGCGAAGGAATGGGCAGCACTAGAAGCAGTGCAAATGTTTAAAAACCATGTAGGACATGATCTAGAATGTCCAGCACAAGTAATCCCTGTGTTGGCACCACCTGCACTACAAAGACAGTACCCCATTAAGACACAAGCAATGGCACACATACAAACCATGGAAGACCAATGAATGCACCAATGGGTCATTGTAAAAGAAGCAATCCCACATTGTTGCATGTTTTGAAACTGGATGGTACTTATCGTTTTGTTTTAGATTATAGAATTTTAAATATACATTGTGAAACAGAAGCAGTCCAGAATCAACACAGCTCTGGCCTCCTAGCCAACTTTCACAGATGCAAATACAAAACAAACCTTGATCTAGGTAATGGATATTTTACACAACCTTTGGGTGTGGGAATCTACCGCATTTACTTTTAAGGGAATACATTTTCAATTCACCAGAATAATGCAGGGGTATAAAAATGTGCCCAGCACATGCTCATGTAGAGAGCAGAGTTTGTTGGCAGACATTCCTAACTGTTTGCAATATGTAGATAACATCTACATCTCACATTACAATTTAAATGAACACTTGGAATAAGTGGTTTTAGTCATTCACTCGTTGGCTGCAAAAGAGTACCAGATTAACTAAAATCTAAAATAGCTTCCTATGAGGTCAACTTTTGGGGTTTCACTCTCACGGATGAAGCAGAGGCTTGTCAGCTGATTTCCTTGAGGGGAGTGCCAGAATACGCTTGCCTAACACACGTAAACAATTGCAAGCCATTTTAGGCCTTTGACATTTTGGCACATCCTACATTTCCAATTTTGCTGAACTAGTAAAACCATTGTACGCATTGATAAAACCAAACCTCAAAGCAGCTCATTGGTTGCCAGAGCACACTCATATTTTGCAATATGTGTACTGATTGATGACTCAAACTGGTCCTTTGCAAGACAGAAACACAGATGAGGATTTAGATATAAATCTGTTTGTGGGAGATAATGCTTTCACATATACAGTTGGGAATTTAGGGTAGACTAACCCGATTGCTTATAAATCTAATGAGTATTCCACTCCTGAATTAAGATTTACACGAGAGGAGGAGATCTTCACTGCAATTCAGATTATCGTTTAGAAAGTGTGCTCTATATAGTAGTCCCAATTTACAAGGAGGGTTACGTACTGTGCCAGGTAATTACAGGCCAATATCTTTATTGGACATTCCCTCCAAGATATTTGCAGGCATAGTGCAAAGGGAGCTGGGCAGCTGGGCTAAGAAAAGCAAGAGACTAGATGTCTACCAAACTGACTTCTGCTAAGGTGTTGGAACTGAGGTCAATGGGTTTACTTTTGGTCTCCTAAAAAAGGAGGCCTTGGAAGGATCAAAATCACTATATTGCTTTTATCGACCTATCCATGGCCTTTGACAGTGTTCCCAGAAACCAGTTATGGACTAAGTTAGATGCTTCGGGCTGTCCACCAGCCTTATTGGCTGTTCTTGTTGTCCTGCATTCTAATACATCCTTATGTGTAAGCCTGGCCGAAGCAGTAAAAATGGACATGGGGGTTAAAACAGGGCTGCATATTGGCTCCACTCCTTTTCAAACATTTAATTTCGGATTCAGGAGAGGCTTTTGGTGACATACAATGTTTTTCCCCAAAGGTAGATAAGACCCATGTCAATTATTTATTGTATGCAGACGACATGACTCTAATGAACTGTACTCCAATAGGGTTGCAACGCAAACTGGTAGCCCTGGAAACATATACAAAGAAGAATAACCTACAGATAAATGTTGCAAAAACTAAGGTACTCGTTTTTAGACTGCCTAAAAAGCCATCTCAAACAATGTTTAGATGGGTGCTGAACAATAATCCCATTGAACAAGTTAAACATTTCTTGTATTTGGGGTTCTATTTGTTTAGGAATAACAATGTGGAAGAACTGTTTAGGCATAAAAAGCAACGCTTGCAGGTGCTGGAGGCCCAGGCAGCACAGGGGAACAAGAAATGTGGTTACTTTTCCTCTGTCCCAATCACGGAATTCTACGTCTAAGTAATACATTATGGGGCAGAAACACTATTATTTGGTCTGAGTGGTTGTTGGAAAATGTTTGAATGCTTTTTCTGGAGAAAATTATTAAAGCTGCCACAGGGAGTGCCTGTGCTGGCTATAAGATACAAGCTTGGATTGCGCTATTTATAAATAATGGTTGGGTGGAAAAACTTAAATCTCCTGAAAAGATTATGAACGCACAAATGGGTATGATCTGGTGGTTATTACATGTTATGCAAATCAGATTACTCACACCAATGAATAGATGGTATGGCACATGCATTATGCATATGAACTCAAATGATGTGAGTATGGAGGTATTACAAGACTCCCCGGTTTAAACCAAAAATAAAGTTGTGGGAAAGTGACTGGATTCGTACAACTGAAGCTGTGCGTGGCTACCATCTGTTCTCTGGCTTATTGCTGGATGTGAGACCTTATGGTGTATTGCCTCCGGACCTGCAACACTTTCCAGGCCATCTTTGGAGGGGCCAATGTTTGCGTATGCGACTGAATCTATTTCTGACAGACAAAGTCATGGTGCAAAAAGTGGGTTGGAACGAAGGTTGAGAATCTGCAGATTTTGTCAGGTGGAAAAGGGTGGTGGAAACCATCTACCACGTTTTGTTGGAATTCTCGAACTTAACATCACAGCGTGAACTGTATTTTACACATTTGATCAAGAATTGTAAAACACTGGATGTGGGTCTTGTGTAGCAAATTATCTTCATAGGAAAAGAGAACAAATGGAGGTTGGCTCGTGTGCAATATGTGAGTAAATTATTTCCCTCTGAGTTCGGAAATAATAATTGGATTATTTGCTCCTGGATGCATGGTTGGGAATAAAATGTAAGGTGGTTTTGTAAGAATTGAACTTGAAAATGAAATAATGTTTTTTCCGTTTCTCAATAAGGTTTTTAAAGCAGATGCTTTAGGTATTCTGGTTTTACTCATGTTTTAGTAATGAAGTATTTGGATAAAATTGTAAATTGTAATGAAATGGAATGTAAGCGAAAGGTTTTTAGTGAACTGTAACACTAAGTAAATAAAAAATGATTAAAAAAGCACCCTCTATCGGCCAACAGAACTATACACATTAACACACCTTTCGTTCAACTTGAGGCTGCCACACGAGCTAACATGCCAATTGCAAAAGCATTACACACTAGATGGATTCAATGGCCAGCATCTCAACATGCTTCAGATATAGAATATCATTATAAAGCAGAATTGCAAAGAATTAGTGGTTTGATATGGACTATGGCTAACGCGCTGGACACATCATTGCCTGATATCCCATTGTTTGATTACTTCCAAATACTTTATTGTGGTGGATCTGCAATTCCAGCTGTTGGTACACATTCCAAATATGCAGCTACATGTGCAGACATCACAGGACACTTTACACATGATGAAAATGTTATACATAATGACATTGCACCAACGCACCTGGGAGATATGTCCGCTCAGACTACTGATTTGCATGGGTTGCTGCTTGCATTGCGCCAAGCAGACTCACAAAAACATGCTTGAGTAGTCTCAGATTCAGATTACATTGTCAGGGCTTATAACACTGATTTGCATTGGTGGATTCAGAATGATTTCAGAGACAACAGGCATACAACTGTTTCTTCCAGCCAGCTTTATAACAAGTTTGGGACCTTATACAGACTCATCCTTTATTATGAGTAATGCACACAAGGACACATACCAAAGGGCACATTCATAGCATCGGCAGTGCATTGGCAGACAAATATGCCAAAGAGCACACAGTGAGAAAAACAATAACAGCCATAACTCGCTCAGCGACTGCAATGGATGAGAACATAAAAGTAGCTTGTTTGGGTATTCTACCCAGACCAAAAGGTTTCTGATGTAATTATATTTCTGACACAGGAGACTAATAAAGCAATAGTCACAATTCCTATGAAAAAGGGAGATCCTATTCAACAATTAATCCCAATGAAGCAGACAGAGAAAATCTAATAACTAGCACTCATGCTGGACTTCCATTTACCCATTTGGGGGTTACTGCAACCACACAGCTGCTTCTTGATAGTTATTGGTGGCCAGGTTTATGGCAGCTGGTGAAAGTATCCCTATCAAACTGTGTCACGTGTCTAAAGACGACTGTGGATCACAGTAAAAAACCAAAGGAGGCTCCTTTAATAAAGGCAAACTCTCCTTTGACATTCAAAACTTGGATCGCATATGCCCTCTACTAGCAGTAAATAAGTACACATATATTCTAGTAATAGTGGACTCTTGCACAAGGTTCACCTGGATGATTCCTCAGAAGAGAGCAGACTGTAAATGGGTCATACAGGCATTCCAGGGTGTAGTAGCCATGACAGCAGCTCAAGAGTTCCATGCTGGTCTAGCTTTCGCAGGGCGGGTCCTGAGATAGGCATTAGAGGCTTGGTGATCAGAACTGCATTTTTCTAACCTATTCCATCCAGAGACCAATGGTGTAATAGAAAGGGCAAATCACTCCATAAGATTGTGCCTGACTTAATGCATCCTTTCAATGGGGGGTAACTGGGTAGACCATGTGCCTCTACTGATCAGAAGTTTAAATAATTTACCATGCCAGTCTCTATGCAGCTGTAAGACTCAATTTGAACGCTTGTTTGGGAGAAAAATGTTTATGCCTGATCTGCACACTCTCCCCAACCCTCTCTCCAGACAAGAACAGCTGCTGACAACGCTGCTGAGGGAATCCCTTCAGGTGGAAGCTGCTGAGGCCAGTCCTGAGGCCACCCTCAAAGCGGGAGATTGGCTCCTGGAGAAGATCCATGACAAGACCCTATTTGGTCCTTCCTAGACGCCAGCAGTGCAAGTAATCAGACTGAAGGGTTATAGAACATCTGTCCTGCCCGCAATAACACCCAAGAGAGGCACCAGACAAGTTTCATTGGATCACCTGAAAACTGCTCCAAATGGTTACCGCAATGTTTCCATGCACTCATCCTCTTCCAGTTGAGGAGCCTGAAGAAGAGATGGAGATTTGAGAGATGATGATTGGCGTCCAAGATTGGTTTCTAAATCTATGAAAGAATTCTTTTGGACACACTTTCTGAATTGGTGTTACATCATGCTGGCAGTATATTCCATTCTACTGTGGTTGAGTCTCACTATATAATTCATCTCACTGACATCTATGCACTTTTTGAGCATGGTTTCCACTCCATCTGCAAGCAAAGAAGTTGTTTTAAAGCCGTTTAGTTCTTCACACACGTTAGAGAAGAGAGAGCTTCAGGAGCCAGGAACTCCAGCCTTCATTAAAATGTTTACTCTAACCATGGGTCATGTGTGGATACCATGGATTAAAACCTTTAATGGCACAGCCAAGTAGCTGTAAGTTCATACTTTTTCTGTGATTGATGAATCCAGACTGTTTTCACCCGGTAGCCCTGTGTCCAGAACATATAAAGAACTGTTACAAACTAGGCTCCATGCATTTGAGCAAAATGCTTTGTTTGATTCTTCTGATGATGTTGAAGATCTCCATGATATGGACCCCCATGTGTGTTATGGGACATATTTCAATGCCTTTTTGTTTGCCAAGCGTGAGCCCATCCTGCAGCACCAATATACTTTCTGGGAATGCTCTGCAGTGCCATTCCAAACTCATAGCACTAAATTCCAAGCACAATTCCCATATATTCCACTGAAGCCTTACCAATCAGGGGATTACATGTTTGAAAATCAGTATGAGTTCTATCCAAAGCCAGATAATGCACAGCACATGTATGTTGCAGATTCTGTTGTTTTTGACGAAATTCTTTTCAAACATGACTGAACAAACTTGGCGGGAAACTGTCCCTCTTTCATCAAATTGGGGTCCATAAAAATGGCAAATCAAAGGTGTTCGCATATTGGACATGGCATCTAAATTCCTACATTTGATGTATTTCTTAAATTATACGCAGTTTCAGACTACTTGCTGTAATATTAACTTGAGCTTCTACCCAGAGTCGAATTGGGAAGAAGGTGAGTTCTGGAGTGCGTCATAAAGGGAAGAAAAGGAATGCTGTGGCAGTATGCATATCACCTATACATCAGGGTGCTGGTGGTGGCTCCTACGTTATTTTGTACAGGTTTTGATTTGATTTTGTGGCTCAACAAGTGGGGGAAGTGTAACAAAAGAAGTAGTGGAACTGTGACTCGGACCAGGATGGGGCATGGGCCATTTCAATGTTTCTTTCTTTTTCAGTGCTCATGAAGCAAAGGTTCTGGGGCAGACAAAGCAGCAGAGTGATCTCACCTTACAGTATGCTTGATTAAATTCGCTCCTAACTCCTATTCTTTTATTTTAGAAAGAAAGCATTCAGGAACGGTTGCTTTTAAAAATAAAAGTATAGGAATTGTAAAAGGGCACATAATAAAGTATAGGAGTACCGCACCCAACCGCTCCAAATAACCTCGACCACTGGACTCAAGACCAGCTTTAGCATGTGTACCTGACTCACCATTCCCTTTCTGCACTTCAGCTGGAAAAGTGACGGTTTACCCTCCTCCTCGATTAGGGTTTCTAGGCAAGACCACTGGTTCACAATCATAATATTTTCCTGTAACTTTATCACCTCTGCTCTTACTGGGAAAAAGCTGTTTGGATTGTTTGGTTTTCACTGCAGTTACTGATTTCACCACTGATTTAGTTTTTGTGGTGTCTATGTTAGGAGGGATGAAATCATTTTGGCTGGTTCTAGTTTCCTCAATCTTGCAATCATCTAAAAGCATTTTGATTTCATCAATCAAGGTCTTAACCTTGTTGAGGGGAGAGGGCATAAAACAACAGTTTTCTCTTTTGAGCCTCGCTGATTTTATAGTGTTTTGATATATAGTGAGGTCACTTAATGTGTATGTTTGTGATGTGTACAACACTGTTAGGATTTGCTCACAGATCCTGGCTCCTGATGATAGTACAATACTGAAACTCACTGAGCCTTTTTCATCTTGAGTGCTGAAGTGAATCTTACTTCTTTTCTTAATTTTTGGTCCAGAATATACGGATTGCACTGCATTGGCACAATCATTTCTTTCCTTTATGAATGGCTTGCAATTCCTTGGATTTTTTCTTGAATTGGGAGACTGTCAAAGATCTTTGGCATCATTTGAATAAAAATGCATAAGCAGTCTAAATTGGCCTTTTGGAGTACATTGCTGGAAGGTACACTTAAATATTGCATGTTTGGCACGGCTTTACCATAACTCTATTCCATGTCCAAATGTTGTGTCAGGAAGCAGTACAATCAGGCCAAACACTGTCTCTTTCCAGGAAGGTTTTGGCTGCTGCTCTGAATGACACTGTATAAATGAGGGGTGTCCTTGAAAGATCCAAATGAGGCATCATGCAAATGTGGCTGCCTTGGCCAAATTCTGAGCAGGTGCTATGGAGAAAATGGCCTAGTGCACACCTATATTAGTTTACTAATTTGTGGATTTTTAGAAATGATTGGTGGGGTGCCGGGGAGAAAACCAACCTTGGCACGAGGTTGTTCTTAACTAATGTAACAACAGCAGTCGTCCACAAATATGTGGAACTCTCCCGTCCCCTGCAAACCCAAATGTTGTTGTATATATAACAACCAACATTTTTTGAATGTTTTAATACTTTTCAAAGTATAATTTTTTGACTCACTTTCTGTAGAAAATGAATAAATAATGACTCACCTTTGTGTAAAAATATTCTAGTTCTTATTTTTTCAATCATATATTACTTAGTCATACATGACTTAATTGAATAAACAGTAATTCCAAACAATGTTAAACATTCACATGTTAGTACCCAACAATCTCTTAATTAAGCGCTTGTTGCATATTCAACACTTAGAGGGTAATTCATAGAATTTAGAGCACAAGTGGCGCACGCAGCTGGTGCACAGTGTGCGCGTGTGTATCTCTGCGCCAGCCGCGTGCGCTAAAATCCATTTCCGCACACAGCGTATTCATGGATTTTAGCTACCAAAACCAGCCATGGCGCACAGTGGCACAGCGACCCTGCAGCAGCGCCAGTTACACCCCCAAGAACGCTCCTCGCGCAAGGAAAAGCCATCAAAATCCCCAATCCAGCACAAAGGGCTGCGCTAACCCTGTACCAGTATACAGGGCCGCCACACAGCACACGGCAAGCGGGGAACGTGTATTACTGGGGTTCGCAGGAAGTTTCACACACGATCGGAGTGTGGTACGTGTATTTTGGGTGTGGGCGGGAAGTTTCACATACGACCGGAGCGGGGTACGTGTAATTCGGGGGTGCGTGGGAAGTTTCACACGCGATAGGCCCTGTGTGAGTCGGGTGCGTGTATTCCTGGGGTGCGCGGGAGGTTTCACACTCGATCGGAGCGTGGTACGTGTATTTCATGTGTGGGTGTGAAGTTTCACACGTGATCGGAGTGGGGTAGGTGTAATTTGGGGGTGCACGGGAAGTTTCACACGCGATAGGCCCTGTGCGAGTGGGGTGCATGTATTCCTGGGGTGCGTGGGAGGTTTCACACGCGATCGGAGCGGGGTACGTGTAATTCGTGGGTGCACAGGAAGTTTCACACGCGATTGGCCCTGTGCGAGTGGGGTACATGTATTCCTGGGGTGCGCGGGAGGTTTCACACGCGATCGAAGCGGGGTACATGTAAATCGGGGGTGCGTGGGAAGTTTCACACGCGATTGGCCCTGTGCGAGTGGGGTACGTGGATTACTGGGGTTCCCGGGAAGTTTCACACGCAATTGACCCTGTGCGAGTGGGGTACGTGTATTCCTAGGGTGCGCGGGAAGTTTCACACACGATAGGCCCTGTGCGAGTGGGGTGCGTGTGTTCCTGGGGTTCGCAGGAAGTTTCACATGCGATCGGAGCGGGGTACGTGTAAATCGGGGGTGTGTGGGAAGTTTCACACGCGATAGGCCCTGTGCGAGTGGGGTGCGTGTATTCCTGGGGTTCGTGGGAAGTTTCACACGTGATCGGAGCGGGGTACGTCTAAATCCGGGGTGTGCGGGAGGTTTCACACGTGATAGGCCCTGTGCGAGTAGGGTGCATGTATTCCTGGGGTGCGCGGGAAGTTTCACACGCGATTGGAGAGGGGAACGTGTATTTCGGGGGTGCGTGGAAAGTTTCACACGCGATAGGCCCTGTGCGAGTGGGGTACGTGTATTCCTGGGGTGCGCGGGAAGTTTCACACGCGATTTTGCTGTCAGAGCGGGGTACGTGATTTTCGGGGATGCGCGGGGAGTCCTACACGTGAATTGGCAGTGTGGGTCCTCCCAGGTGTTCCCTCTACACCCTCCATGGCCCCTGCAGGCAGCCCACACCACAGGGGACTACCCTGCACCCCTGGTCATGTCCCGCAGGCAGCCCATCCACCATGGGCATGCCCCCCAGCCAAGCCACATGTCAACTTGCCAACCCACAGCAGTCAGGGGCACCTGCCAGCAGGCCCCCACTCATGTCCCCCAGCACCCCCACCCCCAGCAATCAGGGGCACCTGCCAGCAGGCCCCTACTCATGTCCCCGAGCACCCCCACCCCCAGCAGTCAGGGGCACCTGCCAGCAGGCCCCCACTCATGTCCCCCTGCACCCCCACCCCCCAGCAGTCAGGGGCACATGCCAGCAGGCCCCCACTCATGTTCCCCAGCACCCACACCCCCCAGCAGTCAGGGGCACCTGCCAGCAGGCCCCCACTCATGTCACCCAGCACCCCTACCCCCTAGCAGTCAGGGGCACCTGCCAGCAGGCCCCCACTCATGTCCCACACATGTTCCCCAGCACCCCCACCCCCCAGCAGTCAGGGGCACCTGCCAGCAGTCCCCTACTCATGTCCCCCAGCACCCCCACCCCCGAGCAGTCAGGGGCACCTGCCAGCAGGCCCCCACTCATGTCCCCCAACACCCCCACCCCCCAGCAGTCAGGTGCACCTGCCAACAGGCCCCCACTCATGTCCCCCAGCACCCCCACCCCCCAGCAGTGAGGGGCACCTGCCAGCAGGCCCCCACACATGTCCCCCAGCACCCCCACCCCCCAGCAGTCATGGGCACCTGCCAGCAGGCCCCCACACATGTCCCCCTGCCCCCACGTCATGACGATCCTCAATCATGGGCCTAATGGCCAGCCACATCACACCCCACTCCACGCCAGCCCAAAGACACAACCAAGTATTGCATCCACCCACATAGAAATGCCCATTACATGATACAACCCGAATGGCAAGTATGTAAATGAACACATGTCTGTCACACACACAGAATGGGTGCAAGTGAATGTGAAAACCCACATCATGACATGCATGAAATCAATGAGAGAATACCACACATCGAAGTATGAAACAAAAATGTATTGAACCCAAAATGTATGTAATGAAAAGAAAACACACAATAATGTGAAGAAGAAATAAAACACAGCATGTCCAGAAAAATGTGTCCAAAGTCTCGGTCCAACAAAGGGAAAAAATAAGTGAAATCCATTGCTCCATGGTGAAATTAAAAAAATAAAAATAAATCCACTGTTCAACTATATACAAATCACCAATCCAGGGTCCATGAGCCCAACAAATGAAATGAAACCTACAAAAAAGACTACCTAATAAAGAACTATATACAAAAACCTGGTGCATTGTCCAATCGCCCCAAAATAAACAAAAACAGAAAGGAAACCTAACACTATCTAACTATATACAATGGCGGTGGGCAAGTCCTGCGGCTCACTCTGTGCTGTCCCGGGCCAGGGCATCATCGAACTCCATGTCGATGTCCCGGAGGCGGGCCTCTGCCCTGGCCCCGAGGTCTCGCAGGGAGGCACTCATGGCCTGTTCCAACTCCCTGCGATTTGCCTCGAGGCACTCTGGCCGCCTCTATGCCCGACGCATGGAGAACTCCGCCCTGACCATGGTGAGCCACGCCTCTTCCGCCAGCCTCCGCTCCGCATCTATCTGCTGGCCCAACCGCTGCCACATGGAAGACACTCCCATTCCTGGGTCCTCCTGCCCTCTGGCCGATGCCTGCCCCTCCGATGCTGATGGTCCCGAGCCATCATTGCTCCCACCTACAGCCTGCTCCTGCTCCTGTTGCTGTCCATGTGCCCTGTCCGATGGTGCCTGCACATCCTCCATCAGCTGGTCTCCAGTTGTGGTGTGCACCCCTGCTGGACCGCCAACTCCCGACTGTGGCAGGGATGTGAGCTCCACCAAGCTGGCTGTGTTGGTCGGGCCAGGTCCACAGACGGTAGGGAGAACGACTGGCACATAGTCTCCACATAGGAGGAGAGGTCCACCAGAGTGCGCGACACATGTAGGAACCCACCGACCAGGGCCCCTCCCAACAGTGCCACGTCGTGACGCTGCTGTTCGTGATGGCGTGCGTTCTCCGGCCAGGACGAACGCACGTCATCACGAATGTCACGAGTGCGAAACGCAACACCAATCAGGACGGAGCCCATGCGGTCATGGGACCCCTCGTCCGCAGGTAGTGGAGAGGCAGATGACATGGCACTCTCCCCTACCTGCGAATGGGCCTGGGATGGGGCATCCCTGCTGTTGCATGGTGGTGCAGTCAAAGGGTCAAGGACAGGGACATGCACAGGCCCCTCCGCGGTGACCTGTGCTGCCTCCTGACCCTGGACTGCACCACTTGCACCAGTGGTACTACCCCCACCAGGCCCCATGTGCGGCTCAGTAGTGGGCTCCTCCTCTTCTGTAGAGACCACCAACCTGGATGTCTCCGTACCATCTTCCGCTATTGCAAGCCCCTGTGGGGGCTCACCCGGCCCTTCCGCCACAGCCGTAGTGGCAGACGCGGCACCAGCCCCCTTGCTCCCGGATGATGGCAAGTCCTTGGAGGGTGGCTGGGCCTTGCGTTGCCGCCTGGTGGAGGCATCCCCGCCGCTTGGCTCCACAGCGCCGTCTCCGCCCTCTTCTTCACTTGATGCTGCGTAGAGGAAGACATAGAACACAAGCAACAGGGTACAGTACAACATTTTCCTAGACAGGAAGCAATAACACATGAGTTGCAGTCTCTAACGTCACTTCCATCCTGTCCCTCCACAACACATGGGTGAATGCACGCAACACACATGCATGAACAGGCACAGCGCCTGCAATCAACACCAGCAGCCATGTACAAGGGCCTCTATTAACCAAAATCTTGCCTTCAAACTCACATGCATCATGGTTCACACTGATCCCATGCACACACATCACCGGAGGGTCATGCATCCTGCCTTGTACACCACAGACACAGTGGATAGACACAGTGCATACAACGATGACCGCACTGCATGAGTGAATGTACACATCATCACATACATGTGTCATGAATACATGGCGTTCCTATGTCACACACACACTTCTCAGACACACACACATGTGCACCATACATGTACATGACAGCAGCACCCATCCCTCACACCCCCACCATGTGCAAGAACAGACACTGGCATGCTTTCATGTGTGCATTTGCCATACAGCTACACATGTTGCATTGTAACTCATGCATCAACCATGTGGTTCACACATTACTGGTCTCACATGTGATGTCCCTACACACACACATCCATACATGGCCTATGTCACACATACAGGCAAGTATCAGACTAGCAGCACACTGCAACATGCCCTGTCTCACACACCAATGCTTGGCCACTTACCGCTCAACTCCAGACGGGTCTTCCTCTGCAGGATCTGGGCGTGGAGCGCTGGGCCTATGCTTTCCAGGACCCTCATCTGGATGTCACTCATGCTGACCCAGCCCCCCTTCGCGAGGCACCGGGCCTTGTAGAGGGTCCTGGACCTCAAGTCCTCCCAGCGGTTCTTGACGTGCTTGATGTCGCGGGTTGCTACCCCCTCCGCGTTGATGGCAACCACTACGTCGTCCCAGATCCTCTCCCGTCCTTCCTTGGCGCGTGATGTTCCCGAAGAGGGCATTGCTCCACCAGGACACCAACTTCCTTCACACTGAAGCTGGTGGCCCTCTGCCTCTCTGGCTGGGGGTCGCCAGTGGTCTCAGATGGCGTTTGCCCTGACATGGCGACCCCTGAGGCAGGCGTGGGTGGGCAACTGGGTCCTGGGGCTGGGCTGTGGAGCGATGGTATCCCAGTCGGGAATCTTCTGTTCCAGCAGGGGTTGACACAGCAACTGGAACCCTGGCTGACGTGCAGGCACCAAATACCAGGGCATGTGGGCAGCAAGCAGGCAGGCAGCAGCAGATGGCAGGTGGGAGCGTGCTCAGGGGTCTGGGGGGCAGTAATTCAGCCTTCTGGGCAGGAGCGTGGTCTTCCGTGTGTTGTTGCGTGGCCAGCTTGATACAGAGTGATTTGGCACGTGAAAATCTTGCACGTCAGCATGTAATTCGAGGAAAGGCCCTACGTGCGTAAGCGCATCAACGCGTCAGCACACATACGCAGTTTCATTGGACCAAAGGCCCTTATCGCGTAAGCGCTTCTGTGACCTGACTCGCGTGGGCGTTTCCCTCGTGACGTGGGCATAGTGGTTCAGCGTGCGTGAAAAAACTGCACGTCCGCGTGTGGATGCTTGTAGTCCGAGGAAAGGGCCTACGCGCGTAAGTGACATGACGCGTGCGGGTGTTTCCATCAACACGGGTGCATGTTCATCGCACACGTCCAAAAACTGCACGTCCGAGTGTCAGCTCGTGTAATTGGAGGAAAGGGCCTTAGCGCGTACACGCGTAAGTGAAGCTTTACGTGTGGGCCGCTTTAAAAGGTACGTGTAGGACCCCATTCCCTTGTACGTGCTTTTCGTGGAGAGCGAGTGGGTGAATTCTGTACTTCTTGTCGGTTCACACGTGATTACTTCACAGCGTTTCAAGTTCGTACTCCCTGTTACCTCTGACAGCGTTCTTTATTTTTTTTGGGCCTGTTTCCTCAAACAGCGTTCACTTCTTCTTTTGTCCTGTTTCCTCAGACAGCGTACAGTCCTTCTTTTGGCAGGGGTGTTGCCTACGCGCACACGTGTGTTTTTTTCACGTTCTTTTTCCAGGCAGACGGTGAGTCGCGCACGTATTTACCAACTGTGCTTGCCCCGTATGTCGCGTACCCCTTCAGAGGTCATTGTAGGCTGCGTGTATTATGCGTACGCTTATTTTTATGTTTCTGGGTGCCACAGCGTAGTGCGGGTTCATTTTTTCATGCATGTGGCCTACGAGGGGTTGTGTGCACGTTATTTTTTTATTTTGGGCTGCCTGTGCGTTGCGTGACCCGTCATCTTCCCCCAGGGGTCAGACAGCCTTGTAGAGCACTACGGTACGAATTCCATCTAGTACCCTACCCCTTTCACCCCCAATCGCCCATGACAATAGTTTACTGTTAATCCCATACGCACAACAACATCAGTGCCATGGTTGGGAGGCGACCAAGCGGTAAGGGAGGCAAAGGTGGCCGACCTTCAAAAGGTGGGCGTGGTGGGCACGGTAGGGGCCGTGGCCGGGATTTGCAGGGTGCCCCTAGACCCCCATGTGTGGAGGACCCATCAGGGACACCCATGCCCCCCCCCATGGTTGAGGGAAACATGGCTGACACCATCCCAGCTCAGCCCTTGTTGGACCAGCCCATTGTGGCACCTGACCTGGTACAGGATGACTCCCAGGCTGACTTCCAGGTCAGGAAGTCTAGGCCACGTGTGGCGGTGCGAGTTGGTGTCACCAAGCCACGTGGAACTGGGGCAGCTATGTCATCTGCTGCCCCAAGTAGGCAGGGTGGGGAGGCTGCAGGGGCAGCTGCAGCTCCATCCACCCCAGCTCTGAGTCACCCAGCCAGGACAGTGTCGGTCCAGGTCCATCAAACTGGCGTTCCCCCTGCCAACATCACACTTCTGCCAATGCGTGCACCAAGGCCTATGGTCATTGTGCATTCGCACACTCCTACTACCCAGTCCACCGGTGCTTCTGCCCCTACTGACCAGAGCGGCGTAAGCCACTCAGGCTCCGCTCCACCTTTGAAAAAGAGGAAGAAGGGTGCTCTGGCACAACAGGCTGAGACCCCAGACACGGCTAAACACTCCGGCACGTCAAGGAAGCCTAGCTTTAATGACCCGGAACTTGATGCACTTGTGAGCTATGTGTCGGCACATAGCCACGAAATGTTGGTGACTGCAGGGTGCAAGACCACACCTGGTCAACGTAGGGCACACTGGCAGACCATCGCGGACCGCATAAGTGCCCTTGGATTTGTGAGGCGCACAGCTGATGATTGCTACAAGCGGGGGAATGACCTGAAACGCAGAGCAAAGAACAAGCTGGCCTCAAATCATGCTGCTACTCTGGTGACTGGCGGTGGGTCTCCACAAGAGGACAATGAACTCACTGAACTTGAGTCTGTTGCTGGGACCTTCATCGCAGAGGAACAGATCCAAGGTGTGGGATATCTTCCTGATTATGATGCATTGTCCGGTGAGTGCCCATGCGTGTGTGTGTAATCCATGTGTATGTTGTTTGGGTGACGGGTTCTGATTGAGTGCCAGGTGAGGGTGTGTACTCCTGAGTGTTATGGGTCACCCATTTGCTTCCTCCCATACATTCACGTGCCTTGGATTTGGGTATGACTGTATCCCTTCTGCCCACAGTTGCCAATTAGGCCCACATTAGTGCACTTTACCTTGAACTGTCATCTTGCAACTACATTGTTCAGATTTTGTAAGTGTTCATTCAGGCTGATTGTTTCCACTCTCCCATTTTTGCTACGCATTATTCTGCCCTATTGCAACATATGTGATATGCTTCAGTCATTGTTTACAGCCCACACTGGGCCACTATTTTTACCTGGTTATGTTAATGATTACACCATTCAGGCCGATGGAGTATTGGGCTGCAGAAATGTTTTATTAGGGCCTGTTTGCATGTGGAAGATGACAGATGTTTCCTGTAATGTTAAAGTGACCAACCATTGATCAGCCCACAATGACTGTGTTATTGGACACTGGATGTGTTTCAGTGTGTGGCACATGCATATTTTGCAACACTATTCAGCATCAATATTCGCATCATGTCGATGTGACATGGATGTGTGACAGTACTCATTCACTGACATATTGCTGTAGTTTTGTAATTTACCGTGGCTATGCTGCTTGACATCTGTGTGGTGGCATGTGTCATGTATGTGTATTGGACATGCCACTCACAACCTGACGTGTGATGCCAGTGCTACCCAACATGCTGCAAATGTGTTGCATATCCATCTCTCTCCCCAGTGTCTGCCTTTTTGACTCCACTTCCAACTCTTTGACAGTGCATACATGGCAGGGTTATAGTCATGTGGGACATCTGTAAATCATGTACTGGATCTCTGGCTTGTCACGGCCTATGTGTGCGCTATGGTGCTCATGCCTGTTTCCATTTGTTGTCTTTCATGTTTTTGCAGGTGATGACGCACTTGGTGCTGTTGAGGAGATGGTGCAGACCCAGGAGGAATCTCAGGCACGAGCGGGCACCAGTGGGGGACGTGGTGTGGTGGTGGGTGAAAACCCAATGTTACTGCAGACCATACTGTCCAGGGGTGCCTCTGGGTGCACCTCCCCAGAGCTCTATTCAGGCGCTGAGTCGGATGATGAGACTTATGTGCAGTCGCAGGTAAGTGTTTCTGGCAGGGATTCTGTTCTGTCCAACCCACCTGGACCAGGGGTAGAACCCTCTATGGGGATGTCAGTGTTGGTAGGTCCACCTTTGGCAGTTACGGATGCAGGTTCACACTCCACAGCATCTGATCCTGTTCCTGGGCCAGCATATCAGAGGGGGGATGCAGTCCTGCAGCCTCAGGCAGTGCCAGCACAGCAAGGTGCAGATTGCCTGGCCCCAAACAAGTGTGGTGCCCGTCGACGCGGTGGCCGTGCGCCACCATGCAATACTGTATGGGAAAACTCCATGTACGGTATGGCAACCCAACAGGCAGCATCAATAGAAATGATGGCTCAGGCAATGGAGAGGGTGGCCACTTCCATTATCCCCCCTGAAAGGCATATGGAGCAACAACAGCAGGCAACAGACTCCATTTGCCAATCACACAGGGAAGAGATGTTGGCGTCCAACAGGGACAGACGGGTGGCACTGGAGACTCTGCGCGAATCCATATCAATAGAGTCCCAGGGCCACAGGAAAGCCCTGAGGGTAGAACTCCATAAGCTCAGGCAGAGTCTGCTTGAACTTGAGGCTTCCCGAAAAGTTAGGGCAGAACAGCAGCTGGAGCAGCTCACGCATTCGCTCTCAGCTGAGCTGCATGCAACACGTGAGGAGATCCGGGCATCACGCGAGGCCATGCGTGCAAAAATGTAGGCAACCCGTGATGTGCTGCATGGGGATCTCCGCACTTTAATCCTCCAGAATCAGACCTTCCAGACCTGCATGCTTGCTGCCATGGAGGACCGTACCAGGGCTTTGCGTGGGCTGCCTCCCACAGTGCCACCGCCTCCTGATGCAGCAGCAGAGGATGAGCAGAGCGACAGCAGTTCTCCCACAATGGCATAGCCGTGCAGGCCATGAGCCCAAGGAGGTTTTTTTTTTTTCCCAACATCCACGCAGGTGGGTGTAGGTGTGCACCCTGTCCTCGAGGGTGGCCTCCCCCAAATCCCGTGGCCCACACATGGCCATTTTTGATTTTTGATTTTTTTTTTTACAGTGTGTTGCCTTGTGTGGCTCCCGTGGGCATCCACTGTATTCCGGCTGGGCACATGCAGGCTTGTCCTGAGTTTGGGTTAGATGCTTGGGTTCGTGAGACACACACCCCTCCTGCTTCCCGTTTCCATGGGCTTGCAAAGTGTGTGACCAAGTGACAGTGAATTACACAATGACGTTGGGCTCCCATGACCTGTGTGGGCAGTCTGTAGTCAATACTGTGTAGACATCCCTAGTGGATATTATTGTTGTATTGTACACTGCATGGTGTATTGATATGTGCTTGTGCATCCATGTCTTCCTCCTAATCTGCAGGTTCCTTCCTCATGTCTTCACAAGGCCGTCTACTTTGCAGATGCAGTTCATGTTGTATGCAGTACACTGAGACATTTGCGTGGCAGCAACACTCTACAGTTGTAAGGGGTCGATGTGCTGGCGTATTCAGGTTGTAAGACTGCCACTACTTGAAGTTAGTACTGTCATGTTTTTGCATTTTTCCATGGTGTGTTGCAGCATTGTGTTGGTGGTAAGTATTTGGTAATGTGTGCTGTTAGTTATACATTACTGGGAGCATATTGTGTGTGGGCAGTTCCCATTAGGGACAGTGTACTTTGTGACACTTGTGTCAGGTCTTGTGCATTGCTTTGTTTGCTTTAACATTGCATGACATGCCATGGTGTGTTTGGTGGTGGAGCTGGGGAGGGGTTGGGTGACATGGCACTGTTCTCATGTTGTATTTAGCAAGGTGGTAATGAATTTTGCAGCATAGATGTATGTCTTTTGATGACACAGCATTGGTGGTGTTTGGGTAGGTAGGGATGCACACAATGTAACACTTCCAGGTGACCAATCTCAGGATGGTATGGTTGTGACAGTTGAGTGTCCCTTATGTCATCATCATTGATTGTCAGCTGGTATGTGCCAGGGCTGTGTGCACTCCACAGGGGTGTGATTTTCTGTGAAGTAATTAGCCACCAGCTGCGTACGGGCTGCCTCACCACGTGCCCTTTCCCCTCCCATGCGCAGAGGGCGTGCATGTGGTTGGGGATGTGGGGGCACCACCATGTCCACCGGCAGGCCCCGGCTAGTTGTAACGTTGTGCAGGACACATGCTGCCACTATGATCCTGCACACTACTGGGGGAGCATATAACAGCTGCCCACCACAGCGGTCAAGGGAGCGAAAGTGTGACTTGAGCACTCCGAATGTGCGCTCCACTATGCCCCGGGTTGCAATATGGGCTGTGTTGTATCTTACCTCGGGTGGCGTGGTGGGGTTCCGAATTGGCGTCATCATGTGGGTGCTCAGAGGATAGGCACTGTCCCCTGGGGAGGTGGTGATGGGTATCATTAGTGGGGTTGTGACATTACTCAGTATCTGACATGCATGCATGTGCAGTGGCATTTATACTCACCAAGCAGCCATGTATCGCCATGCCGCCCAGCTTCTAGGTCCCGGTTTAGGGTTGACATTCTGTAAATGAAACTGTCGTTGGTGGACCCTGGATAGTTGGCATATACTGAGGTGATGATTCCTTTGGCATCACATACTACCTGCACGTTGATGGAATGCCAGTGCTTGCGGTTTCTATAGATGTGCTCAGATGCCCTGGGGGGACGTAGAGCCACATGGGTGCAATCAATGGCACCTAGCACTTTAGGGAATTGTGCCACCCCGTAGAAATCCTGGACGGCAGCCTGCCTTTCTGCAGGTGTTCTGGGCAGGTATATGTGCCTGCGGACTGATGGGCGTGCAGTCATGATGGCCAACACCTGGTGTAGGCAGCGTGACTGCGTGGCCTGAGACACCCCCCCACTATAGCATGAAATGATCCAGTGGCCAAGAAGTGCAGTACATTGAGGACCTTCTCCAGGGGGCTGAGTGCTTGGGAGCACAGGGTAGGTGATGTGAGGTCATCCTCCCACTCACTCACCAGGTGAGGTGGAAACCTGTACCTCCCATACACCTGGTCATTAGGCATCCCAAAAAGGCTGGTTCTGGCTGTAAAAAGTCTGGCCCTGACTATCCTCCTCCTCCTCCTGCGGTATCCCATGACCACTGCTGCTAGGAATGGTATATTCATCTTGGCGTCTGAGCTTGTTTGTTGTTTGCGCACACTTTTATGCTGCGCGGGTCCACGTATGCCTGCTTCCTGCTGGCGTATGTGTTTCCGGATTAGCGCGTCTTTTTTGGCGCACGCATTGGCCCCGTTCGATTCCATGAATACGTGTTGTAGATGCGCGTGTGGGCGTTCCGCGCATTTGCCTCCTGTACTTCCCCCGTGACACCCACATTTTCACGCGTTGTTCCCCATTCTGCGTGTTACGCCCCCTGTTCCGCCTACTTTTGTTGTGTGCGCTGCGCTATGTGCGCTTTCGCTGTGCGCTTACTGCATGCTGTTTGGAGACGTGTGTGCCAGCGTGCGCCACGCAGAATTCCAGGGATTTACACGCACACGGACTTCCATGAATCGCTGTGCGCGGGTTTCGCTGCGATTTTCGCACTTGCACTGCGATTCGCACGCTTTCGCACACTTGCGCCAAATATTTCAGCACACATTAATTCTATGAATCGGCCTCTTAATATGTTGTTAAGGTGAACAATTAAACA
Organism: Ambystoma mexicanum; assembly: GCF_040938575.1. Lineage (NCBI taxonomy): Eukaryota > Metazoa > Chordata > Amphibia > Caudata > Ambystomatidae > Ambystoma > Ambystoma mexicanum. The sequence continues at coordinate 669,294,911 of NC_090935.1, read as the reverse complement.
CACAAATTCCTCTTCACTTATGTGTTTAAACACTCCACACATTTCGGGAAAAGAATCCCCTTCTTCAGGAGTTGTTCACCCTTGTTTTTAGTATTTGTTCTTTCAACCTAAGGAATATAATTAATAATACAAAGTTTTAATGCAATGCCTATTATGCATATTTATAAAATAGAACTGTCATGCTTTTAATCAGCCATAATCACCTGGATGTTCAATATATAGATTATGTTGTTTGGGTTTGTTGTTCAATCGAATAACTCTGTAGTGTTCATCATTAAAAAATGGCAAGCTATTCGCGTTCTCTAGCCATACCTCGTAATCTTTTTGAAATCTGCTCCGTGCGTCCAAATCCCTACGCCGTCCATGTTCTAGTGGCAAGAAAAGGGCCGTATTATATCTAGTGATGTCATCACGCTATTGAATAAATACTAAAAACAAGGGTGAACAACTCCTGAAGAAGGGGATTTTTTTCCTGAAACGTGTAGAGTGTTTAAACACATAAGTGAAGAGGAATTTGTGTGTTTAATTGTTCACCATAACAACATATTAAGTGTTGAATATGAAACAAGCGCTTAATGAAGAGATTGTTGGGTACTAACATGTGAATGTTTAACATTGTTTGGAATTACTCTTTATTCAATTAAGTCATGTATGACTAAGTAATATATGATTGAAAAAATAAGAACTAGAATATTTTTACACAAAAGCGAGTCATTATTTATTCATTGTTTACAGAAAGTGAGTCAAAAAATTATACTTTGAAAAGTATTAAAACATTCAAAAAATGTTGGTTGTTATATGTACAACAACATTCAAATCCTGAGCAGGAACACCTTCAGCTGTAGTCCAAACACAACTCTACATTCAGGTCAAGACTCCACAGCTTTGTGACTAATCAGTGCCAGGAGATGGGTGACGAAAACCAGCAGCTCATACTTGCCTCACTCCAATGGATTTCATTCCCCAGATAGAAACATTATCCCATCTATGGACTTCCTCAAGACCAGACTCAATCTCCACCATCTGTCCTGAGAAGGGGCTCCCAAACCCTCCACATCTGACTCCAGTTCATTACACCGATAATACCGCCTTCCCATGCTCAGGTGTACAAGTGTTGATAAGTAATATGTAAAAGTTTCTATATTATGGCACTCCACTAATTTAAGTTCTATAGCTATATCTTCTGTATTCATTTCTATGTACATTAAAATAACACCCTTAATCTCAATTAATACGGATAAATACAATGTTCCATGCTCACACAAGTAAGGTCGCAACAGCATAAAGACACATTTCCTAACCCACTTTTGGCAGGACTACAATATCTCACTATAAAGGGTGTGACACACAAGTAGCAGATTTCTTTGCAATTACTTTTCTACCATAAGAAGACTTCACAGGATGCGCTGTGTTCTGCTACCAGAATAACCCTAACTACATCCAGAGTTATTTCCTTCTGATCCCGTAGATGGCTCCTTGGCCTTTCCACCTCCTTTACACCTCCCTTTCTCTCTACCCCCTCTCCCTCTCCACCATCTCCTCTCAGTTATCTCTATCCCTTGCTGCATTGCCAAACACTCTTTTCTGTTCTAGACATCCAACCTCTAACTCCCACCATCTGCCAATAACTCTTGTCCCTTTTAAATGTCATCTGATCTGCCCACTGCAAATGTAAGGATCGGATAACATCCAGGTGGGGTTTCCTTCTGATTGGCAAACCCACCTCTGTCAGTGTAATTTGCATGGAATGGTGCGGGTGTCTGGCCTGAGGTATTAACCTGGGAGGCCATCATCTTAGAATTATTTGGTAAATTCTTGCACAGGGGAAGCAATTGTTCTTGGCAGACAGAGGGTATGGGGCAGGCAGATGCGTACATGTCTGTATGTGCCCCCGCTCTGCCTGCCAAAATCTACAAAATTCATCAGTGCGAAAATGGAGGAGTAAAACATGGCATAATACCTTTGCACCTGGTTTGACACCTTTGAGTGTTCATCTCATAGGGGAATGGAAAATATGGGTGTTAGAGTAGAAAAAGGAATTTAGAAACAAGGGAATGTTTTAACATCAGGGCCACCCTGACACAAGCATCCTAATGCATTGCACACAGGTGATGCTGGACACACTTGGCTGTAATTCTGGGCTATGTCTGTTCATGGTCAGTACCTTGCTTGGTGAATAGCTTCAACCCATTCATCGCGATCCTCTTCCTCCTCACAGCGCAGCTCCAGTGGCTTCTGCCCTTCATGGCCAAAGATCACAATAAAGTAATACTGCGGAAGTGAAAAAAACAGAGAAGTATGAACATTCCTGAAAAACGAAAAGATCTAAAACATCACATTATTGTACCTGTGTAGTAAAATTTGTAAACAGGTAGCTCAGTTGGGATTCAAATGAAATAATTGCAGCGCTGATCTGACACTGATATTGAGAGGTAACTTCTTTGAACACACATATGGAGCAATATAAAAGCAGCAGGAGTTCCTGGTGTTAGTTTACTAACACAAATGGATGACATCCCCAATGCAACAGTGTGACGCTGCTTGATTATATCATCCACAAACAGATGAAAATGTTGGAGGGATACTTTTTCTGATCAACCAGAGATTGCCAGTATCAATGGCCAATGCATTGACCTGGATGAAAATGCCGCAGGAACGGGTATATATATATATATGCCCATACTGTACTACTCCCTTTAGAGTGTCAGGAATGATACCATTTGTTTTTCTTAAGGGACTCAACATTGAATCCTGGTTGGTTGGGAAGGGGTACCCGGAGGTAGTACACAGACTAATTGCGATGGAAGAGATGTGAAAGAACCAAAACCAATACACTGCAAGCATTGTGTGATGTAGTCTGCATTTCATGAGGGAGAGCATGGAAAGATCAAACATCAATGGAATGTGAAGAAAGGTTTGCCAAACACGTTCTTCACCCACACAGCAGATGTGAAGGCAAGGTGCTGTGGCAAAGTCCCATTAAAAGAGACTAGAGGAGGGGACCGGTGGGCTCTGGGGAGCATGTGAAGCTGCCTGTCTGGGATTTCACCCAGAGTCCACCCAGTCTCCACAAGCCCCGACCCATACCCCTTTTCAACATCAGATGATGGGTTTATATGCATGACTAAACATAAATCCCCACGTGGAACCTCAAACGTATCTCTTCCCAGAGGTCTAAAGTTCACAGAACAACAGTGTGAGGGGCGGGGGGGATTGTGTGACAGACAGTGGGGATGCAGCGAGTACACCAGTGCTGGTGAATACAGTCCCCAAAAATGCAGTGGCCTGTTCTTCCCACACTGTGGCACTAGTTGTAGTGAAGGATGATAGAAAGGTGCAGGCAACAGGGGGAACATCCCCAGGCAAAGAGCTGAATATTTGATCTGGGGTGAGGCGAAGCAGGAGGAATATGTGTAAACCTATGCAATGCACTACATCTTGTAATGATGTTACCACAGTTCTCTACAATCACATTCCCAATATTCGCAAAATCCATTGACATCCTTGAGATTTACAGATTACATTAGGAACACTTTCCTGTTTGCCCGCTGGGAATTTCTTTTATAAAGAAAATAAATTCTAGAAGGTTGCTTTCCATTTTTGTTATTACCACAACATACAAATGTTACCATTCCATTCCATAAAAAAGGGAAAAATCACCTGTATCACAGTTATGAGGATATATACCATAATGTAGTGTGGTACATGTTCAACAATGTTTAACTTTAAAACCATTTATTTCTGAATGTTCATATTGATCAAACATATTTCATCTTTTTTACAATGCAACATGCAATGTAAAACATTTTAGCTTGTTCACTTAAAATGCATACATTGCAAATTTAAACCATTCTATTAATTATTTAGCAAACTAATAATCATAGAGTTAAAAGAAACCCCCGCCGAGACTAATCCTTGATCTACCCTTGCTCCTGAACTCACAAACGTACTTGCTTCTCCATGTGAGCCCTCATACACTCCCACATCCACTGCACAACATAATCTCACTCCCTCGATCACTCCATCTCAAGTATTTGGTTCAGGCTCGGACCAGGTGGATCTGCATGAGACCTAGAAGGCCGAGCCTCACCTGTGAACTCAAGTATTGCAGGCCATGCCCTCGCTTCCGGTTCTATTTACTAAGGAGTTCTTATTCAACTTGTCAATGGCCACTGCTACCCATCATTTTCACCAGGTCTCTGTCTCATAATGTCCATCCCCGTACTGGAGCAAAGCTGGGCCCCCCCTAAAGGACCATTACCGGGGCTGCTTCCCTCCGTGTCGGGTCTGGAAAGGCTGCAAAGCACTTGCAGCCACAGAAGAGTCGTACCCGTGTCAGTACTATCTGTAGGTGGCTAATCATCCACTTTCTCACTGTATTAACAGAGCATCTCAACCTACCCGTTTCCTCAGCCTGTACAGCTGTGGTACTGCCTAAATCACTGTTGTTCATTACTGCCTTTGTATCTCCGATGTAGCCCCCACACTCTTTGGGAGCGGATTACCAGTCGATCCCTAGCAACTAAATCGTATCACAGTTCCCAACCTACCTTACCTGACATGACTTCTCAGCCTTGTGCTGCAGATGTAACACCTGTGAAGTCCTGTGCTGCAAATGCAACCTTCCTATTATGACCTGTGCAGCCTTTTGCATGACTTAAACTATTTATTCTGCCTGTGCTGTTAACATCACGTTTGGTAAAACCTGATTTGTCTCTTAGCTTTCTGCTACTCTACCTATGATTTTGGCTGTAACTATCTGATTTGACCCCTAGCCTATTGTTACACTACTTATGTATTTTGGCTGCAACTACCTTATTTGAACATTAACTTAGTGCTACCTATGTAATTATTCATATGTACCACACGCCGTGGTACCCTTAGGTGTGGGTGTTACAAAAATGCTAAAATAAAATAAAACTAGAAATATAGAAACAGTTGTTATGTCTCTGGCCGTTTCTGTCTTCGAATATTTTCTCGACTCTGCAAAACCAGCAACACAGGCATTTGCATTGATTTAGAATATCTGTCATGTCTGCAGTATGTGCAATCAGAATGGACAAAAAACTGTACAAAATGTATAGTGCATCTATACAAGAAATTGTGACAGTTCCTCCTGAGAAAAGTGCCTTATAAATGAGATGTATAACACATTGTGTTAACAACTCATCATTGCCTCTATTGAGTTTCCTGAAACTTAGCTCAAAAAAGCATATTGTTATTTAATCGAGAGGACTGATGTAATTAATCTTTCATAGCCGGAGACCGTGTCTAAGCACGAGACCAGTATTTGTACCTGGTTTCCTCTGCATTGTCTTACTTCTAAAGCCAAGCACATTGCCCATGAGCTATCCTCCTGACAATGTATATGTGCATCCGTTTAAAAAGTAAAAATACTTAATGAACACACACCTGTGATTATAGTGCAGTGATGCTAACAAGAAAGGATGTGGCAGGGAAGTAGACTAGGCAGCTGCTGTGAGTCTGGAGACCCGCACCCAAAGAGAAAGAGAATACTGAGAATAAGTCTTGGCAGTAGAGTACACCAGGTAGGCCGTTGTGAGTCTGGAGAACCAAACACAAAGAGAAAGAGAACACTGAGAGTAAGTCCTGGCTGGAGAGTACACCAGGCACCCTGATGCCGGTCTGGAGACCTGCAACCAGAAGGGAAGGTGAATGTGCAAAGTCCTGGCAGGGAAGTATACCAGGCAAGAGGATTGTAAGGCAAGGAACCACATCCCATCATAAGTACAGATACTCAAGAAAGCCTCTTAAAATTGTATGGAAACCCAGGGGAAGGGAAACATAACTCCCTGGGGTGGAAACGTGCCAGAACTTTGAGGAAATAAGTGAGTCAAGAGATAAGGAAGAACCCTTGAGTTTGTGACTCTAGGGGCAGGGAGCCATACCGCCTACATTGGCAAGTTACCTTTTACCAAAGAAAAGAACTGTGGTTGAGAGCTGAAGAGAAGCTGAAACTCGAAGGATGGGAAGAACTTCCCCCATCTTTCTGAGAGTTGTGAAAGCTTGGGGAACATTAATCATTTGTGCACCTTTTGGAACTTTATGTTGCACTGAAGAACTCTACAGATGGCTAGTTGACTTTACCCCTTTGCACATTTTCTTAGGTTTAGCTTGTAAGAGTCAGGATAGGATGGAGAACTCTTTATGTTTAGACATTCTGACACTGACATCCTTTAGTTTCGATAAGGCAGTAAAAGCCCTCATAGAGTTAAGGCAAGATATGTATTTCTCTTACTCCTGGTTCATTACACTATCTACACAGATTACTTTAATATGAGTGTTTTATTAGATACAATGGTGTGCATTTCTCTATTTGAACAATCAATCCTGCTGCTTGATTTTCTCTTGTATCAAGACAAGTATGGTACCAGAGACGAGATGCCTAACAGACATTCATCAATCACTTTTCTAAATACTTATTTTGCTCCAGCATTACGACATGTATCGGTCAGAGAAAAACTACTTAAGTTAAGAACATTTCTTTCTTTTCAGTTAACTCTTCTGTACAAGTGTGAAGTTGTAAATTTGTGGATTATGTGTGAGGCATGTTTAATGACAAAGGCTGTGTGCATAGGTTCCTGTAAGGTGGAATTAAAAATTGCTTTTCAGCAATTTATTTACCGGTTCTGAACACACATGTATACTAGGTTCTCAATAAACCTGGAAACATTTTTCTCTGATCATGTATAAGTGATTTTCACACTAAATACGAGAGTACTGCTTGCAATCTGTACATGTTTGCCCGTGTGTGGCTTTCCCTGAAAATGAATGTATTCTGTTTCATTTAGATGCATGCACAGTTTTAAAGAGGCCTGCATATAATGATTTCAGCCTCTTCATATTTCTGGGCTGGAGATGTACTATTTTTCAGTAACAGATACTTTGTTGAAGACCCACTTTCTCTCCCGCATTACACCCAACTGCCTATGCAGTGAAAGACAAGGGAATGCAGATAGTTTTTACTTCACACAGTTCTTAATGAACAGAATTTATTCTTTCAGCATACATTTCATTGCGCAAACATCCACTCTATAACTATGGTCTAGGCCGGACGATTTAACTGCATGATATATCTTACACAGTAATGGGTCGTGATTTCACTATTATCTTAATGACTCACCACCGGCTTCAACCACTAACTATATTCACAAATAATACTTAACTTTATAAAGGCAATCCCGCTTTAAAGTGGCAGCCAAAGTACCTTCAGATTTGGATTTTGTTTTTTAAAGTGGACTGGGCCTCAAAGTACTCCATTTTTTCAATGTAACTCCATGTCTATGAGACATAGAAATCATAACACCTGTGCTTCTGTTTCCCCTCAATTCCCTTGTCCTCCCAGATTTCACAGGCATTCATTTGGACAATTTTTGGTCATTTGGGATAGATTTACCTGTCCAGATGTCACTTCTGGTTTTGAAGAGTCAGCAGGGAACCCAGTCAGCCGGACATCATTCCTACAGCAAACCCTCAGTTCAGGTTGCTTATTTGGAAATCTATTCCCAAGCACACACTGGTCTTCCTTTCCTCACTGGACTGGTCTCATGGACTGTCTGCCATCTGCCTATGGTCTATCTTCTTGCACTGCAATCTCCAGGTCCTCCCCTTCATTAATCTCCATCTACCACACTCATTCCTTCCATTCTGTCCTATGGGTGTTTTTCCAGTCACATGATTAACAAAGGTGGGAGAGAAAACTCTTATTTTCTAAAAACATGATTTTTTGTTTTTGGGCAAAGCTATTCATTACCATGCGGGAGCATGACACCAATTATCTTTTCAGATTCTGTGAGTCAGGGCAAATATTTAGAGACTTTGAATAATTACATTCAGATCTTTTTTGGTGATTTTACATGTTTTTAGCATTTCTGAGCAATTCATTATGCAGCGACATTTAATTATTTTTAAAGATTGTGATAGAGGTTACTCTCATTTAGAAACTGTCCATATTTGGTGTCAATCGGATGCACCTCTCAATTAGTGATTACACATTCAATGTGAGATTTTCTTCACTATGTTAAATTGTTTCTGGTGTGCAATCTCAATTATTCTCCACCGGAGGGCAGTTATGATACATCGCAGAAATATTCCCTCCTCATGGTATGAGTATCCTAAGTAAAGGTTCTGGCTGTGAATAATTTCCATAACCTTTCACTTTGAACAATTCAAAGCAGATGTCTGTTCACATTGCACCTAGAGTTCAGTTACCTCCCTACTTGGCATCTTGACTTAATGCATGTTTTATGAGATGGGAAAGGAAACATGACACATTCACTTTGAACCTGAACTTGTGTCCATTAGTGAATGCCTGAAGTACATTTATAGGGCAGATCCCCTTTAAAAACCTGGCTTGAATACAATGGAGTAGCATTTTGGGGTGGTCTAAAGCCATCCGGCCTGACCATTAAATGTACTAATCTTCTAATAAGCCCTAACTGGATGAATACCTTCATGCTCTTTATGTGTTGGGATTCTTGGATGTGTAAACATACAATGGCTATGGTACTCTGTTCACCATGCAAGACAAAGCAGAAATTAAACATATATACTGCTTCTGTTTTATTCTTGCAGTTCTGATCCTCCTGTTTAAAATACAACATCGCATCTCTATTCAGTGGAATGAAACAATAGGATTTATCATAATGCAACAATAGTGCTTACATAGTTTTACTGTTTTGTTTTGTGCTCAAAAGCCTCCTAAAAGCAATCCTTTAATTCAAATTGCATCCAACATGTGGATCTGCTTTTTCCTCACAGGGTAGATGTGCAACTACAAGAACGTATTAAGGAAACCAATTCTTGTAGACTTCCATTTTATGGCTAGCTGTATTCCTTGGGAATTAAATACACATATTTTGTTGTATTTTTCAATGGCATCCAATTTAAACATGGCTGCAAACAAAGGGTCTCATCTAATCAGGTATCCTTTTAATTCTGACAGTGGAAAAAAGCAGAGATGTTCAATAAATGACAGAGTCTGCGCATATTGCTCTTCTTTCTTTGCACACTATAGATTATTTTAGGCCTTCTTCTGGTACTTTTGCGTGAAGAAGGCCTATTAGCACACTTCCTGCCCGAAATGTCATCAGCAATAATAGTTGGTACTGAGATGTATTGAATTCTTGGTAAATACAATTCCCAGTGTTTCCTTCAGCTCTGACAAGCCAATCTTTATCTTTGAAAACATATAATTTGCATGCACACACATATTGTAATCTTGTACTTTCTATAAAAATGGTCATAGTACAGTCCTGGTAAAGTCCATGTAAACTTAGATTGAAGTATTAAGAAAAGGTCCAGGGAAATCAACATTTCTTGTCAGTGATTAGAGAGAAACTCCCAGAATTCTTCACTATTTGTGAGAGTGCCATTGTTTTGTGATGAGACAAAATACTAGCGCCAAACTGAGAAGAGAAAATCATATAATTATTTGGGGAAGCTTATACATTTTGTGGCTTTAAGTGAGTGTGCCATGTTTTTGTGAATAGACAAAATAATAGTGAAAAGAATGTTTCTGGGTGAGGTATCAGCCTTTATATCAGTAGGCTGTAAATGTACAGCCACATCTATGCCAGCACCCAGCTCCTCCCCATCTGAAGATGGCATACCACCAGACAGACTGAGCAGTTGATGTTGCTGGACCATAGTAATTCATGGAGGCCCTAAGTGAAAGGTGTTCACAAAGGTGTACTGAAAAGTCTGTCACAAGGGGTTTACTTGGTTATGCTTTTTTCAGTGGATGTGAGAGGGAAACCTTTTAAGAAAAAAGTCACAAATGGGGTCAGCAAGGTTTTCACAAGGGTTTCTATGAAAGGATTTCTTGTTTTCTTTTCTTTATTCTTCAATAAGCAAAGATATACAAAAGGGTTTAAAAACACACAAAGGGTGTCACTTGGTTTTTCACAAAGGGCATGTTTTCTTTTTTTGAGTGCAAGGCAGAACGGGGAGAGAAAAAGATTTTTTTTTAAACAGCTACGAAGGGTTTCATAACGGGTTTCTGAATCGGGGAGTCAGACTTTAAGGGACTTCAAACAACAAGCACATTAAAAATACCATATCACAGGCCGGAAATTAAATGTGAACAATAGACGTACAATGCTCTCAATGGTTACAGCACAAGCTCTCCTGCTCTCGCCTAGTGTGGATTAGCTGCATTCCTCCCTCTAGTAGCAAAGCACGACTCTCAGAGAACCCGGAAGTGGGCCTCTTCATGGTAATCAAACCTCCCTCGGGAATCTACAGCTCTCATCGGCCTGCTGAATCATTAAGAAAGATTACCCTGCACTGATTGCCCAGCAGAAAGGGTAGGCTGGTTCAGATGAGACTGTAGCTTGTAACCAAATTTGGCGCAACCATCAATACCAGTCACAAGATTAAGTTCGACTAGTCTGTGCGAATTCGGTGGGCAGGAAGTTCGCCCAGCTTTAGATATTAGATATCATGCAACTATTAGGCCCCTTGCATATAGTGTTCTGCACGATGAAAGTTTGAGTCGATCTGTTGCATTCTGAACCTGCGACATTCAATTTGAAAGTGTTTCTGTTTAATCACATTGCAATTTCAACTAAAATTGTGAACAGTGCATTGTCATGAAGGAAGTCAACGCTTCATGTTTGTGGCATGTGATAAAAGGTGCATCATGTGCCATGTACATGAGACCCTGGGCATCAGTTTAGTCTAGCCATGGACATGTTCGGAAGAGAACCAACTTTATTCGATTTCATGAGAAATGAAGAAAAGTTAAAACTGTCTTGAGTTATACGTTTTGAAATATATGTATATACTGTATGTATACAATAACACCAATACCACAGTCCACTACATTCCTATATAGTGACACAATGAAATAGCATGATCCATTACAGTAAAATAGACATCAATGTGTTTAAAAGCAAGTAATATGCGAAGAGCAAATCTGAGGAAGAACTAGGCAGTCTGACCAACAGCAGCGAGGGTCAAGTAAAATTAACAAGCCCAGCGAACTTTCCACATTAAAACGGGGTCGCGTGCCCAACTGCGTAGACACACAGGGGCTCATTTCAGACAGTGCAGTCCTTGCATAAAAATTTGTTTGCGTGTTTTTACTCTCTGTGCCATGTTGGTGTATTTTATGATGTAGCTGGGTGCAGGAATTAAAATGGGGGATGCGCACACAGGTGCTATGGGTCCTTTTGGAATCCAGGCAGATTCAATAGCAAATTGGCAATTCATATACATTGCCCCCCGCCCCCCCCCCCATGCACGCACTAGGCCAGAGGGGTTTGTGATCTTTTTTGTAATTGGTAAAAGTGCAATAGCAAACCTGGGTACAGTCGGATTACCGTATACAACACGCGCACCAAACGGATCCAAATTGCACAGCGGATTGCACAGCGGAGACTGGTTGCAATTACATCCGAAATGCACTTGGATGTGGTCCTCCGTGCAAACACCGGGGAGATGCAAACTAAGCACACAACCAGTGGTCGAAGTGGGCGGGAGCGGTGCTCCTCTACTTTTTTGGACTATGTTTTACTGTCCCTATATTTTTATTTTAAGAAGAAAACGTTCCGGAATAACAGTGTAGGGAGCAGTTGTAACTTAAACCTTAAACAGCAGGTGTATTTGTTTGGGGGTGTACTGTTCGTGGGAGGGGCGTAGCAATGAGGTTTGTGGGGAGTGGGGCAGGCCAGCAGGGAATATAGTTCCACTACTTCTTTTCATAAACCTTGACCACTGCACACAGCAGTGACGCTGGCGACCTGCCATACAAAGCTTTCAGAAAAAACAAGGCTGTTAAAGGGTCAACAAACGCAGACAACTCACAACAACAGAATTAGATGCGAGAAGGCGGCAGCCACCACAGACTGCGCCAGTAAACGAGGAAACAAATGATCTTTAAAGGTCGAAGGGTGAATCAATCGCTGAAAGGACAATCCTATAAAAAAAATAGTTATCTGTCTGCTGCCTTATTATCCGAGCCTGGCTAGCAGATAAAAGAATGCAGAAAGATAGGAGAGAATACTGCGATAAGAATGAATGCTAAATTGGGCACTGGATGGGAGTCCAATTAAAGAGAACCTTTAGTGGCCGGAAAAAAATATTATTTAGCGACAAAATGCAATCAAAGAACATAGTTTTAATAATGTATACCACAATTCTATTTTGCCAGAATCTGCAGGAACATCTTTTTAGTTATGTCTGTGACTTGAAGCAACTTCAGCCAGCATAGATTAGGTCACAAATTGCCACTAAATACATAAACTAAGTAAAGGAAATACGCTTTTTTTAAACAAAATAGTTCTTTTGCACATGTGTAGAATTACAAATTGCCAAATAAACTGGACCAAATCATATATGTGAGGTAAGGTAAATATATAACAGGCCCTTCGGGGTCAGACCTCGACAATAAGCGGGGAATCCACAATATTGTAAATATGCTGAGCCAAAGTAAAGGAAATATTAGCAAGGATTCTATCATGTTCTTTGCTGCCCTTGTACCTGTGCACTTTGGACAGCAGCAGCAGGACTCTTCGATTGGCACTTGCAGGAGTTCAGGCAAAGGAGGTCAGAAGACTGTTGCCATGAATCCGAAGGATGCAGTTGACATGCACAAAACTGATAGATTTGAGCTCTGCCAGCCCCCTGCACGTTCCCCTTCCCTCCCCTGCCTCTTTCATGGCAATAACTGCATTACGGGTTCAGTAAAAAGCAAATATTACTGTGGCCTGTTAAGATAGCTCAGCGAGATAAGCACTTAATGGTGTTCAATTTATTTATTGTCAGGTCTGTCTGGATTGTAATATGTGCACTTTTGCGGGACCATAAATCTAAACCTTTTACTGTCTCTCTGATTAAATCAGTTTTTTCCTTCTTCTGTGCCTAATGTGATGTCTTTTTCAATCGCCCAATTCAATGTGCTATTGTGGCAGAATGCCTGAGCTTTTTTTATTTTTTATCATAAGATGAGGCAGATAATTCTGTTTCTGAACGCGAGACCTGCTAATCAGACCCCACTTTCATAATGCCTTATGCCAAAAAACAGAATGCATCATTGCACCATGCAGTGACAGTCAACTGACATCCCCAGCAGCTGTCCTGCCATGGCAACATGGCAAATTCAAAGGTCACATGTGCATTCCTGAACACAGTTGCTGAAACCCAAGTTCCAAAAGACAGATGTGTTTTTTTTTTTAACTGTATGCCCTCTTGTTAAAACACATCTCATAATTGTGCACCTCAGAGGTCTAAATAAAAGTCAGGTCTGGTTTTGGCATGATGGCTTCTGAGCTAACACAATTATACAGCCACAAGCCTTTGATGCCATTTTATTGTCAGCCTGTTGAACAGTGCCATATTAATTACAGAGCATGGTGTGTATACATCCGTCTGGTCTGGGTGTACCCACAGAAACAATGTTTGGATCCCACCCAGGACTCGCACTCTCTGATCCCCTGGGAAGGGTTGTAAACTCCTCTAGGGAACAGGAACACTATCTAGGAAATCATCTGGGAACTGGTCCTTCAAAGAGAGTCCTGTATTACAATAGCCACCTCACACAAAGGTGTTGATAACTTGAGTCATTTTGATGTATGCAGATAGAGGAAAGGGGTGGTACTAGAGAGAGCTTCAGTCCACAGAGAGGGCTCACCATGTTTGATTTTGCTAGGACTCGCAAACTTCCATCCTCCTCCCGACTTCTTGAAGACAAAGCACTGTGGGTATGACATCAAAAGGCAATGGACATTTGTTACAACAGCCTAAATTGGACCCTTAGAAACAGCCTTTCAATGGACCAATCCACTGTGGCATCCTGCCTATATAAGGGGGGAGACCCCTCCCCTTTATTGAGTGAATTTTAGGTACTGCTTGAAGAATGATTCGATGGAACCTGATTGGGAGTAAAGTCTACTCCAAAGTCCTCTATGAGATAGGTAAAGACATGAAGCTCTGAAGAAGTGGAAATCTCTTCTCCCATAACATCACAGTGGCCTATTTGGGGTGGCCAGCTAGCTGAACCAGGCATACTGCAACTGAGACACTGGTACCCAGGAGAATGCTAACTGGAGGTGACATGACCCTGCAAGTGCCCTGTGTGTGGAAAGGGCAAGGAAGTGGTTGGCAAGGGCAGAAGAAAGGACTCTCCTTGCCCCTAAGACCATGGAATGGGTCTCCCAGCAATCTGAGAAATAAGGAAGCAACCACTGTATCTGCCTGCATCTCTTAACCACCACGGCACTGGTTTGGGCACATTAAGCACTGCCGCTATAAGGGAACCACTGGAGTCATCTGCTATTTTGATTCACAACCACCTCATGCATCTCCGACACACAGCCTGTGGGTGTTGTTCAGATTTTGCAGACACCACTTGACCATCACAGTGGCCATGCTAGTCCCATAGACCACCAAGCAGGGTCTATGGGTATTCTCAGTGGTCACTTTGCCCTGGCAAGGGTATTTGGCCCTGCCCTGCGCCCACCAGTGCCACTTGATGTTCGCACTGTTCACAGCCTGCACCCATGCATGGTGGACACTTTGCAAGAGGCAGAGGTCAAACCCAAAACACCCAATGGAGCCACTGAGCATGATCTGCTGCCAGGCCCAGTGGCCACTATGCTTGGATCAGGGCCTTTGGTGCTGCCCTAGGCACCATCGAGTCAGCTTATGCACCCACTGGGGATGGCCTACCACCATGCTGAGTAGCCATTTTCCCCAGGCCACACCCGAGCCACCTGCTATGTCAACTGGGCAGATCTGTACATTTTCTTTGACTTTCTTTGGTCGAATGACATTTTGCCTAATTGTATTACTGTTATTTGTACTACAAAATGTGAGAGGCGAGACCCCCTGCACCTTTCCTTACCTGCCCCTCTTCTACATAACGAACCTAAACCCACCATCTATATGTTTTGCTTTAAAACAATGTAAATAAGTGTGCTAAAATGTAATTTGGCCAAATGGTTGGTTGAACAAAGTGGGGAATACCCATTGGGCATAGCCTTGGGCTTCCTCCACAATGGCCACTTTGCCTAGGGCAGGGTCTTCAGACTCCTAGGTCACCAGTAGGACCGAGGGGCATAGCCACTTTGCCCTGCCACATCTTCCCCAGAAAAACTGGATGAGTTCACTGGGTTTGGCCAGCAGATATACCCAGTGACTGCTTTGCCCAGGGCAAACCCTTCCTCCGTGCCCCGGGCTTCTAAGCCATCACACCACAGGCCACAAAGACATCATGCCCAGGTTCCCCCAAGTCACTAGAAGTGGTCACTGGCCATGACCGACTATTGCTTCAAAGGTGCCATGACTACCAGAGAGGATTCAAAGTGTAGGCCGAACGCTGGCAGATTTATACATGTCAAGCACTTTCTGATGCGTGTTTGCACCATGCTTAACATGTCATCAATCAGAGAGGCTCCCTAAAAGGAGCTAAATCTAATTCTAGGACAGGGCAGGCTAAAATGTGCCATTCAAAAAAATGACTGTCGAGCTGATGGTTTCATGGACTGCATGTTTGTAGGGAAGCACATTGTGGCAGCAATTCTCCCTACCCATCATCCCCGCCCCAGAACAGACACAAGAGGTATTGCCCTCTTGGTGAGCTAATGACTCTCCATTTAGGCTAGAGTGCCTGGCCCCACCCATTACACAATAGAAGCAAGAGCATCATTCATGAAAAGGGATGTATTTCTGGGGCATCAATAGGGAGCTGATGTCTCATTAATTGGATTTGTAAAAGGTATACTCGGCTGGAAGGATGCCCTGCCTGCTCAGTGGTAATGGGAGGCCAAGCCTCCCCTGGATGCCAGATAATTACACTCCACACAGACAAGGGACCTCGGCTCCAGGACACACACTGGGAGTGTTGAGGCTCCGGTTCGCTAAATGGAATTCATTCCAGAATCCGCAAAAGAAGTGGACATCTTTTTTCTTAGAAGAACAAAAGCTGAGCTTTCCCTGTTAATCTAGGCTGGCCGTTTCTGACAGGATACGCATATGTGCTGGCGCTTTCAAAAGTGGCCGTATCTGTTCTGCAATGGCGCCATATTAATACACATTTTGCTGAATGTATCAAAATGATAGTTGTCATCAGAAATGATGTGCGCCAAAGTTCATATCGTAGGGGGCATGCTATTCTTTTAGAATGACTAAGAAGTCGTTGGCCTGGCTGCCGGTTTACATGGCCAAAGAATAACCCGAGATGAAAATGCAAAGTCACAGAAAAGTAAAAAAAAAAATAGGGATGCAGCAGAAATGAACCGAGGCCCCCTACAGCTGCTCTACACCCCCTGAGCTGTGGTGTGGAGGCCCTTGGTAAACTCTGAAATGAATGCGTGGGCTTTATTCTCTGAATGCCCATTTACCTGCAAAGGAGCTTGCCAAGTTACACAGACTTTAAAAAATGTAAATGCTGCCTTTTGACTTATTTTCAGTGTCCAGAAGAAATCGCATGTCTTAGACACATACGGCTCTCAATCAACACGACGGAAGTGCGGTATATCTCTTGTATACCGCAGGACATACAGGTGGCTGGCATGTTACCGCCACACCACTGCTGCATGGGTGGGAGCCTCCCAGGGAACTTCTACCACTACTTGACAATAACCGAGGCGACCATTAGTCGTGGATCATGCGTAAAAAAAAAACAATCGAAAATAACACATTATTTGAAAAGACTTGCGATGTCAAAACGACGCAACATACTGTACAAACTAAACAACACATGAAAACCTCCATGCCAAACTCCTAAAGCTTGTAGAGCATTTCAGACGTATGATAGGCCCCAGGCTCTCCCCAGGAGACTTGGGCAGCTGGGTTCTATGCTGTTAGCAGAAGAATCTCCATGGGAGATCTGGGTGCTGTGGGCTCCTTGATCGCTGAAAAACCTTCTGCCGAGATGCAGGGCATCCCGACTGGCTTCCAGAGGGAGATGCAGGGGATCCAGACTGGGTTCCAGAGCTGCCAACCGTAGCCCTATTCATGGAGTGGGGTTCAGGAAGGCCAATTGACTACCTTTGGAAGCATAGACGTCTTTATTGGAGGGCAAAAGGGGCACTAGCCCAGGGCCCCCAACCTCAAGGAGAGCCCAACAAGGCTACCTGAGCCAAAGAGGTCAGTTACCATTGTTCACCAAACTCAATTAGTTCACGTCAGAATATTATATGGCATGCTGCTGAGGCTCAAAACGTATTGCCTGAAGATTCCAAGATGGCCGCCGGCGCAGGGAGACATGTTGGAGTCTCGATCCTGCCAGGCCGCAGTGAAGCACTACATTGAGCACCACAATCCGAGAGAATTCGCGCTCAAAATCGCAGCCGAACACCTCCAGAGGCCGCCGGCACAGCAGAAAAGGGAATTCGCCCCCAGGGAGAGAATGGAGGCAGCGCCGCAACAACGAGACACCCCTCCCCCCAGAGGATCGCAGCCGGAACCACGCATCGAGCGAGGTGACGGAGGAGGCTAGGACAGGGACCCCAACAGCAAGTGGACACGGATCGGCATCCACGTGAAGCGGAAAACACACCATCAGGCCACAGGGACACAGCGACCGCAAAGGTGCCCAGCTGAGAGGCACAGGAGGCCACGCAGACACACCGGACGATGGCACGGCGGAAGCAGGGCAGGAGTGCCCCTCCCCCACCAAGGAAAGCAAGGACCAGCGCCGAGCAGGAAGGCGCCTGGAGGCAGAGTAGAATCCAACGGCGGGGACCACAGCAACGTGGTGCTCGCCACCGAAAAGAGCCGCACACCGCACTTCGGTTCCAACGAGATCTCGTTCCCGCTCCGGTGCCGCGGGCTGGCCGAGGAGCGCCACTGAGCAGAACAGGCGGAGGAGGCAGCACAATGCACACAGATCCTGTGAGAATCCAGCGACAGACTCTGGCAGAGCCACAGGTGGAGGCTCCCCCCTGGCCCTCCCTCCCCCCTCAAAGAAGACAGTAAAGTGTCTGATCAGGGGGGGAGACATCCCCCACCCTGCCAAGGAAACACATAAGGCCTCGAGCCACAACAGGGGGAAGACTCCCCCCCCCCACTCTGGTCACCCAAGCTTCAAGCAGAGGAGGTGCAGGGCGGATAAAGAGTGGAGGAGCCAGACAAAAAAGTATCTACCCCAGATCCACTTCAATCAGAGTATACTAGCACGCCTGGGGCCCCTGAGGGGCAGGAGAGAATATTCCCCCACCACAGGGGCATAAGGTTATAAGGCCTGCTTCCATACAGGTCCATCCCACCATTAACAGGAGGAGGACTGCAGAGGCACTACCTCGAGGGCACAGCACAGCCGTCCCGAAAAAGGGACCAAGAAACACAGCAAGACCGCCATGACACAGGGGCACGGGGGCAATGTCCAAGGCAGAGGGGAAAGGGGGCGCAACTCTACCGAACTCACAATTGGCCAAAAAAAACTCGAACTTGCTTCAAATGTGGTCATCAGATACCCCGGTAAACACCAGGGGAAGGACACAGGAAGACCCCACAGCTGACGCCATTCCCCACAATGCGTGCAACCTTCTCCCATCAAGGGATGACATGCGCGCCTCGTTTGTGGAGCTGCAGGACAAATTCATGTCAACGGTGCAGATCCAATTCGCCACAATGAGGAACGACATGAAGCAGGTAGTCCAAGAGCTGAAGCTAGACGTAGCCAAACTAGAAGAGACGACTGACACCCTCGAGAAAATAGTCCAAAACGCAGAAGATGAAGCTCGACAGAACAGCGAAACGCAGGAACACTTGGTGCGATTAACCCATAACTTAGAGATCCAATGTGAGGACTTGGGAAATCGATCCCGCAGATCAAATATCCGCATTAAAAATATGCCCGAGACAGTTCTGGATAAGGATCTTAAGAATGCGGTTCAGGAAGTCTTCAGAGACATAATTGAAGCGCAAGAAGTGGACATAATTGGGATCGATAGAGTACACAGAGTGGGCCCAAAAAGAACAGGCGCCCCTGGGGAAAGACCTAGAGATGTGCTGGTAGCCCTCTCGTCGTACCTGCAGAAAGAACACATCTTAAGGAGAGCGAGGCAGGTAGACCACATAAGGATGAACGGGACAGACATTCAGTTATACCAGGCCCTGGCCTCAGTGACGTTACTAAAGAGGAGAGAAATGGCCCCACTATAAAGGGAGCTAGTGACGAAAGAAATAAGGTACAAATGGACATTTCCATTCGGACTGCTGTTCGAGTGGGAAGGAAAGCAAAGAAGAGTGACAACCTGCGAAGAAGGGCTCCAAATAATAGACCTATAGGCAGTGGAGGCAGTAAGCAGGGGCACCAAGGCAAAGGGGGAACAACTAAGAGGCCGAGAGGGTGGGAAGTAGTTTGGCAAAAAAAGAAACAAATAGGAGACGGAAGCACCAAGCCGACAACAGTGGAATAGAGGAGAAACACATGCAAGACAAACAGTAGTGGACAATCTCCAACCACAGGAACCTGGAGAAGTAAACACTTAGGGACACTCGGAGACCGCAATACCCAGCGGCCCGGCTGGGGACCAGGAACAGACCCACAGTAAGGTCTGAGGAAGATGCAGGGTTTAGGACTCCGCGCAAAGTTTAACACGAGTTCACAGAGGGCAGGGAGCGATAGGCGTAACGCCCTAGCACCCTTAGGTACCCGGGCCCTCCTCAGGATCAAAGTTGGTTCACTGTTATTAGTTGGGGGGGAGTTGGGGACTTTGGGGGGAGGGCAGGAAGGGGTACTCCGGAAGATAGTTGGGATCACGGCCCTCGGGATCATATGGCAACCAATCTGAGCTAGACGAAATGAGGAAGATCAGAATATTATCTTTAAATGTAAGGGGCCTGAACTCTCCTGTGAAGAGGAAAAAGGTAGAGAATATGCTCAGGAGGGAGAAGGCGGACATCCTGCTGCTCTAAGAAACACACATAAGAGCCCAGGATAGAAGGAAGGTATGTCTCAGAGGGTACGATGCATGCGTACAATCAAATGCAACGGAAAAAAGAGCAGGGGTAATGATAGCAATAAAAGGGGGAGTTGACACAACACTCTTAGCCAAACAGACTGACAGGGAAGGGAGGTTCGCGTTTGCCAATGTCTTGCTAGACGGTATCAGGCTCACTCTGGCATCGATAAATGCACCGAACACGCCAAGATGGCTTCCTGCGGGACACAATGGGGAAACTGGGGGGGTTTGCGAAGGGAAAGGTAATACTGGGGGGAGATTTGAATATGGCCTGGTACCCACGATTAGACAGGAGTGCGGGGGGACCCAAAAGCCAGGGTGCTCCCCCCAAGCATCTCAAGCAAAAGATGGATCAGATGGCGCTGTGTGATGCATGGAGGGAACTGAAGGGTCAAAACAACGGCTTCACATACTACTCGCATGTACACAACACGATGACGAGAATAGATTATTTCTGGGTGTCGGTGGGATTGATGGGCAAAGTTCAAGGAATGGAATTAGGCCCCATTGCTCTGTCGGATCATGCCCCGCTATGGTTGGACATACGGACCCCAGGGAAGGGGGTTGGGCGCTGGCGGTGGAGGCTACCACAAGATCTTCCCTTAGACCCGGTGACTGGAGATGCTATAAGGGACAAAATAGTAGAGTATTTTGAACAAAACAATTCAGGGATGTCCCATTGGGAACAGTATGGGAGGCGTTCAAGGCAGTGATCTGAAAGCCACCAAAGACAAGCAGAGGCACGGCTGGCAAAGAGAACTTGAAAAGAAACGTACAGACATACGAGAGGAACTATTGACTCACCCCACCAGAAACCTCAAGAAGGCGTTGAAACATGCGCAAGGGCAATTGGAAATGCTCCCAACAAAAAAGGCAGCGAAGTCCCTCCTCTACCTCAAACAAAGATACTATATCAAAGCCAACAAGGCAGACAGATACCTAGCAATAAAACTATGCACAAAACAAAAATCAATGACCATTTTAAACATCAAAAATGCACAAGGAGAGACACTAACACGCACCAAGGATATAGGGGAGGCATTTAAGGCTTTCTATCAAAAGTTATACGCGACAGAGCGCCAAGATGAGTGTAATCAAGACAGGTTCCTACAATCTCTCCCCATTCCAAAAATATCTGAGGAAGACAAAATAGCATTGGAAACCCAGATTACTGAAGAAGAAGTGAAGAGGGCAATAGCAGGACTCCCACATAACTAGGCACCCGGCTCAGATGGCTTCACGGCCCCCTTCTATAAAAAATATGCGGACATTCTCACTCCAATTCTAACACAACTATTAAACACCTTCACGGAAAGCGGAAACATAACCCCATCCATGAATGAGGCAAAGGTCCTGGTGTTCCATAAATCAAGTAAAGACCCCTCCCTCCCTGGCTCATACCGTCCCATAGCCTTGATAAATTTGGACTCTAAGATATACACAAGAATCCTGGCCGCCAGGTTATCCCCGCTACTGCCCACCCTAATAAACCCTGATCAATCAGGCTTCATTCCGGGCAGGCAAACGCATGACAATTTGAGAAGACTAATACACTTGATAGAAAAAATTGGCATGACACACATGCCAGCAATACTGCTCTCACTAGACGCCGAAAAGGCTTTTGACAGGGTGGAATGGTCCAACACTAGAGCACATGGGATTTGGAGCACACTACATAAATATGGTCAAAGCCAACTATAACTCCCCATCAATAAGAATAGCGATAAATGGGGAAGTCACAGATAGGGTAATGATTACAAGGGGAACCAAACAGGGATGCCCCCTATCCTTCCTCCTATATGCCATCTTTCTGCAGCCGCTACTAATTAAAATCAGGGAAGCTACCCAAATAAGGGGGATTAAGATGGCAGGCAGGCAGCACAATGTAATAGCTTATGCAGATGATGTGCTGTTGGCCCTAGAAAACCCGGGGAAGGCCTTACCACACACTGTAAAAGAACTAGAGGCATTTGGGAGATTTCTGGCCTAAAAAGTAACAGGAAGAAATTGGAGATACTGTACTTAGCAGGGGAAAGTGGGGCATTGGAAAGGGAGGCAGGAACATTACGTCTAAAAATTGCAGAGGAGGGTAGCAAGTATCTGGGTATTATGCTTACACACAAGGTGGACCTGCTATACAAGGGAAATTACCCCCCACTACTTGCTAGAGTGCAGAAGGATCGGGAACGATGGTGCCCGCTAATGATTTCATGGTGGGGTAGAATCCAATCGGTGAAAATGAACACACTCCCCCGGTTGATGTACTACTTCCACACCCTCCCGATAACGGTCCCAAACTCATTCTTTAAGGCACTATCACGGACAGTCTCATCCTTTGTCTGGAATAAGAAGCCCCCAAGGGTCGCAAGATCCACCCTCACGACACGTGTCAGAGAGGGGGAATGTCACTCCCACACTTCAGAAAATATTATCAAGCAGCACAATTGTGGGTACTGAAAGAATGGCTGGGGGAAGATCAACCAACGATCTGGGTAACCCAAGACAGGGCGGTCGTCAGAACACCGCTGGAAGACGTCCTATGGAAACCTAAACAGCATAGACACCCAAATCTCCGCATCAACAAAGTCATGAAAACCACACTGAATGCCTGGGACGAACAAACACGGAAGGGCATCATGACCACTGTGATCGCCCCTTTCGCGCCCATATGCAGGAACCCTCACTGGGGCTAGAACATGGAGCCTTCGAGAAATGGGAGGCTGCTGGGTGCAAGAAAATAGGGGAAATGTTCCAAGACAAAGAAATAAGATCATTTACAGAATTTAAAAACATGTGGAATTTGACAGAGGCGTCCAGGTATAAATACGAGCAGCTCAGACATTGGTTAGCAACACCAGAGGTCACTCAGGCGGCCACTAGGAATTTAACTTCATTCGAAAAATACCTCCTAACCAACTCAGGAGCCAAGAAACTAGTCTCCTCTCTCTACAACTTTATCAACACACAAGATGAAGAAATAAAATGGGCATACATGAAAAGATGGGAAAGGACGCTAGGGGAAGAGATTCCAAAACAGCAGTGGTTGGGGCTGTGGGCCGGCATCCCAAAACTAACACGAGCAGTGCAGACCAGGGAAATGTGGTTAAAAATAGTAACCCAATGGCACTACACACCGGAGAGGCTTAACAATATGTACCCGGAAACGTCCGACCGCTACTGGAGGGGCTGCTCAGAAGCAGGTACGTGGGGGCACATATGGAAGGATTGCCAAGGAGTTAAAGGATTCTGGGCGGAAATGACAATGGAAATGAAAAGGATGTTCCCAGAGGTAGACCAGTTGGGGGAGAAAGTGTGGGTATGCGGAATGAAAGATCAACAGGCCAAGAACGTTAATAAGGCACAATAAGTTTTATGGGCCTGGTCATAGCGGCGTGGGCAACAATCGCCCAAAACTGGAAAAAGTAAGACCCGCCACTATTATTCACATGGCTGCAGAAAGTCTGGTCACAAATGTGCATGGAAAAGATTACACAAAATTTACAGGGCTCGAACGAATCCTTCACAAAGGAATGGGGGTGGGGGTATTGGAATATCTGCAATCAGACTATATGAAACAATGGTGCCTGCACAACATCAAAATAACAGACATGTTCAGCTCATAGACATTCCCGAGAACTATTGGAACAAGGAGCACGTCTTCCAGGGGGAGAGTAGGGGGGGAACTCAAGGGACGTTACTTTGTTAAAGTGCACTATGTTTATACTGTGAAAACAATAAAAATATGTTTTAAATAAAAACGTATTGCCTGTCTGTTGTTGACAAGTACATTCTACCTTGATCAATTCATCTTGTAATGCTTTCTGTGTTTACTGTGGTAGTGTTCTCACTTTTCTGTGTGGATTAAATTGATCATGTGCATTAGCAAAATTTGAAATGATTACTGATAAATTTGAGTGCTGCGATGGCCCAGAAGGTAGCTTAGTGTCTTACGCACTCACTGCAGAGATCTGTGTTCATATGCAAGATTACAACACCAAGTTCCAGCAAGGCCGACTCAGCCTTTCATATATATGAAGTTGGTAAACCTCCATGTATATGTACTTTGTTTTGTTGCACAACAGGTGCTATTATCAGCAATGCACCAGCATCTGATAGTGGTTGTTATAAAAACAAACATGGCATCAGTATGGTGAAGGTCTAATAATTGGTTTGTTCAGATGGTTTATGTGATTTGTGTATTTTCCTATGCAATTGAATTCTTTTAGCTCATGGTAAGAACTGTAACGTGCTGAAATTGCAGAGTGGGTGCAAATCCCAGCGTCACCTCTTAACCAATGTGTGATCTTGATCATCTG
Organism: Ambystoma mexicanum; assembly: GCF_040938575.1. Lineage (NCBI taxonomy): Eukaryota > Metazoa > Chordata > Amphibia > Caudata > Ambystomatidae > Ambystoma > Ambystoma mexicanum. The sequence continues at coordinate 669,270,661 of NC_090935.1, read as the reverse complement.
ATTTAGTCTTGTATTGCCTAACCTGTCAAAATTGCAATTTCCTAAACCTTTTAAAATTGCCACCCTTCAGAGTTATTTCGGTTCCAGGGATGAGCCTCAGTCACAGATTCACTGGCTATATATAATGTTGCTTCCTCTATGGTAACAGTCAGCATTGATATATTGCACACCACAGCCACTTGTTTGCTATCTAATGGCAACACCACATGAAAATCATGTCCCTCTTCGAATCTCAGTGTATCTGGATACAGACACTTTCCTGGTGGCTTCTAATCTGCATCTACTACCTTTGCTACAGTAGGTGTAGTTTTCTCCTTGCTTGTGATTGGTCCACTCTATCAATGCTCCTCTGTCTATTCCGGGTTATGTGCAGCTTTTTCATATGCTCCATTACCTGAATTTATACTACAGTCAATATACCTTCATGTAATCTATTGATGAGAAGTGTCCTGTACCCATGCTATAACACAAGTACCCTTGTTGTCGATTGCTAATGTTGCGCTTGAAATTCTACTATTTCGATCACAGCAAGAAGGAATACTGTAAGGGACTGAAAGGAAGTGCCCATACTTATTTTGATCACTGCGAGGCAGCATATTGAGATATAGGTAGTGATCACGGCATGGGAGCGGGGGCCATTACCAGATATACTGAATCCCTTAATTAATTTGGTTTGGTGAAGGGGGGCCCTGGGCCCCAACAGTGCTTAAGATGGCCCTGTTTGGAAGGTGTTTCACTCCCACAAGGTAGTGTTCAGTGGTTGTACCCAGTTTGATAGGTGAGGAGCACAGTGCTGATGTGGCGACCTTCATTCAAAATCTAGATAAAAACGCCTTTGTGTCATCGGCAGCATCTACATTTAAACTCATCTGGTACTAGCAACCACTGAAATCACTTTACATTCTGTGTTTTACAGGACTTGGTATGATTGGGCATAAACAGGCAGATCATCATTTTGGAAAAAAGAGCGCAAGTCCTACTCCTCTGTTTCTGGAGCACGTCCTAGAAACATTTCTATGTGGACATTAGGTGTTAATGTCTCTAAATGCAGGCACATATTTATGAGTTTCTGAAGACACGGTTACATTGTCTGCTAATCTTTATATGCGACTAAAAAGGGGGAAGTTAGAAAATACATTTTCACAATTAAATAGAACTGATCTTCTTTATCATGGTCTTCTACGTTTCACTAAAACATCAATATTGAAGCACTAATACCCAGTTCCACAACCTGTACCCAGCGCTAAGGGCTCCAGTTAATATTCCAGAGAGCAAAAAGGGCCTTTAAAGAGGGTCCCCAGACTCTTACCACCTGGCTGGTGCAGCCCATAAAATGGGGTATTATTGGTATTACCACTCAGAGGCAAACCCCTTGGGTGGTAAGTGCAATTAAAAATTAAAATGCAAGAGGGCATCTGCAGCATGGCCCACATAGTGTGAAAAAATGGCCGCCAAGGACATGAACGTACCCGCCCAATATTCTATCAGAAAATGAGAAAGAATCTTTTACAGATAATTACCTATGCTTTGTATCTGGATTGAAAATTACTGATTTTCCACACCCAACTTGGAGGACCAACAGATCTGAGACCTTGCTCCCCCCCTCACAAAACACATGTATACAAGCCAGGCAGAAAATGCTTGGTGTAGCTAGATCCCATGTGATCATGACTTCATTCAATGAGAACAATGCCGTTCGCTGCCAGGCCAACTACAAAACATGACATTCCAGAGACAGAAACATTTTGCACATCCTGAATAATATTCTTCCAAGTAAGAGTCCAACTCCCCAAAGACAGTCCCTAATCTTACACCCTCCCTACCATGTCAGACCTTCCCAGAGAGAGAAACGCATTGAGCTCACACCTAACTCCCAACATCTGCCAGGAGGCATGCCCCCATCTCTCCTCTTGAGCCCATGGTCCCCACCCTCACAAACCCAGGTGATACACAATAGCACGCTTTGGAATTTGGGGCTAATGAACGCTTGCTTTTCCATTAGAATTGTTGCTGGAGTTCATCTAACGCAATCAGGACCATATTGACCATTTATTGCCCCTCCGGGTCCTGCAACAATTCCCATGATGAATGGCTCACCTTATGATCGACAGTTGTAACCCGTGCTACCAAGTCATCGTGGTAGGGTTCTTTAACTTATGGGTAAATGACCAAAGCAACATCCATGCCCAAAGGTTTGTTACCACGATGACCAATCTAGTATTCTGCCTTGGCACTACTCGACCAACTCACAATCCGGGGCCGGCGGAGGCACGGGAGGGGCACAGGCTGGCTCTAATGTTCTCATTTACTGTGGTTCTCGCAGAACTGACAATGACCCCATAGGTCCTGGCCAGGGTATCATCTTATCTTCAGCTACCTGAACTAGTAGTCGAGGAACACAGCAACATCTAAAATACTTCGACTAACTTCTCTTTCATAAATAAAAAAGAATGTCCACCAATAAGTGTTTGCAATTGCCCTCACCCACATAGCTACTTGGAAGCGCTCTCAGGTTCTTCCACAAACATACTCTTTATGTTGAAATCACCAGAGAGCTCAACTGTACGGCCCACGCCTTCGATAAGAAAACCAAAACTCCTGTGGAAGCCAAAAACAAGTGTCATAACAGTGGTCACTGATTTGAAAAGACTAAATAGAAAAATGGAACATAGATGGTGCAAATCTTTGACAGAGGGAGACAGAGCCTGCATCAAAGCACAGACCCGAACCTACCGCAAGCCCATTATGAACGGCAACAGGGAATGTTTAAAGAATAGCATTACTCAAACCAAAACAAAAACCAGAGAACTGTTCAAGGTTTACAATGAACAGATAGCGGCAGACTCAGGGCAATGCTACCACAATAACACAACCACTATCATGTGAGCCACCAACTTACTTTATGGACAAAATCAAACAGACAATAAGTTAATATTAACAATGGCAGCCCACCAATCGCACCTCTTGACTGGAAACAAATTGTCTCCCGCATGATGGTGTCTCTTGCCCGGCCACCTTGTTTTAAGAGCACATCTTCTCACTTGAGCCCTGCACATGAGCCCTCTAACACCCAGGTCAATATAAGGGCTTAACTTCTCAAACAAGCCGTATTATCTTTCCTTAAAAAGCATAAACCAGGTGCAAAAATCCTTTTCAACTCTCACCACATGGCCGACATCTCCCTGGAAGATAAGAACCGGAAAGAAAAATTGTCTTCCAAAATACAGTGAATCCAACTCTTTGTTCCATGACTACCAATCAGATTTCTGTACAACTACGATCACGGAAGCATAAGTGTCAATAATGATAGATGGGATCCTACGTCGAAGGGATGGCAACCTCCCAACAACCCTAAATTCTTTTCACATGGCTACAGCCCATGACACAGTGGATTATGTTATCCCAATCCCTCCGCTACAGCCAGAGATGGGTATCAAATACTTTCCCTTGAAATTATTCCAATAGTTCCTACAAGATGGATGTGGTCATCAAACTGTAGAATCACCCATGGCTCTGCTATACCTTCATGGCTATTTAATATATATAACACGCCCCTTGCTCCCCTTATAGACTCCAACTGTCTGCCTTTTGAACTCTACACTAACATCATCCACTTTATAGGCCAACTGGAGACAGACAACAGTCAGGTAAACTGCTTTAATCACTGCATCGCCAAGTACTAAAACATGGTTGAATCCGATCCACCTATGCTTCAATGGGGATACAACTGAAATCATTAGACTTGGTACAGTGCCCGACCTTAAATTACTATTTGCCTGCCACAAGACACTGGGCCTGGCACCATTATCAACCAATTAGGACAGACACCTAGAATTACCCTTCAAATCAGACATGTTCTTCAACTCCTAGACTAATACTTTATTATTATATGCATTATAACACCCAAGTAAATAAATAAATAAATACAATATCATGTAATTGGATATTGTGTAGGTACTAAATGGTATAAGAGATAGGGAGAGGTTTGAAATAGTGGATAGAACGGGAGGGGCAAAATGCAGAACCTGAGGGGTCGATTTAGTAGACCATTTATTCTGGTCAAAAAGCCATTGCAAACTGCACAATTCGCTGATTCTGCTGCTGCTTGGGTTCAATCTTTTTTAGCCAATTGAACTACAAGACTTTCCAAAAGCAGCTTCCAAACAGAAGCTATTGATGGCCCTTTTGGGGTGCCACAAGGATTTTGCCTCTCCCCTTCCCTCTATAATATCTATACTAAACCATTATTTGAGGTTCTCGATACAAGAGGGATAATATATAGAAATTATGCTGACGATACTTAGTGGCTTATCCCCTTTTGAGGGAATTATAAAGAAGACACGGAGGTCATTAATGGAGTATACTTTATAATTGAACATTGGATGTTGAAGAATGGCATGGCCCTTAACAACACAAAAATGTGTTAATGATCGTAGGGGCCGCTGCAAGATTATGATCATTTTATCACCCTACATAAAGCAAATAAAAGCTTGGAGTTTATCTGGATAAAACTATGATCATGAAGGCACATGTTAATAGTTTGCTTTCCACTTCCGCCTATTACATTAGGCAATTATGTCCCTTTTGTCAGAGCAGAGTCATGTGTGTGTTTCTAGGGCTATAGTAGTTATGAAGCTTGATTATTCTGGCACGGTACCGTTAGGAATAGGTTAGGAATAGGTAAGGGAGAAATGGGCAAACTCCAAGGTGTTCCAAATTGTGCAGTATATGCGGTTACTGGTTTGGGTTGTAGAAAACATGTTACCCAAGCAAGGAAATCTTTGCACTGGCTTCCAGTTGATGCAAGATTCTCCTTTCGTTCTCTTACTTTGACACACTAATGCCTATTCGATACTGGGCCAGAATACCTTACAGAAAAGCTTTTTGGCTTCTTAATCATAGAGTATTAGGATCAAATAATTCCAACCTGTTGATGGTGCCAGGAACTAATTTGTCTATTGCAGGTCAAGGGGCACTCCATTTAATAGTGCCTAAACTATGGAATGGCCTTCCCCGGGATCTGCAGGCATGTGAGTCTTTAGGTTTGTTTGGAAGAACTCTGAAGACTCACCTATTTTATTGAGATGCTTTCTTTTTGTTTTCCGATTGCCTGCTTTGTGTTTCTTGGCCATACCTCTATGATCCAGCACCCTGATGCCTCTAGGCTTGTTTCCTTGGCGCTATATAAACAGAAATAGAAATAGATCAGAAGCAACCATTTTTCGTATAGGGGTAGTAATCTAGGTAAATTGGGTGGCAACATGTGTGGCTTGGGATGCTTTAGGGGAGCCCCCAGGTGTTCCTATTCTGCTTTGTTGCTTAATAAAGAGTTCTGCATTGTGCGTTTGGGTGGTTGGTTGAAGACTATACTGTGGTGGGATTTTTGGTGAACTGTGGAAATGTGAGATTAGAGCCGGGCGGACTGTTCAGACAGTCACTGCAGTGTATTTTCTCATCAGTGTGTGTGCAGTATAGGGTTGAACGATCAAGGATGAGCGGATTAATTTGTGTGAATTGGTTATCAGAGTGTTGTTGCCAACAGGTAAGACATTTACACGCTTGTTGGACTATGTCCCTTTGAAATTTTCAAACAGTTGAATTTAAAGAATATACATTTTGCATCACATGTTTTCAATAATACATTTCAGTAATGCAAAGCTTACAGGAAATCAATCTCCATTATTATTGTCTGAGTGTTGTCACACCCAATACCTTGGTGTTAAAATAAAATTACACCACACATTTGGTACTGGAAAACTTTACAAATCCAAAGGAAAGTATTCTCCTCTACATAAAGCACTATATTCTTATAGACAGTCAACTGAAACTCAATTGTTAAATTTGCGACACATTTCAGATATACAAAATCCATCCTTTGAGTTGTCTTTCATCACAAAAATCTACAATTATGTGTTCATCTGTATACTGAGAGTGGATAACAAATCATACCCCTTATTATTGTTCTCGCTTTTAATCAACATTATTATAATGTGTTCACCCACTTTCCCCATTAAGTATAACCAACAGTAACCTAAAATAGTTCCAAGAACACTTGAGGTGATTTTAACCCATGAGACAAAATATCTACAAGTTTGGTTAGCTATGTACACAACAAAGATTAATTCGTAGCCTAAAGCTAGGCGTACGCAAATTTGACTATAGGCATTAATGTAACACTCACCCAGCCTTAGCTGGTTTGGCACCCTCTGGGTGGTCCTTCGAGTACAGAACTTTCTATGTGGAGCCTTCTGCCTTTCTGTAACAAATTGAAAACAGGTAGGACCTTTTTAGAAGCAATAATCCATTGAGGACCATTTCGATTGTGTAATAGAACGCGTTAAGTTTAAGCAGCCACGTGCTTGCAGCTCCCAGCGAAGAGAGGGCGGATTGAGCAGCAGATGTGGCTGTAACCGCATTGTTATGTCCCGTTGAGTATTTAAATAACATTATGTAAAATCACTTACTGCGTTCTCATCACGGGATGTGATGCAGCTGACCGGTAAACCGGTCAGATTCCCCATCCATGTGTAAATACTTGTCATGTCACGGCAAGGCTCTGCATGCGCACTGCTTGCAGAACTGGAGCGGCAGATATCTTACTATGGGACTTGTTGCCCTGTGTAGTACTCAATTCTGATTTAACTCATGTTGTTGTTACCAAATGGATCAATACCTGATGGAGCAAGTCCACATTCGTTCAGAGTCAGGGATAATATCTCTGATCAGTGTCCTATAAACTTCTGCAGCTTTTTCTTTTAAAACAACATGTATTGAATCCTCCATTCGCAAATATACCAAGAGAAATGTCACAGCCTTCTAGAGTACACTTACAGAGTGTAGATTATATACTTTCAAAATCTGCTGCATTTTGACACAGGCAACACATGCCCTTGTTTCGATTGCTTGAGGGATCATATCCCATAATGCTTATTACATATTTGCACTCTGCAACAAAAAGAACCATCGACATCTACAGCATTTCTCCATACTTGATACCCTAAAGCGCTTGTACTAAAACAAATTCGGTCTGCAACTGTAAGAGCTGTATTTCATCTGTCCATTCATATGGCAGTGTATGCTACTAACTTACCACCCTCCCCACTAATGCGTACCCCACTCCATTCAGGCATCAAGCCTGCTCACATTCTGACATTGGTACATGCAATAACTCTCTTTGTCACATCTTAAACAACTCTAACATGACAACGACCATGTCACACATGCTAGTCAGGTAAATACAATTTCTAGGACTCTTGGGAGGGACCCGTGCACAATCTTAACAGAGATAAGCCTAGTTCAAACAAAGCATATTAGATCCCATTCACTATTCATCCCCGCAGGGTTAGAGAGTCCAGCATGTCTATCCATGCAATCTCTCTTTGAAACAGCTTCTTGTGTAGGTCACCTGCCGTTTCCCACTGACACCTGCTCTGGCATTATACATTTAAATTGTGCTATATTGTGTCTCGCTTCCACAAAGTGTGTTGCTACTGGTGATTTCAAGCTCTTCATTCTTATATTCGACTTATGCTCTGTACATCTTACTTTTGCCTTACGCATTGTCATCCCCACATATTAAAAGCCACATGGGCATCTTAGGGCGTACACCACATTCTTCGAATCACAGGTACATGAGTGTCGTATACGAGGCTCAACTGCCATCCCTGAGTGTGGATGTGTTATTCTGTTACCTCTTATTACATTTCTACAGTGTTGACAATTACAACACGGTTGAGTCCCTCTGTGTTGTTCTTTCAGTATTTTCGGTTCAGACCACTCCGCTCTCACCGCTCACACCTGGATAAGTCGAATAAACGCATAAACAACTCCAACAATTGTCATTTTGGGATAATCCACTTTTAAAATGTCTTTATCATTAAAGGTTCTATTGCCATTATGGTCTTTAATGACAGTAATCTTAGCGTTATTTCTTTTCAATTTAACGAAAGACGCTAGTGACTTACTAGTTTTATTTGAGAACTGATAGATTTTAGATTTGTACTTTAGGAGGTTGGTACATGAGTATTGCGTAGACAAATTATTATATTGTATTCTTAGTTTAGTCATTTTTTTTATAGGGTAGAGATAGAGTTGGAGTGTACATATTCATGCTCTAAAGATTTAATTGATTTCATGAAATCATCTGTTTCTTGTTTAAGTTTTCTCCTTTTATTAGCACTATATGATATAATATGTCCCTTTAAAACCGCTTGATAACAATCCCAGTTATTGTCTGTGGATGTATCAGTGTTAAGATTTTCAGAGAAGAAATGAGAATGTTGCTGCTGAATGAATTTAGTGAAGAGATAATCTTTAAGGAGTGTTGGTTTAAATCTCCATCTGTTACGTTGGTGAATATTGTGTAGATTAGAAAGTTGAATGTGAACAGGAGCATGATCAGACAGGGCAATGGGTTCTATTCTGGCATCCACCAGGCAATTGGTCAAGGATTTGGATATAAAAATGTAATCAATTCTTGAAAAGGAATCATGAGGTGCAGAGTAGAATGTATAATCCAGATCAGAGGGATGGGCTATGTGTCAATCATCAATGAAGCTTAATTCGGAAACAAAATTGGCAAACTGCTGATGGGACTTAGTTATCTTAAAAGGTACATTGGATTTTTTGTCACGTAGGGGATCTAAGACTTCATTACAGGCACCACACACAATGAGATTATTAGGACTAGAATTGAAGACATAGTTTCTTAGTTGAGTCCAGAAAACATGATCAGCATTGGTAGGACCATATACATTTAATATGGAGTGTTCAATAGAATCAATGGGCCTCATTATGAGTATGCTGGTCTGGTAACAATGGTGCCGTTGTTACCGGACCAGCATACTCCGAGTTCTGCGGGCAGGTGCTGTCCCTCTTGCCAGGTTTGACCTGGCGGGCGGAACGACGCCCGCTCGCAGACTTAGACGGAAGCACTAGCACCGGCATTGCTGCACCCCTCGGGGAAGGAGAGTGCAAAAGCCCTTCTCCCCCATCAGCATCACCAGCCTGCAGTTCACTGCACAACCACGTGCCTACAGAGTTCAGTGTTCGGCCTACAGCTTCCTACGATCAATTCCACAACTTCTTACTGGCAGTAAAATGCTTCGGTGTGCGCAGCTTACTCACCTTTGATGAGCTACGCATACTACGCTTAGCCCGTGACATGCCTCTGCCACTGTAGGCTCCTATCCCTGCACTAATATACATCGTGTGAGCCCTTACAATATACTGCTTTCAACCTCCAGTAGTGTGCGCCCACTTCCAGTGTCTACTTGCCTTCCACCTTAGACATCTAGCCTCCATAATCAGCGACCTCAACAAATTCCCTGTGTCGATGTGACATTCCTGCTTTAACGCTAAAACTCCTAACGTTTTGACATTTACGTGTTGGTCCCAATATCATCTACTATTGACCTATGCGGATTCTGCCCTCTGAACTTGGCATCCCCATCATCAATGAATTTGTGTTCTATTTGTGCAATTTGATCATATTACATCTTATATGTCTTATCTAAACCAACGGTTCTGCTCCCTCGTATTGTATTTGAGTGCTTTATTGTCCTACTATATGCCATATTGAAATGTACCTGTTGTGCTTTTATAATAGCTGTGTCCTACTGTATGACATATTGTTAAGTACTTGGGGTGCTCTACAATAGCTGCGCTACATATCTGTTCTTTCCGGACCCACTATATGCCAAATTGACCGCTCCTGTTGTGCCTTTATAATACCTGTGTCCTACTGTATGACATATTGATACATACTTGCCATAGTGATTGCTCCTGTTGTGCCCCCATATTGTATCCAAATGCTGTGCCCCATATCATCTACACGCCCTCTTCTGCCCCTCCATGCTCTTTTGCACGCATCACAAGCCTTGCTCGTCTAACTGATGCGCTTTGTGCACCATAGTTGAACGCTAATGCCCTAGTTGATTCATGCCTATTCGACCCACTGCATTGTTTTGCTGGCCCTGTGTGTACTTACTTTAGCAATTTGCTCCTCTACACTACTATACTGTACTGTACTTAGCATTATTGTACTTCCTATGACGTCTGTATTTGGCAAAATCCTCTTAACCTAAGCTGATCTGCCTAAATGCCTTGATCCCTTCTCACTATGTACATGTACCTTATTAAACATTGCTCACTTCTCCTACTTTACGCTACGCTAATACTAGTCTTCTCTTTCCCTAATTTCAGCAGGGTCACATCTACTCAGCCCACCACCACCGTGAAATTTAGCCTTACTATGCTGTGCTCTTTAGGCTCTGCTGGCTCCAGCCGCCACTGCCAGAGAACATTCCCCCTACCACCATCTTGCTTCCCTCCAAACATTATACCATCAGCACTATGTCTACCACCCCAGCGATATCCCCTAACCCAGACCTGAACTCACCTGCCTTATGGTTGGAACATTTCACATCCAAACCTATCCCTAATCAACCTTGCACCCTGCAACTCAGGAATCGGAGATTAGGTTCCAGATTCCCTTGCAGTGCACATCAATCGCACCCTCTTACTACAACCGACACATTTCTCAATACTCCTGGCAAACACACCCAAAGATTGAAGTTAACAGTCATGAAGAACATCATACCCAAAGTCTCATTGAATATTAATAACACTGACCATTCCCTTGTCTAAGACACTATGCTTAAGGGCGCCCTTGTAAATGCTACCTGTCTCACCTACCAAAACTATCACCATGCACCTTATCTATAGGGTGCCAGGGCCTGTCTCCACCTTTGCAGATGACATCACCTCCCTCTTATCAGCTATCACCAAGCCTAATTCACAAATGATCATACTAGGGGATTTCAATCTTAGTTTCCTAGATCCCAATGACCACAAAGCCTTGGACCTTGCCAGTACCTTAATTGACTTGGGATTCACCCATCGCATTCAGGAATCTACCCACATCAAAGGGGGAACCCTTGATTGGCTGGTCGATCTGAACTGCAGCATCAACATAGAGTCTAACACACCGTGTACCTGGTCAGATCACCATATGATAACCTTCAACATCAAAGCCAACAACCAATGTTCTAAACAGAATATTGCTCCATCCACAGCATGAGAAACAAAAGGGATATAACTAGGGAGAAACTGCTCCCACTTATTCTTCCTACACTTAACAATGCTTCAGTATCGTGCGAAGACTCCACAGTCCTAGTGGATACCTTCAACCAAACCATACTTAAAGCCCTGAACACCATTGCCCCAATCAAACAGCAGAAACCCAAACTCTGTGCACACTTCAACATGTGGTTCACACCACAACTGAGAGTACTGTGCAAGGAAAAGAGGAACGCTGGCTCACATTGGAAAAGCCTTCCTTCAGCCGTGAATAAGGACAGCCTGATTATAGCATCCCTTAATTACAAAAAGGCAATTTTCCAAGCCAAAAAAGACACTTATAACAAACTAATCGTGCAAGCTGAATCGAACCCTAAAGAGCTCTTTAAGATACTTAAAGAACTTGAATCACCCTTGCATCCGACACCTGCAGCAGAGATAGTACATGGTGCTCCAAAAGCGCTCCTGGACAAAATCACCACCTTACAAACCAAAATCAATGCCCCAAAAAGCAGTTTACCGACCGTTTCACAGTTTAGTACTCCCATGGGAAAGACCGCCCTCCTCTTCACACCCATTAGCCATTTAGCTTTTCACCTCTTTCCATAAAAGAGGTTGAAAACATCATCACTAAACTCAAACTCTCCAATTGCCAGGGTGACACATGCCAAGCCCCTATCATTGAGGGGGCAACCCATGAAATATGAACAATTTATCACCACCTTCATAAACTCTTCATTCAACAGAAGTACTGTACCAGATAACCTCAAGGACCCGTGGATCATCCCCAATGTTCCCCTTTTACTTAAAATCCTGGACCGAGCTGCCTACCTGCTAATCCAGGATTATCTGGAATCCAATAATCTCCTCGGCTGTAGACAATCTGGTTTCCGACCAAAGCATGGGACTGAAACAGCCCTAATCGACTTAAAAACTCAAATTGAGGACCTTAAAGATAAGGGCATGCTGGCCCTCCTACTATTGCTAGACTTATCTGCTGCATTTGATCTGGTTAACCATCAAATTCTTTGTCACCATCTCAAATCTGCAGCCCACTTTTCCGACAAAGGCACCACATGGATTAGATCCTTCTTGGCAAATAGATCCATGAGGGTGTTCTACCCATCGGCCTCCGCTGAACCCTCTCCAGTCCTATGCAGGGTCCCTCAAGGATCGTGCGTTTCACCTAAACTCTACAACGTGTTCACAAAACCGCTTTTCGATATTCTTGACTATTTGGGTGTCACCTACACTATCTACGCAGATGACACCCAAATACTCATCTCTATCACTGGTGACCACACAGTTGACACCAAAGCTCTAAACGACATCTATCCGGTCATCCAGGCAAGGATGGCACAACACAGGCTCTGTCTCAATGATGACAAGACAGAGCTACTCATCCTTGGTTCCCACCACAGACTCAATAGACTTGATCCCGCATTAAAATCTTTCATCATCGATGGCAATACCATCAAGGTATCCAACGACAACATTTTAGGCATTTATCTTGATTTGACATTATCGCTGACAAGACAAACCAATGCCATAATCTCATCTTCAGCCTACACATGTAAACTTATCACAGCATGCCGACCTTTCCTTACTACGGCAAACTGTACCATCCTTGCCAGAACCCTAATCATGTCGAAACTCGACTATTGTGATGTGCTCTATCTTGGGACCAGTCAACGTAACATTAGCAAGTTACAGGTAATGCAAAACAACGCTATTAGGGTAGCACTAAATATTAGAAGGAACCAGCTTATCTCTGACACTAGATGCAGCCTTCATTGTCTCTCGGTCTCCCAAGGAATCTCACTCAAAACTCTCACGCTCACGCACAAATGCCTGGCCAACCAGGCCCCTAAATACTTGGCAAACTGCTTCACTCCTCACACATCCACTCGCCCTCTAAGAGCAGCCCAAGCTAATTGTCTCTCATTACCTAGGTTCAAGCTTCAGAAAGCATGGGGTGGCAGTTTCCCGGTCCTCATCACCAAGTTGTGGAACTCGCTTCCCAACCCTCTCAGATCTGAATCCTCCATCCACTCTTTCAAGAGAAAAGCCAAACTTTGGCTTACAGCGCAGGACTCTTAAAGCCTCCACCTGCCACTCCACACATTCTGACCATAACAACCTACACTGCTCTCCTTCTGCCTGACTTTACTAGGCCTTGTTGTGTCGTCTAACATCCTGTACATTTCTTGTCATTTTGTAATGATCTTGTAAATAATGAAATGTATATTGATCTATGGCTGTGGTACATCATGCTTCTGCAACTTGTATTTTATTCTATGTTCTATGTTTGGTGTACATCATGGTTCTGTAACTTGTAAGAAATGAGCCCTTATGCCTTTGGGCCAGGCGCGCTATATAAATAAACAAATACAAATACCGTTATCAACGGTGCTGGTGCTTCTGTCCTACCCATTCCCATGTGAGTCCTACTGGATTCAAATGGGAATGGGGAGTCATTTTTACCGGTACCTGGCGTTGGGGAATTACCGGGACCGCTGGGGCTGTAATGCCCCGGTTATTCCCAGAAGCCAGGCGCCAGTAAAAACACGACTCCGGTGGCAGGCCTGTCATCTTTACCGGCACGGCTACCGCCGGGGTCATAATGAGGCCCAATGAGAAGTTCAACCAAAACCCATTGCGTTTGAAGTAACTTTGGTAGATGTGCACAAATAAATCTCACACACAGCTCAGCAACCTTTTCTAAAATAGCTAGTTTAGTTTAGTTTCTTTATTTATACTGCCCGGCGAACCCTGAGGTAACTGGGTGCCAATATTGCAATATTGTAAAGTTACACACGTATACTTTATTTGTGCCAGAGTATTGATCAGCAAGAATGAAGCCAAGCAGCTATATATGACATAGATACTTTCTTTATATAGAGCTGCATTTATCCTTGAGATTTCCAATAGCCGCATGCCTCAAAGCTATATTTATCTCAGTAAATCACATAAAATATGTTGTGCAGCACTAATTACATCTTGATACATTTCCTATTGCAGACCATTGTATGCTTCATATGCCTTTATTCATATATCTGCAGTAAAGGATGCACACTTTGTTCATGAAGTATTAAAAAAGAAAAAGAAAAAAGAAAAAAGGCACATTTAATCTATAAATAATTTTGCTGTGTGCTCAAAATACCTTGTTATCCTTGTGTTACATTTATATTGGGAATTCAGCCTTTGTTGTCCAAAAAACGTGCTTCCCACCTTTAGCGGGTCGCCCACATCGTACCTGCTGTGTCAGCTGACAGGACACGTTGGCTTAGTAATAACGCGACCTTGCTGTCAGGAGGCAGCGCCCTCAGTTCTCTCCTTAGATACCTCGCCGTATCTCCTGGGCCTGAATGAGGGATATGAACCTCTCCGCACACCTCAGAAGTGCTTCAGTAAGAACCGCAGCAGACTACACCGTGTTATATTTATGTACAAAGAAAAATAAGTATATTAAAATTCCCCGGAGTGGGAGCACGGATTATGCTACTGTCTACATCGGCGCTTGGCCACGCCCCCCCATTGCATCCCTTTTTAATTCTTCTCTCTTGTTCAAATTAAGATCTGAGTATAATATTTTGTGTGCATACCCCTGTATCTTAGCATCCTACAAAGCAATACAACATACAGAAGAGCGTGCAAATAAGCACAGACAATCTATCAGGTGTATCCGATCCTGCATGCAGTGCTTCCTGGTGTGTATAAACGCTTTATACCGAAATGACTCACAACATACGAATATTGTAGAACGGCAACAGTATATCAATTCTGGTTCCAATGTGGCAATAACAATGTGAATTGTAAAAAAAATAATCAACTAAAGTTTTAGTAAACGAAAGATGTCTGGCAACCTGCAGCATGAGGTATCTTGTTAAGCTGTATGACTGCTAGCGGTTCCATGGCACCTCACACGGCAGGTTGCCAGCAGGGCCATCTTAAGCACTTTTGGGGCCCGGGGAACGGACACCTTGGGGGCCCCTTCCATCGAGCCGAAGGAATTAAGGTATCCAGAATATCTGGTTATGCCCCCCTCATCGCGATCACAACACATAACTTGGCATGTTACCTCACAGTCCCCTTACGCTTTTCATTCTTGCTGTACTAAGAATGATAAATAAGTAGCATTTCAAGGCCAACATCAGCAGTCCATGACAAGGCTACTTGCATTCCAGCATAGGTACAGGACACTCTTCATCATTAGCCGCCACGAGGAAGGTACACCCGTCACAGTATACATTTAGGACACAGATCGTATGTTAAAAGGTGCAAATAATTCGGAATAGACAGACGACTCAGATTAGCTCCCTCACAGAATGCAAAAATGCCAAGCATGGATACAGGAGACCAGTTGGAAGCAAGGTGAAATAGACCTACCATAGAATAGATAGTGAACGAAGATTAGAAACTACCAGGGTGGCGCATGCATCCAGCCAGATTGAGATTAGAAGAGGCACATGGTTTTCAAGTAGGGGTGCCATTAGAGAGTAAAGAAGCAAGTGGCTGTGGGGTGCAATATATCAATGCTCATTATTATTATAGAGGAAGCAACACTATAGCCAGTGAAACCATGTGTGAAGCTGTTGTGAAGATCATACCCTGAGAACAAAATCACTCAGAATGGTGACAATTGTGAATGGTTTAGGGACTGGCAATTTTGACATATTAGGTAATGCGAGATTAAATGAGATGGCCAGGATTACACATTGGTTAAAAGGTGACGCTGGGATTTGCACCCACTCTGCAATTTCTGCACTTTATTACTTGCTATCCTAGTACGTACCATGAACTAAAATGATCCCAATATATAGATCTGACTTAGAAAGTAGACAAACCACATAACTTAACATGAGAATTTTATAAAACAAAATGTTATAGAAGCTTATTACGCACAATGGGAATGATTTTAGCTTCATTGTCACCATCATCAAGGGAAGTATATAGGTGCCAACATACTATTTGATGTGATTCTAAAAGATTACATCTGGGTTTCTCTTTTTTATTTTAATTTACATTAACACAAAAACCTTTTGGTTGCACAAAAAGAAAACTGTTTTTGTGTGAAATGAGCAAACCTTAAAATATGCTTGCCAGAGGCCTGCAATATCTGATCCGCTATCTCTTCCGTCTAGGACCCCTTCTGCTGAAATGACCTACATAAAAAGTCAGATCAGGTAATGAATGGGCTAAACAATACACCCAGCATGTGAAAAGCCAACCTCTTCAAGGAAGACAGTACAGTAATGTCAGTGAAATTAGCTGATTTGTCCAGGATCACTGTATCAGGATAGAAGCAGGAACGCTTTGGTTCCACAGTCTTGAATTTGCATACCTAATCACTTCTTGCACTAACAATTTATAGTCTACATTTGAGCCTAGGTTTTAAAAACCTCCATCTGCAGAAAACAATTTCTAGACATTCACCATACTGATGCTATATTATTATTATTATTTTATAGCAACCACAGGTACAGGTACACTGCTGAAAATAGCACCTGTTGTGCTACAAAATAAAGTAAACATACCTGCAGATTTATCAACTTCAAACATAGGAAAGGCTGAGTTGGCCTTGCGGTAATTCAGTATTATAACCTTGCATATGAACACAAATCTCTGCAATTAGTGCCTAAAACACTGAGCTATCTTCTGAACCTGCGCAGCACTCACATTCATCAATATTCCTTTCAAATGTTGCTATTGCCCATGATCAATATAATTCACATAGAAAAGTGAGATTGATACAGGAGTGGACGTAGTGAACACATAAACTATGTGTGGGACAGTGAACACAGAAAGATTTACAAGATGAATTGATCAGAGCAGAAACGATTTGTTACAACAGACAGACAATAGGTTCCAAGCCTCAGCAACACGCCATACAATATCTTGACGTGTGCTGTTTAAGGTTTGTAAACAATGGTCACTAACTTCTTTAGATTAGACACCCTTGTGGGGGCCCCTCTCCAAATGGGGGCCCAGGGCAAGTGCCCCTTTTGCCCTCCCATAAAGACGTCACTGGTTGCCAGGCAACTTTTCTATAGAATTTATATTGCTTATTATACAATGTTAGCACAGTCAATGTTTAATATACTTTATAATTACTAACAGGGAATATTAATCATAAATAGAAGTTATCCCGTGCTGCAACAGCAGCCTGCAAATCGCTAAATTAATCTATTTAAAGACCGGGGAATATGTTACTTTTTCAGAAAAGCACGCAGAGAAAGAAGACTAATTGAGTTTCCATGGGCAACAGGTTTATTGTTGCTAGCGTTATTGCATACATTTTAAGTTAATAAGGATATTGGGACACGACCAAAAAGTCTCTAATCCATTTTATGAATGGAAACGAAAGGGTGTGTGTCTCTTGCCACAAGCCTTTCCTACTGTCATTCATAACGCACAACAGACAAAGCCATTCTGTCTAAATAAAGGACCAGGTGGCAATATTAGTGACGGTTTTCGATGCTAGTAATTACTACTTGAGCAATAATTAAAGCTCAAAGTAAAAGTGAGTTATTTTACCTCAAATGGTGGAACTGAAACCATGTGCCCTGGAAAAACAGAATTGGCTCGATTAGTCCCAAGCAATTGGGCACTTTTTTAGGTACAAAGTCTGTGGGGCCAATTCTGAGGTAATATGAAAACGGCCGTGGATAGCCAACATGTTCCCGCCAAATTCCTGCAACACTATTCCGCGGTGGATGGTGCATAAATGGGGAGCAGTTGTGCTTTCTACGCAGAGGAGTATCCCCATCATTGTGGTGGCAGTGGGAGCAGCAGCGTCACGGTAACCCTTTCCATGAAAGACCCTCACTTTTCGGATGTACCAAATAAATCGCCAAGCCTTGCCTTCAGATGCTCTTTCATTAGAAATTAGAAAAGGGTCACCGTTCTCTGGGAAATTAAAGGCAACATTTCATTAACATGTGTCGGCAGTCAAATTCAGCGCATGTTATCACTCTGGTGAATGCTTCTGTTGCTTCACTGGTCTCCTTCCAGTGCCCTGTGTAGCAGTGCCAAGGTGAGAGAGAAAGCTGCTCAAAGCTCCTCACATGTGCAGACAACAACATAAATTGCTCCAGTGTAACCCGCACACATCCCATGTTGCAGGCTAGTTGATGGGACTTGGGTCTTCTATTTGATCTATACTTGAAATGCGTTGCAGAGTGACCTGTTGAATTGTACTATTGATGTCTCTCAAGTTGCAGGCAGATTGATATCCTGCCTTGCCTATGTCGATGACGTCGTCTTAATAGGGAGGGACCCCAATGGATTGCAAAAAATTGTTAAAGGCCTATGTACGCTTTATGACCCAACGGAAAATGGCTATTCATTAATTTAGCATTTTTATAGCGCTACGAACCCTCAGGTATCTGAGCGCTGCTTATTATTACCCACGGTG
This sequence comes from Ambystoma mexicanum, assembly GCF_040938575.1. Classification (NCBI taxonomy): domain Eukaryota; kingdom Metazoa; phylum Chordata; class Amphibia; order Caudata; family Ambystomatidae; genus Ambystoma; species Ambystoma mexicanum. The sequence goes on along the minus strand of NC_090935.1, from coordinate 669,252,165 downwards.
TGTGGTGTGTGGTGCTCATTTATCGACCTCGGAAGGATGAAAGGCTGAGTTTGGCCCTGCCGGGATTTGCTCTGCATGGATGTCAAAGCGAGCGCTCTACTCGCTGTGCCACTTGATCAGTGAATTAAATCTAACAAAATACTGTGCAATGTCATGTAGTTGGCTTTTATGGACTGTGCCCCGAAATTAAGTTATTAAACTGAACTGAAGTGAACTGACTTGGGTGACCTTGAGGGCCGAGTGCTACCACCCTCTCAATGATGCAGGACACAGAAGAGGTGCAGGGAAGGAGGGTCCCTTTCGTTAGCAGCCATTGCTCCATAGTTTCTACCAGGGTCCCTTATAACACCAGGCTGTCCCATGTAGCTGGCCTGAGGGTTTAAGGAAGCAGGTCAATGAGGTCTTGAAAGACAACTTGTCCAAGGAGCATGAGAATAGGTCCAAATTGTTGGACCTAAAGAGCAAGAAGAAAGGCACAAGTCTGTTGAACTTCTGAGCAAGTCAGACAACCCCTACCTTTTAGTCAGAAAACACCTCCTTATGTATGTTATAAAGGGTTTGCAGTCTGCCCCAAATGGGAAGTTCCCAGCCCTGACCATAAGGAGCTCAGTGGAAGGAGTGGCCTAGTTCCAATATTGTTGGAATGTGCTGTTAATGCTTCAGAAAACAGTGACTATTACAAAGGACGTAGACACGGTATTCTGGCAATGCTACACTGTGGACCTCTTTATCCAAAGGTGGCGCTCAGTAAAGATCCTTGAGATGGCGCACTAGTATGAACCCAGAAAGTTGGAATACACGATCGCCCGCATCAAGACTATAGTGTCTCACATACCCACCAGAACAAGCAGTAAACTTCAGGGGCTGCATGGATTTCATGAAGGCCACAAAGACAAGAGGAAATCCAAGATGGTGGCATGCATAGAAAAAGTGCAGAACAGAGATGTGAACAAACCAAGTCATTGCATCTGTGAGTTTGTAATCCCCTGAATAGTGTGCCAAACAGGGCGCTCGCTCCCCATGAATGTCAAGGTGAAATTATTTAAACAGTAGCCCTGTGGGTAAGTCTGTCACACTATAAGAAGTTAAGCAGAGATGTGTGTGAGTCAGGAGTTGTAAGAGTGAGGTAAAGAACAATGTCTATTAGAGTAAGAGTGGTGAGGAGGAAAGTTGCAGACAGAAGCAGGACAAGGTGCAGAGGAGCAGAACGGTGGAGGGGGAAAAGACTGAAGAAGAGATGGTGAAGAGGCTACTGCAGGGCAGACAAGGCGGAAGGGGCAATATCAGAGCGGGAGAGAAAGAGTATTAGAGTGGTAGATAGGAGCAGGACGAAAGAACAAAGAAGGGGAGGTAAGTGAGTGGGTGAATAAAGAACGGGACAATGAAAGGAGAGGCGAACATGAAAGAAAGAGAGAACGGTAGGAGTGAAGGAGGTGCAGGAGGCAAGGATGCAAGGAGCAGCATAAGGTAAGGGAGCAGAGAACATCAGAAGGGGAAATGGTGCTATGGTTGCAGAGAAGCTATAAAAAAGGAGAACACCAAAAAAAGACAAAGGATAACAAGGTTATGAGGTGGAAAAGTAACACCAGGGGAGGAGTAAAGAGGCCAAACGAGAGAGTGGAGGAGTAACCATGAGGGGAGAGAAAAGGGACAGTGGAGCATCAAGTGAGAGGAGGCAGTGGGGAGGAGGAGCAGATTAGAGTGTGGTGATGTGTCTAGGAGGAGAGGAGGAAATAGAAACAGCGGGTGAGACAGGAGGTGGAGGCAAAGGAGTAGAAAAACAGAAGGGACTAGTAGGATGCATCCAAAGGGAAATGCACCAAGTGAATGGGCTGGTCGCCTTAAAGCTCCTAGAGAGAATGCTAGCTTGATGGATGAGTAAAACCCAACTGAAAATGTGGAAGGTTGCCGTATGGAAGGATGTCAGCACACACCATTGAACATCATGGAGCGCTGAGTGAAATCTGACGTGGGCAAAGTGATGTCATAAAGAAGATATACAAAGCCATGCTGAAACGATAAGAAAATACTGAAGAGTGACGATGTAACTGAAAGCAATAAGAGAAACATGTACGAAAAGAATGCAAAAGCAGATAAAGTAACTTATTGACCAATAAAAGTAAATATGCAGTAATGCAAGGTAGAAATGATGCATAAAAGCTTGCTATAGAGGAATATATAACGTGGCAAGGATGGCCATTATTGGAAAATGGACGCCGGTTTGTGTAAATATTCAATTCAACTAACTCAGAAGCTGGTTAGGGTTGAAAAGTCTGGAGACACTAGAAAAAAAGCTTTGTGTGCAAAACAAAGAGGAGTCGATGTTGGATGGGATCAAAGAGGCTGTTTTAAAGGAATAGCTGCAAATCACAAAGGGAGGCAGACGGATGAGTCATGGACATGAGACATGTTTCTTTAAGATTAAGGAAGAAGAAAACATCTGCAAGAGCCAAGTATTGGACAATTAAACGTTTATAAAGTCTGTGCAAGGTAGAGTGAGCAAATCTCTAGAGGTATACAGTGTTAATAACAACACATAAATACCGACAAACATTTTCAGTGACACTTGAATAAAGTCTCAATTTTTAATAAAAGTATATGTGGGGCATAGGGTAAGGGATAACAAAGTAACAAAGGGTAAGGTGTTTGGGGAGTAAGTAAAGCGAGGGAAACGGGGGGGTTTGGGGCGGGACCCCTAAATAAAAATTAAAAAAAGAATTTCAACATGTTTTTGTTATTTAGCTGTATTTCGTTATTTATGGTGTCGTTTAAAACACATGGAACCGTTTCTAGAGGCCAAGAGGAGCAATGCAACCCAGAATAATTTTAAATCAAATAGCAGTAAATAAGAGGCTGAAATGGACACATTTGTGGTATCTTCACACATTACCAAGAAGTCAAGAACAAGGGCTATTCATTAAATCCCAAATGAACATAGTGATGTGCTTTCACTTCTTTAAATATCCTAGAACAGAGAACACGCTGTAAGGTCGACTACAGATGGGAAACTTTGGCTCATGGCAAACTGATGAGAGATGATGGACTAATTGGGCAAGTAGGGAGTAATCTGCTGTGATCCAAGCACCTGGGTTTCGGTTTCCTTACGTGCTACTAGCCGAGTCGAAAGTCCAAGGTTGGGTGAGAATGCAAACCAATCAGTGGGTCTATGGGGCAACCTGCTATACAATGTTGCATGGACAAATCAGATGTCATTTTGTTTGCTATAATTGGTATTATACATATGCAGAGGTAGTTTAAGGGGTTCCATGTCATTTCACCGCGGGATGTTTTTTCGCAGGGTTTTTTACCGTGATTTTTTTGACAAAAAACCCACCAAATTATCTTTTGAGGGGGGGTTCCCCCAAACCCCCCGATTTTCTTTAATTTGTATTTATTCCCAAACACCCACACCCCATATATATAATTTACTAACCCCCCCTAAAAAATCCGATGTTTTTTTAAAAAGAAATTCCATTAAAAAAAAACCCACAAAAAACATCCCATGATGAAAGGACGTCGTACCGTTTGAGGGTTGTCTTACAGATAAGAGAGAGCCAATGAAGTACTATCCCGCATTCCTTCTATAAGTAGATATGTTCCCCTAATCCAATCCCTCCCGCTAATAGGTTTTATGGTTTGCCACATAGGATGACGTCATAGATTACGCATATTGGGGTATAAGACCCCTGTGTAATCAAGTTTGTGTGTGAGTTTGCAAGCATCAGTCCGATGTCTGCCAGATGACCCAGCTTTATTAAATTAAGAATAAAGTAGTACTTTGCATTATTCCTTGAGTCTGTACGGTTATTTGCTTTAAGATCTTTATTGATAATTCCATCTAGCACAAGAGATGCTTCAAGGTGCTAGAGCACACCATAATAGGAAAGAACATTCTCCATTGCGTCCACATACTTTGGTGAGGGCTATTATGAGAAGAAATTAGCAACTATCGTGTCCCTAAACATTTTCACCAGATTGTAGTTCAGCCTCCATCAGCATGCAATCATCCGCTGCTCCTTGGACCAGGCCATGTGCCTGTGGCACCCTTCTTTTGATGTCGAGGATATTTGGTATACGCTAGATGAGTATAATGTGTCAAAGCTTGTCAGGTGCAAATATGTAGACACCAGAACATGCTCTCCAGTAGGCGTTCTTTAGTATTAAGTGTCCTGATGTGGGAACCATTTTAGCTGGTATCTGGGATGGGCTCTAGGATAGGAGCTAGCAACTAAGGCTTCAGGGGGGCAACACTGTCAGCTGGAAAACGAGATGAAGGGTTACCCACACTTTATACTGTGCATAGCACCATAACAATTGAAATACAACAATGATGCCCGGGCCTCATACGCTTAGAACTCAGCCATAGGGGATGTTTCATACATGCACGCAACATGAACAGCATAGGGCCACATGTGCACCCCAGCAGCGTAACACAAAATGTGGGGCCCCCCTGCCAGCTATGCTGAACCCCCCCTGCTCAGCAACAAATCACAGGTCGCGCCACACTCTGGGCCTGCATAGATTACCACGCTTGTGCAATACGCACGAACGTGCTGCTGCAAGGGTACACCACACACTGGACTAGGAGAAAGATATAATTATGTGTTTAAACCCATCATGCAGCACACTTTCTGAGAAAAATTGGCTAAAAGGCCAGAGCATTTGCAATAGTTTTGTAGGGTAACACCAATCCAAAGATCCAATACTTGCAAGTCACCAACAGTGCACAGGAACATTAATGCGTTAATTAATATAATGCTTTGCTATTAAAAATGCCAGGCCACAATGAAAACATGTCCAGCTGGCTGCACAATGTAGACCAATCCCAATCTAGACACGTAATAACATATTACAGCAAAGCCTGGCAGGCCACATTTAGACATACCTAGACTGGTTGCAAAAAAATGCCAGTCAAAGCAATAACACTTATGGTTATTTTATGACAGATGCCCAGAAAAATGTACAATGCTGCAGTAGGAAATGGCTAGACTGGCAGCACCCAAATGCCAGTCTATCCAGATAATTACACTTATCGCGACTGCTTTTTCAGAGATGCCCAGTTAAAGAAAGTCAAGCCAAACTAAGAAATTACTAAACTGACTGCACCAAAATGCCTCCCTAGCCACTAATACCACATATCATGTCTGTTTAGCCTGGACATGGATGACCATTACAATTTATCGCACAATCCCCACCACCTGCCTGAACCCCAAAATCAGATACTCATCCAGACTTACCTCCACGTCCCTTTTCCTTGTCCCAGTGCTTACATATGAGGCTCCTTGGTAAGTACTGAGATGAGGAAGAGTGAGACTAGGAGTAATGAAGATTACAGGTAAACAAGCCAGTCATTACCTCCATGTCCCTCTACCTCATCCCAGTACTTGTGTATGAGTCAAAGTTCCCAGGAGTTTCACAGTTTGGTCCACCACAGGACGAATAATGGGCCCTCCAAACTTTTTCTAGCAATGAGCTATCATGAGTCTGGCCACATTTAAGGAATGCGTGATGAGTCTAGGGTGGATGAGAGGAGTATTCTCTTCCTCCACATTTCAAGCACTGCATAGTATAAGGATGAGAGGATCCAGGGGGCAGTTCTGTGCCTGTCATTTCTTTTAGTTGTGCTAGGATCGCCTTCCAGAATATTGGGATATTTTGGCACCCCTACCACATGTGACCTAGTGTACCAGTTGCCCCTCATCCCCTCCAGCATTGGCACGAGAACCCCGGAAGAAAACTGTTTAGGCATTCTGGGCTTTAGTGCCATCTCAGATATATCATAAAAAGACATTCCTTGGTGGTCGTGCATCGAGATACCTGGCTACTTAGCCCATATATAGACGACCATGTCTCCATCAGGATTTGCAGGCCTAGCTCTTCCTCCCATCTCTTCATGTAGGGAAAATCCTCCTCCGCATCCCCCTTGTTCAAGAGGCGATAACGTTTGGATACCTTCCTCTTCTGGGTATCATCTCTGATTGTTAGTTCAAGTGCTGTGGGTTGTCTATTCCCATCTGTATTGCTTTTTTAAAGGGCTGCTGTGTTGGATTTCCTTTCAACCTACCTCATTCGTTCATCAACAGAATATGTTAATGTTTAGAAAATTGTCGTTCCCCTCTATGGAATGACAATTCTAATTTTCCATGTCCCTCAGAATCGGTGCCTGGGTGTGCACAACCTAAATTAAAAGGCACTTACCAACCCTTCTCTGAAAAGTTTCAGATGTAGCCTGTTGGAGAGTAAATGTGTCTTCAATTTCCAGAATCTTTAGGCAACACAGGAGAATTTAAATATGGCAAGCATTTTCTGCCACTCTTAAAGCCTCAGATATTTAAAGTTATGTTAGTTAGTGCATGTATAACACATTACGCATTTAATTGGGAAGCGATTTCAGATAAAGCAGTAAAGCATTATAGAAACCATAAGCACAAGTCATGTAGGTTAAATGGAGATCAAAGACGGGCCTCGATAGGGTGGAAAGTGGTCTGTAAAGAGAAACATTTGGGGGACCAGACTGCTTTAATATTGCAGCTTTGGACTTCTAAACAGTACATATTTTATAGGCTAATGATTTAATTACTCAATATAATCAACAAGTGAAAAGCCTTCACGGGTACCAGGCTTGATGTTAACTTTCGTTCATGTGATCAACGGGACAGTTCTTGCAGGGAAATGCCAATGAATTGGTTCCTTTTCCTCTTAGATGAATGCCTTCCCAGGATCCACACCGCCCTATCCATGACCATGCTGAATGTCTTTTGAACATGTAGGCGACATCCAAACACTGATGCTAGATGTGAAATAAAGATTTGATGAGCGGAAACTAAAAGCCACTCCTGGGAGTCAGGCATCCCCCAGTAAGCATGCGCTATCTCTGGGGGCCGAGGAACAAGGAGTTAGTACACTGTGTGCTGGCAATATACGTTCTGGACGAGATTCAAAGTACAACTTTTTGGCTCTTACATTTGACTCACTGGCATATGAACGTCATTACTGACATCCTCTAAACAAATCCGAACGCTCGGAAATCCTTTCATTCATATCTGTTATTGACCTCATGCCAAACATGCTGACATCAGCAGCTGACAGCACATGCACTATTTTTAATTGGCTTCACCACAAAGTGATAATCGCCTTACAGACCTCGAGTTGTTATTATTGCTTGGGATAATTCTCATCACCAACGTATTGCAGGAGGCAAGTTTACGGATGAGCATTACACTATGGTAGTGAGAGCGCTCTAAGTCTATATGACTAAAATACAAGGGATGTCTACTAGATGTGTCTGAATACTTTTTTATACAAAGTCCCCAACACACAGAGTTAGTGCCAGGTAGGTACATTTGTAAGGCACCATTGGGCCTGAGGGGTCAAAAGTATCTTCAATTATTTATTTATTTATATGACTTGGATAGTGCAGACCTTGACATAAAAATGATATATGAAGCACTTTACAATGTTCAAAAGAAGTACAAATAGTAAAACATAAATAAAAACATTCAGATGAAAATATAACCACACATGCATGCTAACAATGTCAAGTCATAGAAAAACAGATACCATTTTCAATAAATTCCTAAAGTGAAGTAGGGATTCTGCTGTGCGAATATCAGTCCATATAGTGTTACAAAAAGTGGGGGCAGCGATGGAAAAGGGCTGTTTTTTTGGTTTGGGCTTTTTTGCTTTTGGAATGCATAGCACCAATGTATCTCCGTTTCTGCAATTTTCTTTTTTAAATAAAATACACATTTCCTCTGGTAAACAAGGAGGGTGGCCTAAAGGAAGTGCCTTAAAAGTTAGTTAGCTTAATTTAAAGAAGCATTGACAATGCCAGTGGTTTTATGTAGGCATGGGAAAGGCATTTTCCAGGCACTGCTGTAGTGGTATTAACTAGCCATTGCTGGTAGCAGCTGCAAAATGGTGCGAGTATCTGGGCACACAATTGCAGCACCTGTCAAATACCTAATACTTATACACAAGCAAAAACGGTTGGCTTTGCCAATCCTTATTTTAAACAGGACAAGTCATCATCAAAAACCTTTATTCGACCATTATGGTCTTCAGATGGAAAATAATACAAAAAATAGATCACATTCAATAAATAGTCTTAAAAAACATAAAATGACAGCAGGCGATACGTAAAGTGCAGTTAAAATAGCTATTTCATTAGGTGCATACAATTAATACTCAATTCATGCATAAGACATTCAAGTAGCACATTATCGATCAACTAATAGTTGTTATAACAGAGCGTGTCCTCATCCAGGCTAGATGGATGAATTTAGCCATCTAATAGACCAAATCCACTTTGCATAAAATCATTGCATCATCTAAAGTGTGTGTGTGCGCCCTTAAAAAGAGGGGTTTCAAGCATTTTACTCTAAGAAATTTAAAACCATTAAATAGTAGCATAAAATTGGCCTGGGTTTCCACCACTGTTCGGTCAGGTATCTGTGCTGGGGTTAGTCCAGGTACTAGTAAACACAGCCAATTTTAGGGTATTCAATCTGAATTCGATGTATAAAGCAAGTACAAAGTGCGGTTGGATGATATCAAGATAGCCTTCGAAGCCAGGTTCCTGTTTACTAAGAAAATATAAGGGTCCCAAGTTCATACTTCGGCATGCATTCACCAACTCCTGTCTAGATAATGCTAATGCGTTATCCAGTGATTTTACCAAAAACCTTTTTCGAGGTATGTTTCACCAAAAAATGTTACGGAAAAAAATACTGATTGGGGGTGTCAAGGGGTTAAAAAAGGCGGGGGTTAAAAACATGAGAGAACAGCGGCTTGGAGGGAGTGAGCCCCCCAAATAAAAAAATTAATAAAAACGATTCAGTGTTCGGTAACATTTTTAGTAAAATCACACAGAACTGCAAATGCCTTTGATTTAGCTCTGGTGTTGCTCTCTTTATCAATCAGGGATGGTTTTTCCGATAGGACTTCCAAGTCCAAGCATACCAACCATTGTTTAATGTGAGCAAACTAGGGCAGGGATCATCCCCCGTTGGATGCCAAAACATGCTCCAAAGAATCCCTAGATTTGGTTAAGCTCGGAGTACCCCACACTCTAATGCAGTACAACACGGGCCTCAGCAATGCTTAATTTGTAAGAAAATAAGTGCCAGGGCCGAAATCTTTTCTAGCATGCTTGTGACACTGCAGGCAGGTAGTTCTCCACCATTGTTGCCACCACCCACAGCTGCTCCCCACGGTGTCGACACATTTTGTGTTAAACTGCAGTTTGCACCTGCTGATTGGGGCTGAGGGATGCTCTGGCTATCATTACTTCATAATCAATCTGAGTCTGAGACAATAAGTGCCCTCACTCAGAAATAAGTACCTGGGCTGAGCCCTCTCAAACACCACCACAAAGTGAGCACTGGGCCTCAGGCTTAATTCATCCACTATTGGGTTTAAGTGACATTGCATGTGGATCTGTTATTTAGGGGTACATGTGGATCTGGGAGTGAGGGTTACTCATGGGCAACAATAAGAGCTTTTTAAGAAATCGATTTTTCACTAGTGCAAGCCTTTTGGCACGTGCACACCCCAAATATTGGCACCATACAAGGCCAAGCGCTTTGCTTGCAACTGGTACAGCCTGGGAGCGGGGCTGACAACCCCTCTTCCATGTCTTTGGAAGAATTTATCCATGGCTCTGCTGAACTTTTCCAAGGTCAGGCAGGTCTCATCTAATTGGGCTAACCATGATCCGCTATCAACGAACCTGGTGCCCATGTAATCATAAGAAGAGACTTGTTCTAACCTACAGCCTTCCACACTTATATTCAGGGTGCTGTATTTAGAATGTTGAGGTTTAAAAACAATTGCCTTACTTTTCCCTGTGTTGATCTTAAACGCTCCTTTCAATGACCGAGGAACTATGCACATCTCCACTACTACACTAAAATGTCACCATGGTACTGGAAGCCATATTAACAGGTCGTTCTTGTACATATATCGACATTTTGTCTGGCCCTGGGGCCTTTTCTTTTTTCTGGGATCTTATGGCACACTCAATTTCTTGCAGGGTAAACCTAAAGGAGATCCCCCTCTGTGCCCCCACTAGGCAATTCAGGCATTGTCATGTTTAGTGGGATGATCTCGTTTCAACTACTAATGGGGGATTCCCTGTAGTGACAGTCAAAGTGCGTATGCTCGATATCTGGCGGAATGCTACGCCGTATGGTGCTATCGCCGCTAGGTTCTTTATCAGATACCAACTTCCAGAAAGAGTCGCCATTCTTGGATGCATTTAGCAAATATTCCCGCTGTATCATTACAAAATTCCTTTTTTTTCTTTTTGATTGTGGTTGTATAGTTACTCCTAAGGGAACGTAAATGCACTCTATTTGCATTGGGATTTTCAATGGAATAAGGCACAAGACTCTTTTTCAGCATCCTGCATTCCTTCTCATAACACAGCTCTTTTTTACCATGGACTTTTAGTATGTATGTAAGAGGGCAACAGATTTCACTAGGGAATTACATTTGGTTAACACTCTTCTGGCTGAGCATTCTCCCCTGCAAATGATGTCAATATCGGTCAGGGCAACATGATAGATTCTAGGGATACTTTCTGCCCCCACTTGGATGGCTCCGCCACTACCACACTGTTCTGGGCCCGATGTCTGCGCCCCTGGGTTAGATAGGATAGAATTAAGATAAGGGTCTTGTGATCGCTTTCATGGCGGTCTAGGGTCTCAAAGCCTTTTACCAAATTCCAATAACGAGGTGTAATTAAAATGTAGTCAATCTTCGAGGAGCAGTTTATTCAGAACAACATATTTTTTGCTGGCTGCTCTTGTTTTAAATGCCTGTTGCTCGCACTTAGATCTAGCCCAATTTGTGCAGCGGCTTTGGCCTGGCCATGTGTCCTACCTGGATAGCTTGACACCACTTCTAGGATGTCCCAGGCCATGCCCGTTCCTCCAAGATCCCATCTGCAGCCCTCAAGGGCTCCTACTGGAGGTTAAAAGCTCCAGCAACAAGAATATTTATATCTTTATAATCCCACCCTTTGACAATTTCCTGGAATACTTCAAAAGTACAGGGTCTGGAATTCCCGTTTGGCCCCGGCTCAGAAAGGCCCATGGGGCAATAGGGCAATGCCCAAATGAAAACAGCAAGTGGTCAAAGTCGGCCATGTTTCAGGCCAGTATGGACCAATTTGATGAGTTACTTCACTATGCAGCTAGTAGTTGTGACCAGTCTTGGTGAATATATAGTCTTTTAATTGCACAGTTTGCATTACAATTTATTTAAAAACTTCCCCTTGGGTACTATTTAAACAGTCTGCCACAATTTTAGGCACCAGTTCGACCCTGGTTTGCACTTAATGTATGTATTGAACAAAGATTTTCTTTGTCCTCCCGGATGAGTATAAGTTGCTGGAGGTCTTCGAACCTGGGCTTCGATGATCTAATTCAATTTAACGTCAACCCAATTTATTAGGCTTCCACTGCGCCTACATCTAGGACCTTTCTGGGTATGGATACAAAAGGTCTGATATCCCTGAAATTCAACACTCTCAAAGGCCCAGGTATCCTGGAGGCAAATGATCGTGAAGCCCCGGATAAAACTGCACCAGTCCGTGTCAGCCAGGTTCTTCTTCACTTCAGCTATGTTCTATGAGACCAGCTTAATGTCTTGGTGGATGTTGTGCCCCTCGTTTAGTCAGTCCGCCCCCTCCAGACCTGCTTCTGAATCAACATTTGTCCCCTCTGGCATCTTTTCCTGGGGTTCATGTCGCATTGGTGCTGGTAGCTTCCTCTGGAATGCTTGCCCCACTTCGTTTAGGACAGGAATTCTCGAGTGGTTGGCAAATGAGGGAAAACAAGGCCTCAAGAGAATCTTAGATCCAATCAGAGGGAAAGTTCTATGATCAATGACTAGGAGCCGTTCAGCCGGACAGCTTGCTACTTTTGAAGAATATTTGTATAAAATCAGTATCATGATTAAGATTCTGGCGGCGTACGCAATAAGTAATATCCTCTCAAATAATTGAGGTGCACCCCTTGACTGAACAAATCCAATGTATACATTTATTTACCAATGCCTCTTGATTCTCATTCGCGTTATGGAGGAGTCTAGGGACATTACAAATAATGACAAAATTGGGGCCCACATCTTGGTTACAGTCTATTTCCAACCACGTGACTCTGAGGACGCTTCCATGGTTGAACGGGATGTTGTTGATGGGGAGGATTTGCAATAGAATGTTTATTTACGACCTCGACAATTGGCGCAAAACATGCTGTTGATAAACCGTTATTGCCAACAAGATCTGCTAGGGGATCAGTCAGTTATAGTTATTGTATTTGCCCTACTGGAACCAACAGCACTCATCTGAGTGGGTGCTCGGCAGTGCTGGGGGTGCTAAAAACTTTTTGCAGCTACACTGTCGCCTCAAGGGAGATGGGCGGAAGGGGGGGAAATCATGCCCTGGATACAAGCTAATTTGTCCACTTTCTCAACCAGAGTCCCCACAGCAACTGTAAGTTTCCTTAATTCTACCAGAATCGCATTAAGTACTTCCCCTCCCAGGGGACTACAATCATCGTAAGCACTGTTGTGAGCATGTTCAATCACGTTAGTAAAGCAGAAATCTAGGGGTGCTGCAATTACTAGCACTGGTGATGCAGCAAACCCACTGGGTTCATTGGACTTAGTTTCCCCCCTCATTGGCCTCCTCCAAAACTGAAAATCTGTAAGAAAGCGGGATGTATGGAGAGATTAAGATTTTAGCATTGGGGGATTTCCTTCCTCTAGTGGGATTCTAGCGCTGCCATTGTCCTCAAGATGGGCATTGCTAAGAGGACTAGAAATGCTGTCTGTGGCTGGTATGTCCAAAATGCAGCATTTTTAGGAACCATTTGGACTTCCTGGAGTTCAATAACACTAGTTGAAAGGGGATGATTCGACCCTGGGATGGTAGCTATTATTTTCCCTCCTTGCTGGCCAAGTTTTTTACCAATCTCGAATCTTGCCAAAGGTTCCCTTTGGCATGTTTTGCCTACTGCTGCTCTAGGGTGGGATGGAATTGGCTCCAAACGGTCCCCTATCGTAATGGGTTCCACTACCTTTAAATCCACGTAACTGATGGCACGATTAGATTCTGTTACCTTCCTAGAGGCCCCTTTTGGCTTCTCTCCCCATCAATATCAATAATCATTGGCAATGTCAACATTTTGGGCTTTTGTGGGCATCTAATAGCAGTGCCTATGAAATGCCTAATACTTTATACACATGGCCAATCAAAGGGTGGGCAAATAACCAAACACCTACAAGCTTTGTGTCGTCTCCAACATACGGTACTCACACAATCCTAAGAGATGCAACAAAATCCATCAAAATGGAAGTGCCCACAACTTCAAGTAGTCAGTTCTGGGCTCTGCTGTCCTTGCGAGAAAAACACAGGTTTCAGCTCTGCGCGACTAAAAAGGAAAAAATATATCCCGAAACGTGATTGTCCTAATTATGGTACATCCTAGATGGATGAGATCCTGTTTCCACCTCAATCGAAATTAAACATGTGACCTATAGAGTACTTTCTGTGCTCAGTCAGCAGCATTCGCTCAACCCAGCCATCTGTCCTAGCTAGCAAAGCTAACATTTTTCCCTCACCTATAACCTGCCTCTGTTCCTCACTTCCTCTGCCTCCACTCTAGCACTTAACCTATCATGGTCACATTCTAAGCGCAGCTGGCCATACTGTCTACCTGCACTTAAAAATGTCCAATGTTGGTTGTCCTTAATCTATGGATGTCCACATATCGGGTGCAGCCTTGGAGCAGCAATGAAGGTGCAGAGATAGTGTGGGGCATTCCTGTCCAGGTGTAAGGTGGGTTGGACATGAGCCTAAAATGCTGGCAAGCCTCCAGATTAGCCAGCGATTCCTGCTGACCGGAACAAAAGCAACCCTGAGATCCTGAGTGTTCTCCTGCCAAGGATAAAACAAGATGCATGTAGCGCCTGCTTTAAGGGTGTCCCTTCCAGGAAAGGGCTACACCAGAGACCACTGTTGCACAAGCAAGCCAATAAGATTTGGGGGAGGCATTTGGAGACGTGCACATCTCACCGCAGTTTGTTAGTGGAGGTAACTGGCATAATGCCTTGCTTCATCACAGAATGGCCAAGTAGCAACATTTGGTTGACACAGAAACCCTTTCCGGGAGCTGAGGCTGCTCACTTACTGGCATTCTTTTCTACTGTCCCATGGAGGGTATTGGAGGAGAGTTTAAGTCTCCTGTGTCTTCACGTGAAGACACAACAAGAGTTCAACCTCATGTCTTTGTCGGGTTCTCAGAGTCACCTGACGGGGTGGGGGAACACACCCTGCTCACCGGGTGGTGAGGAGAAGATGAACATTTAAGCTCTATTATGTTTCAGTCAAAGAGGTGGCTGATCAATGATACACAAAATCAAGCCTAACTTGCAAACATGTCCCAGGGGCTGCCCTGCCCTACCAGCAATATCTTGCATCCCTTATGTGTTCTTTGTGCTTCAGAACAGGTGAAAAGGTTCCCTAGCTGACAGACTCACTTGCTGAGAAAAGGGGAGAAGCCCAGTAAGGTCACAAATGCCCTAAACCAACCGAAATGCTTACTTACCATTTCCCAAGCGGTAAGAAGGCACTTCTACATGCAGTTAATTTATTCTGGAAGCATTGACATTGATTTTCCAATTGACTATTTTTCAAATCAGACCCATAATGTTTACTGACAAACAGCATTGCCACACAGTTTTGTTTATGTGTGTCTTTATGACTTGAAGGAAAAGCTGCATAATGCATAGAAAATGTTTTTAGGCTTGCATCATTTTGCATTCATATACTTGTATTCTTTCATTCCAAATAGGGAAAACAAAGTTACTGTCATACTATGTTTAGTTCATATATGTATTTATATATTTGTCATTTCAGTTTACAATGTGATTTGTGTACAAAATCCTGTGAACAGACAGAGGGCAGTGATCAGAATCCGTGAGCACAGCCCTCTGCGTGTTTGCAGGATTTTGCTCACACTTTGGATTTCTAGCTCCTCGCTTCCAGCATCCGCCACGTTTCTGGCAGAGGGGAGCAATAAATCTGAAGTGCAAGCAAAATCCCACAAACACGGAGGACAGTGCTCCTGCCAGAGAGGGTCTCCAGGCTAAAGACCCAGAGATCCTCTACGATGTGAGCACTGTGGGGTCTCATGTCTTATTGCAAGTTACTTATTTGAACACTTTACGGTTGGTTTTAAAGCATCTGGGAAGGAAAACAACGGAAAGGGAATGCATCGAAGGACAAAAAAAGAGGTGGGGTGAGCCAGACAATTTATGTGTGAAGCCAAGTACAACCAGTTGGATTGTGGGACCATGCGGGGCAAGCATCCGCATGACCCTTCTCAGCTAACAGAGGCAATCATTGAGCCAGTAAGGGTTTGAGCACTACATGACATGTATAAAAACATTGCCGATTTTGTGTTGTCATACATTGATACATATTAAAACCGATTTAAAAAGGACGAGCAAAAGCCCTAGCTATACTAAAAAAAACTAGTAAATGAAACGCAGAAAGGACAGAAATAATGACTGCTGCCGAATGTATTGTAAATTACTTTAGCTATTTTAAAGATTATGCTCACACAATGCAATGTATCATTTTATTTGGAAGATGCATGATATCTTTCATATTCAAAGATGCCGCTAGTTTCGTGTTGTTTCCAGAGAGCTTCCTTAGAGGCAGTCATCCAAGATGGGTGCCTCCATGGAAGAGCTCAAACAGCTCAAAGAGTTTACCGAGATGGGCAGGAATGGTTGGGATTCGCCATAGGGATTAACGGTACGACGTCCTTTCATTGCAGGATGTTTTTTCGTGGGATTTTTTAACCCGAATTTTTTAACGAAAAAACCCATTGCATTTTTTAGGGGGGTTAGACAATTATATATGTGGAGTGTGAGTGTTTTTGAATACATAAACAATTAAATTTAATGGGGGGCTTGGCAGGGAACCCCCCAAAAATAATTATAAAAAAAATTTGATGGGTTTTTTCATTAAAAAAATTACGGTAAAAAACCCTGCGAAAAAACTTCCCGCGATGAAATGACATGGAACCGGATTAACATGGCTAGGGGGCAGGGAATGGGAGAGGGTCAACAACCTAACAACTGTGTATCCCTCCTCAAATGTCACCTCCATTGGAAAATCATTACCGACCCTCATTCAAAGCCCATATTTAAAGCTCTTATTTTAATGACATTAGTTTCAGCTTAAAGGTAGCGTGTTGAGTGCCACCTAATATCCCAAACTAAAAAGTAGATCCTTTATCTGTGTGATCAGAACATTAACCTCCCTAATAGGCTCAAACATTTTATAGTGTTTTTTAGGTCCTTCACTCTGCAAAATTAGCTTTAATTTTAGACATGCAATTTAAAAATTAAATACCTGCCCAAGCCAGTTTAAATAAGATGCAATAACACAATTAAAAATAACAACAGTAGATAACTATTTTGCGCCCCTAAAATAAAGTTAATATTGTATAAAATACAGTTAAAATACAATTAAGGCACAATTGATGCACCCTCGTACCAACAATATAAAAGGATCACATCCACAAATGTTCCTACTGTAGCAAAAAAGGTCATTTGTTTGTTTGTTTGTTTGTTTATTTTTTTGGTAATGCGCACCAAGCCCTTGGGTAGACGGGCGCAATAGAAACAAGAAATCTTAAAACTTGGTTACAGTGCAAAGGTAGCAATACATAGAGCAGTGATTGCATCAGGAACAAAATACAAGGAACAAAATACATCAAATACAACGCAAAGGTCTTAGTAAGTCAAGGAAGCATTAACATGAGTAACAGTATATGCACATATACATAAGCACATATGTATATACAACCTTACATGTCTACGTTATTGTATATCCATGGTGCATACGAGTGTGAGAGCAGACAATCATATGTGCACAGTTAACCAAACTACAGTGTAGTTTGGCGGAAGCAAAGGGTTGTGTGGGGTCTGGAGTGGTAGAAGTGTAGTTCGTCAGTAAGGTGTCATTGCTGTGTAGCCAATTGAGTATCTTATGTCTGAATTTAGGATAGGGTTGTTCTAGTCTGAGGTCAACTGGTAGTTTGTTCTAGCATTGTGCAGCTTTAACAGGGAAACTGGTTCCTCCTGGTGTCGCGCGTTTTAACCTTCTCAAAGAAGTTGTGGAAGCCTCATAAAAAGTCTTTCAAAAGTCTCATAGGTGTCTCATTAAGAGTCGCTAAGAAATATTGTGTTACGTTAAGTATAGTAAGAAACACACAAGTTAATCAGTGGCCCCCCTCTCGTCCCATTGCACCCAGTTGCCAAAAATGTGGTTCCAAAAAGATTAAGGGTGCACCCAATATCAGACAGCTGTTGGTGTCATTCCACTGATTACAATTATAGTTGAAATGGTTTTGCGATGATGTGGCAATAGCGTGATGGTAACTGGTGATAGCCTACCCTCAATCAAAATCCAATGAGGGGGAGCGGGCAGGGAATGCCCAACAGCTTGAGGAACTGCCCTAGTCCGTTTCTCTCCCCCGCCTGCCTGGCGCAGCCACAAGCCTAGGTCAGATGGTGGAATAGGACTGTAGCGGTGGGAAACCAAGGCTTCACAGTACCTGCAGTTACAGCAGCGACAAGAATCCAAGGCTTAGCAGTACCTGAGGAGTGCTGGAGGTGCTGGTAGATGCATCTCTACGTGTCCAGTAGCACCCACTGGGCACTTTCATAAGGATCCAAGCGGCCGTGCATTCATCAAACAGCCTAATAGATAAGATGTAAGTAACATTTTGAATAAGAATGAAACCCCTTGCTGGCTGGTTGTCTCCGCCCTGCAGCACCGAACAGCTCAGAAGAACTCCAAACAACACGCCCTTCAACACAGGCTTTGCCACGGGCGAGGACAAAAGTCTCTTTGAAGGCAGAAAGGGCTGCTGGGTCTTAGCCCTCTCCTCCAGCCTCTAAACTCCAAACAACACGCACTTCAACTCGGGCTAGGAAGGCAGCCTCTTTGAGGGCAGGAAGGGCTCTGCTGGCTCTCAACTCCAAACAACACAACCTTCAAACAGGCATTAACTCTCATAAGACTGCTTTGAAAAAACACTGGCAGGTACTTCGAGCAAAACACTTTGATGGTAAAGCTTAATAAAGTGAGCTCAAAGAGATATCAGGAGGATGTGTTTTGGGCGGGAAGGGACAGGAATTGGGTCGGAATGGATATAGGGTTTAGCATGGCCACGACAGTCAATGGATGAGTAAATAGGCAAACAACACCTACAAGCTTTGTGTCCCTCCTCATATGCCATTTCTCCCTAGCTGTCGTCCAATGCAATAATCTTTAAAATAGCTAAAGTAATTTACAATACTTTCGGCAGCAGTCATTATTTCTGTCCTTTCTGCGTTTCATTTACTAGTTTTTTTTTAAATATAGCTAAGGCTTTTGCTCGTCCTTTTTAAATCAGTTTTAATATGTATGAATGTCTGACAACACAAAATCGGCAATGTTGTTATACATGTCATGTAGTGCTCAAACCCTTACTGGCTCAATGATTGCCTCTGTTAGCTGAGAAGCCTTAGCACCACCTAATAGCCAAAGCTAAAGAATCAGAGAGTGCAAAGGAAACCAATGTAAAGCCTTCAAGATTAGTGTAACCAGATACAATTTCCTGCCATCGACAATCAATACAGCTGCACTGTGGAAAGCTATTTCTAAGGGCATTAGGGTGGAGTTATGATCCCAATCAGTAGCATATCTTTCTGTCCACATGTCATAAAAGCAAGGACTGAACAAGGGAATGAAAACAGCTAGGAGGGTAGGAACTGTTTGATTTTACAAAGCAATGGCAGTTGATAATAGATTAGCTGAACTTTCTTGTTGATATGAGGTTTTAAGGAAAGATCTGAATCGAAATGGAATCCTAGGGATTTAACAGCTGTATTAACCTTGTGGGGACATAAAGGTTCTCCTACAGAACCATGGTGAAACCCCATTTGAAATACACAGTGGGGACACAATTGCACAGGGAATTCTTGAGAAGGCTTGATTTCCCTGTTTTTTGCAGAAGAAAGTGAACCAGAGGAAACAAAGAGGTAGCTTAAGCTTTGGATCACTGTGGATCACTGAGGCAAAGAGGGAAGAAGAACCTACCCTTCGCGGTCTAGCCTTGGCCCAGCAAAATGATCCAGCACTCGCATAGGCTTTCTTACAAGTGATTCCTGAGGGAGAAGGACAAGAAAAGGGGAGCCCCTTTTTCGTCCTGAAACAGGTATTACTATATAGAAAGAAAACCTCTGGAAAAGACCTAAGTAAAACACAGTTAATAATACCCAAATCCCATTGCAAAATTGTGCTAGAGATTGCACATTCTCATTTGACATGTGGTCATTTAGGAAAATCTAAAACCCAAGCACACATCAGTAGGCACTTCTACAGGCCAGGTATCCATGCTGACATAAAGAACTTTATTCATACATGTGAAATATGCCAGAAAACCAGCACACACATTCCATCACCGGCCCTCTCAACCCCTTACTGATAATTTAAGTCCCTTTTTCTCGAATTGGGATGGATCTCATTGGACTGTTGGAAACCTCTAGACTGGGTGATAAATATTTTCTCGTAATTGTTGATTATGCTACCCAGTACCCAGAGGCTTTCCCCATGTGAAACAACACAACCCAGCAAAATGTAAAACACCTACTACCATTCTTTTCTAAGGTTGGTTCCCCCAAGTAAATTCTAACGCATCAGGGATCCAATTTCATGAGTAGACTTATGGGTGAAGTCAAGGAATTACTACACATTACCACCTTAAGAACTTCCGTTTACCACTCTAAACTGACGGATTGGTAGAGAGATTTAACAAAACCCTTAAAATGATTTTGAGAAAATTGGTAGACGAGTATGGAAAGGGCTGGGATTGCATCATCCCATGGGCCCTATTTGCAGTAAGAAAGACCCCTGATTCTCTGCTTTTGAATTACTTTACGGTAGAGAACCAAGAGATGTCTTAGACATGCTCTGGGATACCTGGGAAGAGAGAGAAGAGGCACCTATTCCTCTCTCACAAACAGCTACCCGATTGCGAGAGCACATTCAACTTGGCCGGAGTCTTGTCCACACTCACATGGAGAAAGCTCAAGCCCAACAGAAGTCTACCTATGACAAGAAGGTGAATTTAAGATCTTTTTCAGTAGGACAGAAGATATTAGTCCTCTTACCTACCTCTGAAAGTAAACTTGGCTGAAAGTGGTATGGGCCATATGAGGAACTAGAGCAAACCGGAACCTGTTCCTATAAAATAGCCCAACCTGATAGAAAGAAGTGGAAATAAAATCCTTCCGCTGCCACCTCCTCGATAGTGTCTTGTTTGGTACCGGAGGAGACGAAAAACTATCTAGACAGAGACAAGACGATTTGAACAACCTTATTATGGCATTCCCCAATGTATTCTGCGAGAAACCAGGGAGAGTACATGATACTTATCATTATATCAGAACTCCAAAGGGAAAAGTGGTCCATATGAAACCATATAGACTCCCAGAAGCATGAAAACAAATAGTAGTTGAGGAAGTGAATAAAATGCTGAAGGCAAACATTATTGAGCCCTCTTCAAGTCCATGGTCCTCCCCTATTGTGTTGGTAACTACACCCGATCATTCATGGAGGTTTTGCATAGACATCAGGCAGGTCAACGCCATCTCCGCCTTTGATGCTTATCCTATTCCGCGCATCGATGAATTGATAATAAACGTGAGAATGCCACATTCCTATCAACATTAGATTTAATCAAGGCATATTGGCAGAACACAGTACATGGAAAAGACAGCTTTCTCAACACCTCTGGGACTATTCCAGTTCAAAGTCCTCCCTTTTGGCCTGCGTGGGGCCCCAGCCACTTTCCAATAACTTATGGACAGGATATTAGAGCCCTACTCCGATTTCTGTGGGGCCTATATTTTGCAGACATAGTCGTTTATAGTAAAACTTGGTAAGACCATCTTTTTCATCTTTCTACTATAATGAGAACCCTCAGAGAAGCCGGTTTAGCTGCCAATCCGTAAAAATGTAAGCTGGCTCAATCAGCCTTGAAATACCTAGGCTTTTTTGTAGGGCATGACAATGTCCAGCCCCATCAAGAAAAAGTGAAAGCCGTCCTAGATGCCCCCATGCCCAAGACCAAGGGAGACCTCAGGGCATTCCTAGGATTGATTGGTTATTAGCATAGGTTTATCCCAAATTCCTCAGATAGAACAGCCAGGTTAACAGACATACTAAGGAATGCTGAACCCCAGAAGATTTGTTGGACTGATGAGGACGATGCATGTTACAACAACCTAATACAAACCTTGTGTCAGACCCCAATCCTAAAAGTAGTAGACTTTTCTAATGAATTTGTGTTACAAACTGATGCCTCTCTCGCAGGGTTGGGAGCAGTTTTATCGCAACTATACAATGGATTTGAACACCCCATCCTATTCACTAGTCGTAAACTCTTCCAACGTGAGAAGAACTACTCTGTGTTGGAATTAGAGGCCCTTGCCATCAAATGGGCAATCATTCATCTAAGGTATTATCTTCTAGGGAGGGAGTTCACACTTGTCACTGACCACTCACCTTTAGTATGGATAAGTCAATGAAAGGACTCTAACCCTCGAGTCATGCGATGGTTCTTTGACCTGCAACCCTACTGTTTCACTATGGAACACCGAAAACGTAAAGAACAGGGGAACGTTGGTTTCCTTTCCCAGTTTCACTGTGAAACAGATGCGACTACATCGGATTGGGGAAGGGTATGTGAGAAATCAGAGGGTGTCTCATCCGCTAGTCCCTGGGGGTCTCTCTCTCAGGTGGCCAGGGCATGGAAATTGCCATTTGGATCCAGATCCTGGGGGTGGACCAGTGCGGGAGGATCACCTGGGTGAGAGGTCTTCGTGGAGTGGGAGTGGGGGTGAGGCAGTCGACGGTCAAACGTGGTATTCCCCCCTATTTTGTTTATACAACCCATCATATTGTTTTTAGGATTCACTGAGGTACCAACTGCTCCCCCCCCTTTTTACACAAACATTGGGCCTAGGAAGAGGGTGATTGAGAGTAACATTAACTTTCACACATCGTACTGGAGATGTCCCGCTAACCAGGTCAGGCAAAGTCAGGCCCTCGACTCTAAGTGCATACAGCTTATACCAATTAGCTCTCCTCACACAAATAAAAGGCAGAACCCAAAGACACACTCTGAGCAAGGTAAAACACGAGTACAAGCAGAACTTCTGCGACAAAGGCAAACCTACTGCAGCAGAGTGACAGACCAAGGGGCAAGAGCAGTGGGTTGAAAACCTCAAGAGTTCCCTACCAAAGGTCGTTGCCTCTGACAGGCCGCGGAAAACATGTGAAGAAGGCCAGATCAAACAAGTGAAGACTGCATTGTGTTTCAAGGACGCCAGCGACCCTCTGGGGTGAACGGCAGAGTTGGGGAGGCGAGGCCAAGCCTGTGGTACTAACCATGACTCATTAATTGGATATCGCAAAACCAAGAAAGAGACGCACACTGCAGCTGAGTTGGCAAGCGACCTGAGTGACTGGTGTGTGTTGAAGTTGGAAGTAGCAACACCATTTTGCAAGTGAAGGCTGCACGCACGCATGTGGATGAGATGCGAGGAAAGGCAGCCTGTGAATGAACTTTGAAGTAAAAGACAGCTGTGAAATCAGTGATGATAAGTAGCAGAGTGGTCCAGTGAAAGGACAAAGCCTACTCGAACGTCTCAGTGAAAAGTATGTTGTTTGAAGCGATAGACCGTATGAACCGCAAAAGTGAAATGAAGAAGTTTAACTTCAAGAGCAGGTTAAAGTGAAAGTTGAACTGTAACCTTTGAGTCGAAGTAGTCCAGCAGTGGTCTGAATAGTAAACCATGCACATTCGAAATTCTTTGACATAAGAAAGTGTTACGAGCCCGACAGTGGGAGACCTGAAGTGAAATAAGCTTGGTGAAGGGTGCCACTACTTGCAGGTTTGTGTTGAACTTTCTCGTGAGAGGTCTGAGCCCCGCACAGGGGGACCTTCCGGAACTGTGTAGTGAAAGGTCTGAGCCCGACAGAAGGGAACCTTTGTGAACGTTTTGGTTGAAACATTATTTTGGAAATAGAGAAAAGAGACTTAAACGTGGAACGCAGATGGGCCTCGACCCACATTCTGGATCGTTTTATTGTATTGGAAGCCGAGCCAGATTGTGTCATCCTACCTACAGAGAGTGCCTTACTCTGTGAGGTCTAACGTGGGGAAGAGAGCTGGTTCAATCACATTTATTCATTTGAACACAAATTTTCCTTTTGCATACATTTTTCCTTTTACACTTTTTGTACAAGAGATAGGGCAGGCATTAGGGTTTGTTAGCATAGGCCATTTTGATTTGACGGACTCGACTAGGACTGCGTTATTTATTATTTGATGGTCGAGACTACTCCCATCTTAGTTGTACGGCAAAGTAGGAGTTTCTCCAACCCCAACAATTTCAATAAAGATTGTGTCAGTGTCATACTTGTGATACCATGCCTTTGTCACAAATACCAGCTTTGTCAGTAATGTCCAAATCACTTTCCAATTCAGTCTCCTCCCCCTCCTCCTCACCTGAAGAAAGAGCTTTAGTCAACTTCTTCTTTCTTTCCTTAATGGAGGATTTCTTTTTAAGAAGATATGGTCTACCGTGGAAAGACGCCACAATGGTTGTCGGAAAGTTCCGGAAACCAGTGGCCCCGGATCCGCAATAGTCAACGGGGAAAAAGCCAGGTAGGCAAAAAACCCTGGAACGTCTTTGCTGGAGATAGGGAATCCTGATGCCAATGGAAGGATGGTAAGTTTCCTAGGTGATCCGGAAAACCCAGGTAAGTATCCGCAGAACAGGAAACTCAGGTACAAAACAGGAGCGCAGTAGGGATGAAGGAATGCGGGGCGAAGGGGGACAAGAGAGAGAAAGATAAGGAGAGTCCGAGAGAGAGGCAAGAGAAAGGTATCGAAACAAGTCCGCCTGAAAGACGGAACGGAAACCAGGGGAAACAGAGAAAAAATGTTCAAAGAAGGGCCAGGGTGCCCAAGGCAGGAGAGCGGGGGCTCAGCGGAGCCAAGAGAAATAACGTGGAACGCAACAACCAGCAGAGTAGCGAACTCAGTTGCAACACGAATGCTGGCTGCAACAAAATGCTGATAACACAGGCGGTGGCCATCTTGGAAAAGACTAGACCGCAGCCTAGCGTTGCGGTCCAACGTAACACGACTCATCTATGGCAGCCAAGTTTCCATCGGCCCCAATCCCTTACAAAGAAGGGACGCATGACAGTATGCCCCCCACCAGTGCGAGAGAAACCCGGCTTACCAGGGTGAGCCCGATAAAACTTCCTCACCAGTCATGGGGCACGTACATTAATGCTGGGCTCCCATGAATCTTCTGATGATGGGTATCCCTTCCAGGAAAGCAGAAATCCAAAATCCCCAGGCGATAACGGGAGTCCTTGATCTCTGCTACCTCATATCCATTTTCTTCCTGCCCCTGTGCCTCCGTAGGGCGAAGCAGATGTGTAGCAGGAATGCCAGCCAGGGCTGGACGAAACAGAGATGAATGAAACACGGGATGGACCTTATTCATGCATTTGGGCAACCGGAGGCAAAATGCTACTGGATTAATTCGGGAGACCACGGTGTAAGGTCCCACAAACCTGGGTGACAACTTAGAAGGGTGGACCCATCTGGGTAGGTATTTGGTCGATAACCAGACCCGTGAACCCACCTCGATGGTGCGTACGTCAGTGCGTTTCTGATCCACTAGAAGCTTGTAGTGGCTGCAAGCTTGGGCCAGGGCTACTTTGGCTTCCATGATTTGTTGCAATCGGTCATCGAGAGTGGGACAGACTGTGCCGGAAGCAGAGACCGGCAAGATGCCCTTCGGGTGTCTACCAAAGGTGCTGTAGAATGGGCTAAAGCCTGTGGCAGAATGTCTACAATTATTGCATGCGAACTCTGCAGTGGGCAATAGATTGTACCAATTGTCTTGTGTGTGGTTTATGTAACACCGAAGATATTGTTCCAAAGTACCATTCAATCTCTGTGTCTGCCCATTTGTTTGTGGTTGGAACCCAGAAGACAACACCCTTTCTATACCCAGTTTCTGACAAAGAGCGGTCCAAACTTTCGAGGTGAATTGACTTCCCCGGTCAGATATTATCTTCGTAGGTAAACTGTGCAAGCGGAATATGTCTCACACGAACACCTCTGCCATTTGTGAGGCAGATGGTAATACCCGGAAATGGGGAGGAATGAGCCAGCTTAGTAAGCAAATCCATGTTAACCATGATGCATGTGTGGCCACGCGAGACCGGAAGGTCAACAATAAAGTCGGTGGAAATTTGTTCCCACAGGCCTTCGGGCAAAGGGATCTGTTCGAGGAGTCCAATAGGTTTTTTGAAGCAATGTTTACTTCTGGAACACCGAGCACATGCTTGAACATATTTCTTAATGTCGGAGGACATCTCAGGCCAAAAGAATGATCTCCGGACCAGTTCTTCAGTTTTCTTCCTTCCCCGATGACCTGCAGTACAGTGATCGTGGCACCAAGACATGACCCTTTGCTGTAACTCTGATTGGGGCATGAACAATCTTTTGTCCACAAAACACAATCCTTCCCTCATTTCCACCTGGATCCAGGGTGAAGAAGGAACAGGAAGAGGCACACGAGCTGTGGCTGTCCTGACTCGAGAGAGGAAGGACGTGGCGGAGGCAATAAACACTCTGTTTGGGAAAAGTCTTTCCTTAAGGTGCGGAGAATGATCTTCAGAAGCATATCGATGGGAGAGTGCATCGACGATCACATTTTGACTACCCGGAACGTAATTAATCTCAAAATCATACTGGGCGAAGAAGTGTGCCCACATCCCCTGGCGTGAGTTGGCACATTTCATATTCTGCAAGGCTTTAAGGTTCTTGTGATCTGTTCTGATAAGAAAGGGACTTCCTCCTCCATGCAAGAGATGCCTCCACTCCTCACAGGAAAGCTTTATAGCCAAAAGTTCTCGTTCGATCACAGAAAAGTTCTTCTGACTGGCTGTGAGAGTCTTAGAGAGATAAGCAATGGGATGTTCCACTCCTTCATCTTCTTTCAGGAGAACCTCTCCCACTGCATTGGCAGAGGCGTCTGCTTCCAAAATAAATCATTTGGCTTGGTTGGGCTGAACAAGAACGGGAGCCGAGCTGAATCTCTTCTGCAAGATCTGAAAGGCAGCCTCTGCCTCCGGTGACCAAGAGAAGGGTTGGTTATCTTTCTTTAAGAGAGTGGTGATGGGAGCTACCGTGGAAGAAAAGTTTTGGATGAACTTCCTGTAAACGTTAGTGAATCCCAAAAATCTCTGAACCTCATTTACGGACGTTTGAGATGGCCACTCCAGAATGGCTG
Organism: Ambystoma mexicanum; assembly: GCF_040938575.1. Classification (NCBI taxonomy): domain Eukaryota; kingdom Metazoa; phylum Chordata; class Amphibia; order Caudata; family Ambystomatidae; genus Ambystoma; species Ambystoma mexicanum. Next base: position 669,225,708 of record NC_090935.1, on the reverse strand, counting down.
AGACTTTCTTCGGATCCATTTTTATCCCTTCTTGGGAGAGGATGAACCCCAGATATGGGACTGACGAAACCTGGAACTCGCACTTACTGGGTTTCACTAGTAGATGGTTCTCTTGGAGACGGGTAAGGACTTCATGGAGATGAGTAGAATGTTCTTGTGGGGTCTTTGAAAAAACCAGGATGTCATTTAGGTAGATGATCGCCAAGTGGAACAATAAATCGGAAAAGGTGCGGTCCATGAATCTTTGGAATACCGCCGGGGCATTCAACAGAGCAAAGGGCATTACCTTGTACTTGTACAGGTAATAGGGTGTTCTGAATGCTGTTTTCCATTCGTCTCTGGCCATGATGCAAAAGAGATGATAAGCATTTCTTAAGTCTAACTTTGAAAACACTGTAGCGCCTCTTACGTCTTCAAGGATGTCGGATATAAGTGGCATTGGATATCGGTCCCGAATGGTAACCTGGTTGAGCCCCCGGTAGTCGATACATGGTCGAAGTTCTGTGGAATCCCTCTTAGCGATGAAGAACAGGGGGGCATCTGCGGGGGATTTCGAGGGTTGTATCAAGCCATTCTTTAGGTTGGCGTCAAGGTACTCTCGAAGTACCTCTTTCTCTCTTACAGATAGGGAAAACATCCTGCCGAACGGCACCAAGGCTTCTGGGATTAAGTCTATGGCGCAGTCCTCAGGACGGTGAGGAGGTAGATCATGTTCGGTCTTCTCCAAGAATACTTGGTGGTAAATCTGAAATTGAGGAGGGATCAAATGGATTGTTCGTGGTTTAGATTCTGCTGACTGTAGGATGGCCAGTTGATAACGAGAAGACTCTAAGCAGAATTGTTGGCAATAAGGCGAGAAGAAGCTGAGTGTGTTCTTGGACCAGTCTAGGGTAGGATTGTGTTGGCGTAGCCAGGCTATACCCAGAATGATGTGAAAATGGGCTGCTTGGATGATTTTGAAGAATATATCCTCTGTATGATGTTGGATGGTAATCCGGATCTGTTCCGTGGAATGGGTAATGGGTCCCGAGCAATGAGGGGTACCGTCAACTCCTTCTACCTTCATGTTTTCCTTGTTCTGGACACAACGGATTCCCATCTTCTCCGCCCACAAGGTGTCCACAAAGTTGCCCGCAGCGCCACAATCAAAGAGGGCCAGAGTTTCTACTGAGTGATTCCTCCAGGACAAATGCAGGGTTACTACCATCAGGCGTGTGTCTTCTGTCTGATTTGAAGGTGCGATAGACAGAGTTACAAAGGGACTTTCTGTAACTCCTCGAACCGTGGTCCCACCTAGGTTTCGAGGCGGTCCATATCCCAATCGTCTTCGTGGGACATCTGGGCAGTTCCGAAGCAGATGAGAAGAGGATCCAAGTACATGCACAAACCAGCTTCCCTGTGTCTCTTCCGCTCCTCAGGGGTGAGTGGAGACCTCATGGATCCAATCTGCATTGGTTCTTCCTTATTACTGGCTCCAGAAGAAGGTGAGGGAGTTTGCGAGGGGGCAGGAAACCCAAATGTTCATCTTCTCTTGCCTTTGTTCGTTGATCCGATGTTTAATTTGCAGAGCGACCGATACCAGCTCAGAGAATGAGGCGGGGCGAGGGACACGGGCCAATTCATCTTTAAGTTGCTCCTTGAGACCTCTGCGAAAAATGGTAAATTAAGCTTGTTCAGACCAGGTGGATTCGGTAGCTAATCGCTTAAACTTTTCAATATAAGACAAGAGGTCCATCTGGCCTTGGTGAACCTCCAGCAGTTCTTTCCAAGCCATGAATTAAATTTCTGGCCTTTCAAAGGTCTGCTTCAATTTAGTAAGGAAGGCCTCCCAGTCTCGTAAAAACTGGATCATCCGTAGTAACTAGGGGGTTGGCCCAGGCCAATGCGTTCCCGGACATGTTAGAAATGACGAAGCCTATCTTGCTAAGGTCTGTAGAGAAAGTGGTGGGGCGGTAGGCAAAATGCACATTACAAGCTTCGATGAATTCTTTGAGTAACTTTGGTGTCCCGTAAAATTTACCAGAAGACAGAGGCATAGGAGGGAGATCTGAACTACGTGGTTACCGGTTGGCCACCAATTGATGGAGCACATTGTTCTCTACCTTGAGATTCTGTACCTCTTGGTTCAAGTTCCGGACTTCCAAATTAAGAGACTGTACTGCTGCAACCAGTACCAGGACTTGTTCTGCGGTAGCCATTTCAGAATGAGTTGGGCGTTGCAAACTGTCACAAATACCAGCTTTGTCAGTAATCTCCAAATCACTTTCCAATTCAGTCTCCTCCCCCTCCTCCTCACCTGAAGAAAGAGCTTTAGTCAACTTCTTCTTTCTTTCCTTAATGGAGGATTTCTTTTTAAGAAGATATGGTCTACCGCGGAAAGACGCCACAATGGTTGTCGTAAAGTTCCAGAAACCAGTGGCCCTGGATCCGCAATAGCCGGGAAAAAGCCAGGTAGGCAAAAAAAAAACAGAACGTCTTTGCTGGAGATAGGGAATCCTGATGCCAATGGAAGGATGGTAAGTTTCCTAGGTGATCCGGAAAACCCAAGTAAGTATCCGCAGAACAGGAAACTCAGGTACAAAACAGGAGCGCAGTGGGGATGAAGGAATACGGGGCAAAAGGGGACAAGAGAGAGAATGAGAAGGAGAGTCTGAGAGAGAGGCAAGAGAAAGGTACCGAAACAAGTCCGCCTGAGAGACAGAACGGAAACCATGGGAAACAGAAAAAAATGTACGAAGAAGGGCCAGGGTGCCCAAGGCAGGAAAGCGGGGGCTCAGCGGAGCCAAGAAAAATAACGTGGAGCGCAACAACCAGCAGAGTAGCGAGCTCAGTTGCAATGCAAATGCCGGCTGCAACGAAACACTGATAACACAGGCGGTGGCCATCTTGGAAAAGACTAGACCGCAGCCTAGCGTTGCGGTCCAACGTAACGGGACTCATCTATGGCGGACAAGTTTCCATCGGCCACAATCCCTTACAAAGAAGGGACGCATGAAAGCGTTCCCTACAGATGCAGATGATTAAAATATGCAATGGTGGTGCAACGATGCTCCTAGACAGGAAGGCAGGGGCTATACAAACCTAGCAGAGTCAGTATGCAGTGAAAGGTGTTAAGGTAACCAGATAGGCATGTTCAGTAGCAGGTGAAGGAGGGCTTTGAGGAGAGTTCTGGCATTTAGGCAGAGAGAGAGAGAGAGAAAAGTAACACCAGCAGAATTATGAGGGATTGGAGATAGGAGGGATGGGAGGTAGACCTGCAGGGGCTAAGGAGAGTAGAGCTGCAGAGAGAGACAGATGCGGAGTGAGAGGCAGGTCGGCAGAGAAGAGCATAGCCAGGAAAAGTGAGGGAGGTAAGATCAAGAAAGAGGCAGATAAGATCAGGAGGGACTTGAAAAATTTAGACAGGAGAAGTGAGAGGTGAGAAGAAAAGGGGATCATACCAAAATAAAGAATGTACACATTTCGAAGCCGAAAATACAGAATTTCGAGACCCCCATTTTACTGTATATATATATGTATGTGGGGGGTGGGTTAAGTTAATAAAAAAGGTAGAGTGTAAGGCTGCGGGGGTCTCTTGCATATATATGCAGTAAAATGTGTATTTTGGTATTCAAATCAATTCTTTGCAATAATCACACAGATCCAAAAAAAGGAGAGTAGAGAGGGGGGGGAGAGGCAGATTGAGAGAAAGAGGTAGAATTAGGAGAGAGCAGATAAGTAATGAAAGACGGTCATTACAAAAAAAGCATGATAAGGCTATCAGTCTGCCCCATTTAAATTAAGTCACCTAGGAATGACTTCAGGGAGTCCGAGAGATTAGGCTACAGTGTTTACGAGGGACGTCATTTCACCAAAATGTCAGAGGTAGCGGAAATGACAGCACATGACCCTTGACCTCTGACGACATCACAGGAAGTGATGTCATTTGACCCCACCCCGAAGTGACATCACGGGAAGCGATATAACACGACTGTTTACCCTTTAACAAAACAGGAAGTGGCATCACATAACATTGTTTCTAAGTACACTATGAAAATAAGGTTGCAATATTACTGTAACGTGATTTACATTTCGTACAAGAATGGATCACCAGATGTATTGGCAGAAAGAAAATGCTATAACTGCAAATTGCGAAAAGCAAAATACATAGTACGAAATTGGTGCTTATTCTACTCTAAATTCTTTTTGGAGGATTATGTCTGCATTGTGAATTTGAGGTTATTAAGAATAGACTAAATCAGTGACTTACCCCTGAAGTGTGCCTGAAATTAACCTTTACTGAGTCTAGCAATTATTGCATGGAATTCCAGGAAGACAATTAGCTCAAATCGCCACATGGCATTGGCTACAGCCCAGGAGCTTCAATTTGTGAAAAGGGAGCAAGGGAGACCACAGGGGTAGCAAGGGAGACCTCAGGGGTAGCAAGGAAGACCCCTGGTAACCCCTAAATGACGTCCCTGGTCTTTTACGTGTCTATTGATAGAGCCAAGTTTAGACAGTGGAGGTATCCGGGCTGTGCCGCATACAGATTGACGAGAATGGGAGAATAGATTATTGGGGAATTCCACATCGCAGAGGGAGAGGGGAGGTACATTTTGGCCCCAATCTACCAGATAGCAAGCTAACCAGCCAAACAGAACTAACACGCTTCCTGCAATTTCTATCCCATCTGCTCTAAACAAATTTACACAATCTTTGTAGCATCATTGTTTGTGAAAAGTCGAGAAGGACTTGATGGTGCAAGGACAAAGTGCGCGAGCAGAGGAACAACGACTGCAGAGAACCAGTTCTGGGCCAAGACCTCTGATAGTAGGGAGGTGGGAGACCCCTCCAAGATTGAGGGAAATCATAGAGGGACCACCACTAGACTTGAAGCCCCAATTGCTTTATTTATTTTTCTTGCAATGTGTTTTATAATAAAAACTGAAAACGTGTTTACATCGTCTTGTGACTTGCTGACATGTTGACTATAAACGATGCCAAGATTCTCCATGAGGTGAGGAAAAGTAGGTGGAAGGAATGGACGAGCAATGAAAGATACGGATTACAGAATCCAACGAAGCATATGATGGCAGGTGCATATGGAAGGACGTTGAAATAAAACTGCTTGAATAATCTACTGCACCATTTATGAAGCACACTCAAAAAAACAATTAACGAATAAAAACATTACAAAATCTATACCACTTTGTGAAAACCTGCAAACGATGCTCAGGGTAGTTCACTTACAAATCAGAACAGGGAAGCAAGAACAGGAGGCTGAACAGCATTGAAGGGTTATTAGCATTGCCAGCAGTGGAGCTGCGAAGGCAGCAGGTGGATGAACGCAGCACCACCCGCACATAAGAAGCTGCAGTTCCAGTATTTCACGGACAGGTTGGGATGAAATAAGGAGGATGGGGTTGGGGGGGCTGGAAAGCAGGACTGCGGTAGCCAAGCAGGGCGGGGTCCAGTCCGGGCAAAACAGCTGACTTTCGATTGGCTCGAATTTGAGGGAGTGCCTGGGTAAAAGACAGGCCTGACCTGCTGCTTCCAGAAAAAAAAATCTGAACCAAAAAAACTGTGAACTGGTTTCGGAGCTCGCGGAGCTATCTTGCGCCAGTACCGCATTACTGCTGGGAACATAAAGCATTTTCCCTACCTGGAACACAGCACTGCACTCACTCCCAGTGATCAACTCTTCCCAGTGCTCTAAAACTGACTTGGAGCACAACAGAGCTCCACTCAGGGCTCTTTTGCGTGTAAGCAGGCCTGGATTAAGATGGCTTTAGATTGAATCAGACATGCCCTTTAGCACATGGTGGGTTACTAGAAGAAGGAGGGGTGCATACAGCTGCATGCTCTGGGAAGCAATGACCACATGTACGGACCGTCTGATGCGTATTCTTTCATTATGCTGCTTTCAGACTTCAGATTATAGTTGCATAACTCAGGCATTTTTAAGGCGGAAAGGGGATTTGTGTGGGTGGGAGAGGATGAGATTCAGGCGGACAGATATTGTTTTTTGTGGAGAGTAAAAGAGAAAGGGTGCAGGACAGGCTTAGGGCCAACACAAGGATTGGGCACATTGCAGTCTTCATCTGCCAGTGGGGATGAACAGGGCCCCCTTCACGCCCTTTGCTGGCCCTAGAGCTGCAGTGAGATGATTGGATGCCCGCGATTTACATGCGATACCTGTGACTCCACAGGAAACACAACAGGGCATCAGTTCCACTGGGGAGGCACAAGTATTTGTTTTAATTCACCTGTCATCAGGAATGAATTGAAATGGAAATCCCATTACATTATGGCATTTGTAGTCTTTCAGTTAGGATGGGCAAAATAAAAATAAACCTTTTGCTTAACATATTTCTATATGCCTCATAGACTTACCAGTATAGTTTAGAATGTGAGTTCGGCACTTTCCATGTCCTCTCTCCCGTAGAAAGGATGCTTTTAAGCCAAACATTAACACATATTCCTACCAACTAGACCTGAGAGGATAAGAGGTCGGTTGCCAAAATTGCAGACTGGGCTCAAATCCCACCTTGACCACTTAATTGAAGTGTGTTATCTTGGGCACATCATTCTCGCCCTAGATTTCATTCAGTTCACAGTGAACACAATTCAAAAATAATAATTGTTTACTAGAATAAACTGTTGCTCCATATATTATTTTTATAATAATAATAGTAGCCTTTCAGGCATTACAGCTATTATTTTGTTCTTGTCTTAGACAAGGCAACTTCGTGCATTGTAACTTGGATGCCCTTGAGTTTCCAAGACTGATATGACTCCCTGTGGCGCCATTTTCTACTGGCCGTTTACAGTTATGTCAATACATATGCAAGTAAGAGGCCTGCTCTTGTTTGCTGTATTGGACATTGGAAATCCTCGCAGCACTGGGTGGAAGTTTGTGTTGAGGGTGGGGGGAGAGGGGGCTCTGGGGAAGCAGAAACCCAGGAAGGGGGATTGTGATGTAGGGGAGATATGACAAGTTTGTGGATTGTGTTGGCGGGCAGGCAGGACACCTGTCAGGGGGTGTTGGGTTCCAAGATTTCAACAGCCCTCTCTCTGCCGACTCTGCTCGTATTAGGTTCCAAGAGCCAGACCAAACCCCTGACCTGGGTCCGGCTAAAACATAGCAAGGAATTAGCTGGCTCCTTCTCATACTACTGTATGCATCATAGTAACACGTTCAAAACAATTGAGGAATCAGGTTCTTCTTGAAAAAAAGCTATTGAAATAAATGTAGTTGTGTAACACTGCCTTCCCAATTACATGTCAGTATTATTGTAAAGGTGCACAATTCTTGCATTTGTAAAATCATTCTTGTCATAGAAAAGTCAGTTACCGCATAGATCGAATTGTTAGTTAGTCTGATTTATACCAAGCCTGCTTCCATTTTCATGGTCTTCAGGCACTCTGGCAGATCTGAAAAGGAAGGAGGGCTAAGTGGGATTAAGAGGGAGAAGCGCAAGAGAGTTTTGATGTGCTGTTGGTAGCTTCAGTTCAGAAAAACTGGCCACTGTGTGCTGGTTTGTTATTAGTTGGTAGACGTTATGTGGTGTTTTGAAGTGTAAGTATGTATGGGTGATGTGTGTAATTGGTTTAGTTTCCTGTTTGGTGTTTCAGAGTGTGTGCAGTTTGTGGTGGTTTTAGGTTTTTGGAATGGTTGAGGTATGAGTGTGTTTTGTTCAGTGTTTGAGGGTGAGCATGCAGGATATTGGAGAGTCTTTAGTAGGGTTAGTTTAGAATCGTCTGTGTCCTTTTGTGCCATGGTTACGTTTATCTGTCAAGTTCATGCTATTCTATGGTGATTTGTGGTAGAATGTTTTTATTTCGTTGGGTGGCCATGTTTCCGTTCAGTTGTTCTGGTGTTTCCATTGTGATGTGTTGGCAGTTTCCCTTTGTTGATTTTTCCTGTTTAGCTCAGTGAGTTAGAGAGTCATGTTTTATGCAATTTTCTGAACTTTAGGTGATCTTCTGTTCATATTTCCTTTGGGAGCTAGTTCCAAAGTTTTGCCACGATGCAGGAGAATTCTGCTCCCCCCAAACCTCTGCTTTGAGCATTTTTTAGGTTCGAGGTGAATGCTGTTGCTGGACCTTAGCGTTCGGTTTGATTTGCAAATGGCAATTTTTCCCTGCATGAATTCTGCTGTTTGGCCATGGATTGATCTGTTTGTTATGCAGAGCATTTTGAAGAAAATTCATTTTTTGACCAGTCGCCAATGTAGGGTTCTCAGTGCTGGTGTGATGTGTTCTCCCTTAAAAAGTCTTAGTTATAGTCTTTCTGCTGCGTTCTGCATTCATTGTAGTTTTTTGGTAAGGTCGTCCGGCATTCCTAATAAGATGCTGTTGTGTAGTCTATTCTTGACTTGACATGACGAGAGAAATGATGGTGAGTGTTCTATGTGGAATGGAATTGCACAAGAATAATGTAGAAAGAAAGCAAACTAAAATCTATCAGGAGAGTTAGAAAAACAAGGAGCAGCAGTGGTCAGCCACCAGTGATTTTGTAGAAACTCTATGTAATGCAAATTGGTTTGATTATCCTGAAAAGTGTTTTCAGTGGCGCCATTTCTACCAGAGGCTCTGACATGACACCCCTGACATAAAACCCCTAACCAATGGAATATGACCAGGATTACTCTTGTCTTCTCTGCTTTTAAGCCTTTGAATCTAAATTCACAATAGTTAGAAAATTGTTTATTTTCTTTCATATTTCTTCATCATATACTTCGTCCTAGAATAATGTTTTTTTTCATTTGTTTTACATTTTTTTTTTGTCAAATTCCTTTCATCTGCCCGAGGCCATGTACCAGCATGTATAGTACCAAAGGAAAAGAAAATATAATTAAACATTAACTTAACATATTCACAACATCCTATCCGAAGTCCACCCTGCTGCGTTATAAGCGACAGAAGGTTCCTAAAGACAGTTTTAAAATAGAAAAGTTACCATGGATACTGAAGAAGTCTTAGTACACATAGTCTTCAACAATGGAGAATAATAAAGTTGAAAATGAAGCTTACGATATCAATATAATACATGGTAGACTGCAATACCTGTATAAAAGCCTGTAAATAATTGTCTGATTACAGGCTAGTTGCGTTTACACTACTGACACAATCAGAAAATTACACCACTACTGCTTTGTAATCAGTTATTATAGTTGGGTTGGGATGGCAAAATGTTTGCTTATGCCAGGACAGATGTTCAGCTAATGTAACGGCTGGCCCACCTATTCCTGGGTTACATATATTAACACCTGAAAAAAATAAAAACACACACACCATGGGTTATGTAGACGTTGTTTATTGATTGTTAAATGTGTCGCATTTTATTGTGCTTTTCATTATTAACAGGGTATTTACTGAGCGCAAAACTAGCTTTGGAAGCAACAGAGTGCTTTACAATGAAAGGGGGAAGGATAAGGTGAAGGAAGCAGAGAAGCAGGAGCTAGCAACAGGAGAGAGGGGTGGGCAAATTGGCAGCAAGGGATCTACAAACAACCTGAGAGAAAAGAGTGGGGACCAGAACACCCAGTCTCATGTAAGGTGGGGAGTTGAGTGGACCTAGGTGTTAGGGAGGAGCCATCCTTGAAGAGGAGGGTCTTCCGCTCATTCCAGAACTGTAAAAGCAAGGGCTGAGGCTGATGTTCATGGGGATGAGGGTCCAGAGTCCTAGGTCATAGACAGAGAAGGCCTGGCATCTGGTTCTTTCCTTCCAGCACCACCAGAGTTTAGGTCTGCAGATAGCCTTACTACTGGTGGATCAGAGGCCTGCAGAGATGCTGAGTTTCTCGGTAAAGTAGCTTGGGGACTTTAGGGTGACAGTCCTGTAGATGCCAGTGTAGTTCGATGAGAGTCGGGGTCGTGTAGTGGAATTGGCAGAGTCCTTTGAGTGTTGCTGCAGGATGCAGGAAACCTCTCAGGGGTGCCAGGGTACTTGCCGGAAGGCCTTCCATAAGGGTATTGCCACCATCCAGGTAGGAGAAGACCAAGGCTTGGACAGCAGATCTGAAGTTGTTTGCTTGAATGCATAACTAGATAGTGGTTGATTGCACCTTGATCAGCTACAATGTTAGGGGGCATGAACAATGGAACAGTCCCTCTGCTAGGTGGCCGGACTTTGTGGACTTTCCCGGAGATGAGGAACAAGGACCAGGTAAAAGAGGAAACCATTAATAAGGTTAGGAAAAAGGAGAAAAGGAATACCTAGAAGAATCACTCCTAGCGGGGGGCTGCTGCCTCAGGTGGCCCCCCAGGACTTGAGGAATGGACAGCTGTGGGGAGAAGCAAGCCACATAGATGTGAGAAGCTGTAAGAGGTTTCTGGTTTGTCCTAGAGGGCTGCTGCTTTAGGGCACTGATCTAAAAAAGTGGCCATATTCACACAAAGTCCTACTGGGTTCTTTAGGTCCTGGGCCATGCCAACCAGGATGGCCCGGAAGCAGAGGCGTGAGCAGGATGACTCAGTAGTCAACTAACCCCGGCTGCCTGAGGGGGGCACATGGAAAGTAGGCACTGAGAGAGGAAGGACAGCACAAAGCACAATTGTAGGTGATGTTTGGGTACATTGTGGAGGAGCAGTGAAGTGTCTCTGGCTGTGTGAGAGGGGTAGCCGCGGCAATGGTGTGTGGTGGACTGGTAGCTGGATGAGAAAGCCTGCCCACCCAGGGGCCAGACAGGGGAGCTACGGGCAGAGACACCAGCATGTCACACAGGTTCGGCTCTGGCCTGTGGGAAGGATGGGCGTAATAGGATTGGAGAAGGATGGAGCTAGGCCATAGTGATGGGTAGTTCCAATCACCTTGTGTACAGGAAGAAGAGTGCAGAGTGATGGTGCACACTGCTGTTTCCAGGATGCTAAGAGGTAATGAGGCAGGCCTGTTTGGTCAGAGTGCCACTTCAGCAAGCAATATAAGAGTCTTTTGAAGAGCACTTGCCTCCCATCCAGCTTCAGGAGACCTAGTGAACAGGCAAGTTCATGTGCTTGCTATGGAGCACAAGTGTACCGCTTGAGAAGAGGAATGGGTGCCTTTGGTACCTCGTTCCTCTAAGGATCATATGCAGGCTGCCAGCAGAATGACAATTGGGGTCAACAGCAGTACAATGTATAAGTAAGTGGGGAAAGCCTGACTGCTGCAGCCACTAGGTAGCTTAGCATTTAGGTTATTTTGGAGTGAAATTTGGGAAGAGTTAATGGGTTGGTGAATTTCGATTGGTTCTTTGTGCAAGAACTTCTGCCTCTTTGGAGTGTTGGCTGGAGCCTACTTTAGGCCACTTAAGTGCGCGGTGTTGGTTCGATGTGAATATCTTACCTGAAAAATGTCCTCAGGGACGTAGATTTTTTCTGACCCCTAAAATATTTTCCCCAAAAATCCTAGGAGAGGTGCAATTTACTATTCTAAATTCCAATCTTAGGATTCTTGGGGAATTGCTTGCTTTTAGTCAGGGTGCAGATTTGAGGACATGTCGCCCAGTGGCGACATTTCGCTTGATGAGATTTTCACTGGATACTAACCATATGGGAGCGCAGCTGCCATCAATGGTATATAATGGTGTTTAGTTGCCGCCAATGGTGTACACTGGTGTTGCAATATGTGTGCCCTCTGGTGGCTAAAAACAATTCCAGAGATGTGTGATTATGTTGCTTGTGGACAGCGACAGCATCAGGAACCAGGGAAGTAACCCACTCCTGCTATGGTGTTAATATCAGTGTCTGTTGCAGTATTTTCTCCACAGCTGGCCCAGGGCTTGGGGTTGGCAAAGAGTGTTCCCCTCTCTGGCCTGGTGCTAAAGGGTCTGTCAACCGGTAAGGGCAAAAATAACAAGGTGTACACACTGCAGCACACGATTGAAGCTGTGGCACTCCTTTCAACCCCCTTTCGTATAAAATATCCTCCTGTGACATTTTACAGCCATTAATTGATAAGGATCTGTTTATGGTAGTATCTTTTTATCATGTGCACTACTAGATTTTAACACAGGGTAGCAAGAATCAGTCTGCATGTCTTTGTTCATTTTGTCGCACAAAACGTTTCAGATGCATTTTATTAAACGGCATATTTTTTGTAACACATTAGATGCTGCATATGATATATACTTTAATCCAAAAGATTCTACATTGATTATATGTAAAACCAATTGTAAGATCTCTTACACGACATTAATCAAGAGGTCAGATAATAAAGGGGATGATAGTGCGTGGTCATGTTTTATGAAGACTAAACTACACTCTACTGTATGGAACAATGTTATTGCAAGGTACCTTAGTGATCCTAGACCTTGCAAACGAACTCGGACTTTGGTCTTGTTCCTCGATTTGGTCATGAAACTCCTTGATGATTTACAATATCCTTAGAACGTACGGTAGGAGGGTACATTTGATTGAAGAATTTATAAATGCTCGTAACACTCAGATATCAAGCAGAAAAGCCAGCATCTGGGCACAGTTGCCATAGATTGAGAAGAGACAGGCAGAGATACAAATGGGTTACTTATAGAAAAAGTGTTTTCATTTTTTGTGAAATATTATGATTAAATGACACAATTATACAACGTTCTGTAGGGAGATGATTCCAAAGTCAAGGACCTAAAACGGATTGTCTGTCTCCCCCGTTTCGCTTCGCAACACTAATTAGGAATAACCAGCAGATGTTTGTTCTCCTGTTGAAGGACTCTGGCAGGTTGGTACAGATGGCTCTTAGAAATGAGATAATGGGGGGCAAGACCATGTATGAATTTGAATGTAAAACAAAAAATACATAAAAAGAAGTCTGTCATTGTACAAATCTAAATGATTAAATCAAGGAGGTTTTAAGCAATATAAATATGAGTGGAATGGCTGAATGTTTAACATCCTGAAGACTGCTAAGCAGATAATCAGAAATGTGGGCATATATAGGGTTGGCATTGGAAGGGGAAGAATTAATTAGGGTACCTACTATCACAGCGTGATCCTTATTGGGTAGAAAGTGAAGTGTATGGCCGGTCGGAATAAGGCTGAATAAAGAAAAATTGATGAACTACTTAATTAACCTGAAGCGTAAGACTTAGGTCATGCTCGCAAATAACCCACAAGTTCCTAATATTGTTGGCAAAAGAGGCAGACAAACCAAACATGATCGGCAGGGAAGCAGATCCATAGGAGTCCGTCAACAAATATTTTGGTCCGAACAGGATTACCTCTGTTTTAGAGGGATTTAGCTGTAAGCCATTATTGACCATCTTTTGATGGACCTCGAACAGACAGTCCTCGATATGGCCTACATGTTTAACTAGACCAGATGCCCTGCCATACAATTGATAGTCATCAGCATATGAGTGAAATTGTAAATGGAATTTATGAAGAATTCACATCAATGGTTGCAGATAAATATTGACTAGACAGGTAGACAGGAGCGAGGACTGAGGCACCCCACAACACTTACATAACATTAGAGATAATGTGCCAACTTTTGCTGTTTGAGACCTACCTGATAGAAAGCTACAAAACAGCATTAAGGGCCTGACAAGATCTTTAAGGGAGGAGGGGGGGATGTCAATGTCCATCGTGTCAAAAGCTGCTGACGAATCCAACATCAACAGCAGAGACAGAGGCCCTTCATCAGCAGAAGCTAAACTGTCAAACCATATACAGACAGGCACTGATTCAGTCCAATGTTTCGGCCGCAATCCTGACTGCTGTGACATTATCCCATATATAATACCATTTTTGTGTAATAATCATATACATGCATAATGGTAATACTCACATTGCAAGCAAGTTGTGATGGCACAAATCACTTAACGACGTGCATACATAGCTTATAATGTAGTAACATCACCCAGAATCTCTCTACACAAGAAGCACTTGTCGGATGCTGAGATGCAATTCATGGTGATGAATGACTGGCAGTTTAACTAAAGGTAAAGGTCACTAGTAAAAGCTTAAGTAGGTTGGTTTCTCTCTTCTCTCGACACCAGAGGCCACATCGCTTGCATCATTCCACATAGATCCGTCTGTCTCTCCGTGCAGACATATAAACATATCAAATGAACCTCAACACAGCCTGGTAGCAAGGTTTCACAGACCAGCATTGAATTACTGTAACTTGTCAAGACCTGCGTCAATAAAACTGCGTCACAAACACAGAAATCTACAAAAAAAACGTCAGCACTGGAACAACAATGTTACTTTCATCACAGGTGCCTGTACACAGACAGTGATGCATGCTAAATAGAAGGAAAAAAACAGCACGCGCGACATGCCCACTTATTACAAGCTCTGAATTACTTAAAGTGATACACACTGAAAACAATAATGAAAAAGACCATCCAAGAAATCTTTAAAAAACATCCTTATTGTAAAAATCTGAAAACTACAAAAAGAAAGACAATGGAACAGACGCAAGGAAATCAAAAAGGAGTACACAACCTTGAAAATACTACAAGGAAATATTATAAAAGGTCTGTCAAGCAATTGCTTTACTATTCATAAAAGTGTTTAAACACAAACATCACCAGTTCATCTTTAAAAAATGGGATTTCGAGAAAAAAAGCGATCAATCCATTATAAAGATATTTCTGGTCACGTCAGATTTCTTGAACCCTATAAAACAACACATGCATATATATATTGCAGTATACTAGTGACATCACAACTGACTTGTAATGAGAAAATGACATTGCTATCATAGCTCAAAAGCTTATTAAAGTTGAATTTTGACAGCACAATGTCTGCAATTTGGCCAGCACAGATCACAAGTCCAGAGCCCACTGGAACACTTAATCAAAGCCTGACTAGGTTTTCAGATTACTTGTTTCTAAAATAGTTCTATTTGACTTTAACAGCCAGCAATTGTTAAGGAACTGTTTATGGTTGTATGATTATTTTCCGCACGTGTTGGGAGAGGATGGCCTCACACTCAAGGACACTTTCTCTTAGGAACAAAACCAATATGGAGGTTTAACAGACATCGGCATGGAAGTCACCATAAGTGTGAGCAACCTTATAGATCAAGAATGTAGGAGCTCAAATGGAGCACCCATAAAAAATATGAACACAAAATCAAAATACTATGGGCCTCATTACGACCCTGGCGGTACGGGGTTAATGGCGCCATAAAAGGTGCCGGCGCCGTCAACCTGTACCGCCTCATTACGAGTTCCCCTCGCGGGACACGGTAAGCACGCCTGGGAAAACCACCAAACTCGTAATGAGGGCCTATGTCAGAACAACTAAATGTCATAGAGGAAACTGGTTGCACAATACCCACAGTAATTGCATAACTGTAGGTGTTTTGAGTCACACGCCTTACAAGTCCTTTTGAAAACCTAATAGTGGCAAGGTACCCGTCAAAGTGCCAATCTGCAGGCCAGTCCAGGCCAAGGAAAGCAGAACATTTAGATCAAAGGATGTGGAACAAGAATGCGGGTCCAGATCCCTCTGCTTGCAACAAGCCAAACATTTACGATATCTGCAGGCATAAACTGCCTCGGTGGCAGGTCTCTAAGTCAAGAGGGGTATGTCCAGGACATCATCTGACAAATATCCCCTCCTTATATATCAGCCTCTCACCAGCCAAGCATAAAGACTCATGATGTTGAGGTTTGGATGGAGCAGCCGCCCCTCGGACTGGAGAGAAGATCTGCTCTCTGTGGAAGGCGCCTCACTGTTCACAGTGGTAGCAGAGAGGTCCATTTGAGGAGTCCCCCACTAAGAGGAAATCTCCTCCAGAACTTCCTGGCATAGCTCCCAATCATATGGGAGGCTAAATGATGTCTGCTCAAGATAGTCGCAATGACGTTCTACATACCAGTCAGATGAGCCGCCATCCGAGACACATAGTTATCTTGAGCACAGACCCACAGACTAATTTCTTCTCTGCACAGAGGCAGCAACCCTACACCACCTCGCTGGTTGGAGTTAGTGCATGGCTACTGAGTTATCCGTCAGGACCAGTACATTCTTGCCCTGCACTAATGAAAGGAAAGCAACTAGGCTCAGCCGATTGCTCTCAATCCCAGCAAGTTGAGGTGCTGTTGGGTGTGCGATGGAGACCACAGGCTGCTAACTGTTAGGGGTCTTGCCAGTGAGTACCCCAGCCTTTACACATCTTTCACTACAGTCATTTGGGGTCAGGGTGGCCAAAGCAACGCTCCTTGCACCAACTCATAGGGACCACCAGACTAGTACCAGGGATACTCTCGCTGAGACTTGCAGAAGGACTGAAGTGTGCAGATGAAACTAAAGCTACTGAAGCAACCTCATGCGTAGCTAGTGCTCCAGCACTACTGGAATGCAGAAGTCAATGAAGCCCAGCAAGTGCAGGAAGGCTGAAGCTGGAACTCTCTCCTGTAATTGAAGGACATGAGCCACCTTATAGATGTTTGCCTTTCCGTTCTCGGGTGAGAAGGCCTTGCCAAAGTGAGTGACCAAGACCGCATAAATAAATAAATATATAAATAAATCGGAAGTACTGAGATGATGAAATGTGAGACTTTCTGAAGTTCAGGGAGAAGCCTAAGCTGTGCAACAGGCTGCACATGTAGAACAGATGTGCCAATACCTTGGTCTGGGGTGCGAGCTCAGACAAGCCAGCCATCCAAGTAGGGAAAGACATGAATGCCTTCTCTCCTGAGGCAAACTGATACCACTGCCAGCAGATTGGTGAAGACCCTGAGTGCTAACATCGACCGAATGGCAGGACCTTGAACTTGTATCAACAATGGTGCACTACAGAGCTCCTGTGCTTTAGGTGAATGACACATGAAGGAAGGCATCCTGGAGATCCAGCTACACCAGCCAGTCCTGCAGGTGAAGGGCTTAAGGGATATGAGCTACAGTAACCATCTTGAACTTGTCCTTGCACATGTACTAATTCAAGAATGGGATGCAAACCCCCATCTTTCTTCGGCACCAGACAATAGACTGAATACCAGCGGTTGACTTTTTCTGAGCAGAGCACCAATTCTATAGCACCTTTTACCAGAAGCCGACGTACCTCCTCCAACAGGAGATGGTCCAGAGGCAAGCATTGGCCAGAAGAAGGATGGTCTGGAGGCAATAAACTTGGTGAATGATCAGGCATTTAACATGGTGAGATGCCTTTACATGCAGAACAGGTAAATTCCCCCGCCTCCCTCACAGGAGTTATATGGTGAAAGTCTCCTTCACAGGGGCATCACACCTTCGGCTGCTGAGGGAACAGCTGAGATGAACAACCCTCCTATTGGAGCACCACAGTCCCTACCCGTGGCAGGGTGGCATTGCAGGTGCTTGCCCAAGGGAGCTTGTCCCCTGTCTCTGTAGGCATTAAGAGAAGGGTCGAAACCCCCTGCCTCTGCCCATCTGGGCAGTGGGCTGTTGCTGTTGAACCACCAGGCCCTGCGACTTGACAGTAGCCCTAGAGGGATGGAACCTCTGGAGTGACTCATGGTCCTGTGCCCCAAATAAGTTACTGCTATCAAATGGAATGTCCAGGAGCATTGCCTGATCAATCGGAGCGAAACCTGAGGACCTCATCCAGGTGTTCCACCTCAGCACTGTCCCCGTTGCCATAGCACGTGCCATACAGTCGGCTGTATCAGGGCCCGAATGAAAAATGTGATGGACGCTTTTCTGTCATCATTGACTATGGCATCAAAGCCCTCTCTCACCTCACAAGCAGACAAGTGTTCGGTGGCATCTGACACTGCTGACCAGAGGCCAAAAGAGAATTATGCCAGGGCACAGAAGGAATGCATAGCCCTCAGGGCCAGACTGCCAAAACCAAAAACCTTTATATCCCATGCATCTAGTCTCTTACTCTCCCTGTCATGAGGCTACAGGAGAAACAGGATGTCTTAAGGTCTTCAGTGGCAGCGCAACCACAAATGTGACAGGAGAGGCATGTGAAGAGAGAAAAGCCAGGTCTGAGGGTGCTGGCCTATGTTTCTGTGGTCAGGACTGAAGCTGGTTTTGTCCACAACTTTAGTACTGGGCCTCTTCTGCTGGGCTGAACAGTAGTAGGGTCTCCCTCTGCAGACCTTCATCTAGCATGTACATTAACTTGAATTGAAGATTTGGTCTGGAAGGGGTTGATAGCCCTACATGCTCCAAAACCTTGGTCATTAGATGCTGGAAGGAAGCCTGAGGTTTGCCTGGGGTTGGCACAGGCAACATGTCCAGCTCAGGAAATGTGTCCAGCTCTCTTGCCTCTTATAAATTAGAGACAAGGTCCATCAAATCACCAACCTCCCCATAAAATACTTCAGAACAATCACTGACTTCTTTTGGGCATATGGGTTCAAACCTAAATGGGTGGGAACACCCTCCTCATAAAAGATGTCAACCATCTTTGACATGAAAGTTACCATAGGAAGCAGACTGTATTCATTCATGAGAATCCTCAGTGTCAGCAGCGTCGGTCTTCACTGTTGGTGGTGGAGCTGTCACTGAAGAACTGGTGTTGTAAGATGCCCAGGTGTTGTGTAGTAACAGGACTTTGCCCAGGAGAGCCGCAGACTTCACCTATGCCTATGGTCATGGTTTGTTGCATAGTTTCTGCTGACTTATCTGAGCAGGGTGGATCCTGACAGTACCACAAGGGCCAAAGCTGTCAATGCTGGGACATTGGCAAAGATGTGAATCATATTGAGGCAGAAGGCCTCCCATTCCGTCGGTATGGTTGATTGAAATGGGTATGACAGCGACTTCTCAGAGGAATCCCTGGAGCGGTGACGTCTCTTTAAGAAGGAAGAAGAATGATGCCTTGAAGAACAGCTAAGTGAGCAGGTCCTCTTGCAATATTTCTTTTTTGACCGGAGACCGGTGACATTCTTCGGTACACTGCTCCACACCCGTGATCTCAAACTGTTCCGTCTGCCTTCCTGTTCTTTGTGGAAAAAAATAAAAAAGCTTTGCAGCCCGTCCCCAAAGCACATTAGGGTGCATTGACTGTAATCTTGCACGCACTGCACCCCCTGGTAGCAGAAACCTTCCCAAGATAATAGATGTGGAATCCATGGGAGGAAGGATTTGATTAGAATCAGACCGTACTTATATTCATTTCATTGGTACTTATTTTAATATTTGCATAAGTACAGAGTACGGATTTCCTTGGCAGAATAACTAAAAATGTTTTTGTGGTAACCATTATCATAATATAACTAATCCATTGGGTTGCAAGCCATACAAATACACGCAACGCATTCTATACCGGACTCATTGTACTTTTTATAAGACGTATACGATTAGCACCTACCACTGCCCCATAGCCATCTATATCATCTTAAACACAAAATGCACTTATACAATTCATATGTAGATAGCAACGTAATGTTGTAACAGGAACAATTGTACATTACTCACTCGGATGGTAATTCAGTGTTATTTAACAACAGGCTAAAATGGCCACCACATAGGAGGAAATAAGGCGTTAGCATAATTAATCTTCGGTTTTAATTAGAACATGCACAAATATAGACTACAACAAAATGGTGCCATACTAGGACAGACACAGCCATACGGTTATCATGCTACTGGTGACTTTCCTGCCAACAGGAAGGTAGGATATAATGCCACTATATTTACTTAAATGACAACATTCATATTGTTTTAGCCATATGATAATACAATCTCTTAATTTAACCCATTGATAAATGAGTAAGCTATATAGCTGCCTCATAATTTCACAGTGCCTATTTTAAAGGCACTGATGTATATATCACTTCATTTAATAACAAAATGTTTCTGATATATTTTGTTATTTTGAACTATAGGGGGGCGTCCAAAAATGCAACTCATAATTTAAGAAACTAAAGGATAAAGAGTTCCAACAATAAAGATGTATTTAATGTTGCTCGATAACGACTAAAAAAAGAAGGCAAGTATTCGGACTTTTTATATAGATTAGTTCTGTAAATAACAGTAAACATACAAGACATGCTGCTTAATATCAACTACAATGAAAAATTGGGAGCATTCTTAAATAACATTGTTTTTTACAGATCAAAAAAGACCTCCCAAAGAAAACGCTCTAAAACAAGGCTATCAATTTACTTCATAGCACGCCGAATTAGCATTTATTGATCAAACTTCGTTGTGGCCACATCTGGCATCAACTAAGGAATGATTACTCATAAACAAAGGAATAATGGATTGTACATCATAATTATTATACGAGAATTTGAGTTAGATACATTAGTACATTTCAAATGATTATGTCAGAAACACGTAGTTGTGTTCCTTATTTTTACACAAATTGCTGTAACGTAATTTCCTGTTTTCAAAGATAGTTTTTCTATTCATCAATCTTCATTGCTTGTCACTTTTGCCTTTCCTCTCATCCTCCTTTTTGTGTTCATGTTATCAATTGAATTTGATCTTTATACTGATCTTTCTTGGTGGACTGTACATACGAGCACACATTAGGTGGACACATTCGGCTCTGAAGAAGCTCACAGACATGGGGATGTGAGGGAACCATCTCACTGTGTGAAAGGCATGTAGGCCAATTTTGTCACACTTAGCGATGTAAGAAAGGAAAATACATGTTTTTCCATTGCAAGGAGAAGCACCACAATGTATTGTAAATCTACAACTTTATGATCTGTAACTTCATTTTTATTTTTCATTTGCAAAAATAGTACAATTCTTTTTGATAATATAGAGAAGGGGTACTTTATTCCATATATAAAAGTGTGTACATTTTTAATTACAGTCCAATTCTCACCTCACTACCATCCTGTGATAAGTACATGCCAAATTCTAGCTCCAACAGAAAAACTCAATTGAGGCAACACCCTTACCATCAAACATGAGAGAACAGCTGAGAGGAACATTTTGCTCCACGAAGAGGGCGGTTTGTAGTTTCCCAATGTATTTATAGGGGAATCACACTAAGGTGGGATAAAAATAAAAATGGCTGTAAAAGGGATGACAAATCGTGAGCCTTCTGCAAAAAGCAGAGTTGGTCAGAAAGGGACTGACTAGCATTTCAATTTTTTTTTTTATTCTGAAGAAAGTGTTTCTAACAATTCACAGTCAGTAGTAGTGAAGAAGACATTCACAGTAGTACTTCATTTAGTGCACCTCTGTAGTTTATAACTAGAACTGGCAAAGCAAATAGCGTTGCCTGATATATACTCATTGTGTAGGCATGTGTTAGGATTTCCATCATATGCCCAAGTGCTCATAGCATTTGCTATAGAAAAGGCTGTTCATGATTCCAGCAGGTCTCATGTGTGCCACTCATCCATTTACAGCAACGTCTGTTCACCCAGAGTGAGGACAGGGAGGCAGAGGGAGAGCAGCTCTTTCAGCACGAGATTCTATCCTTACACAAATCCAGAAAGCACAATAATCACATTTTTGGCGATCCAAGTGGCACAAGCACCACCTATGAGACAAAACCATTTAATGGTAGCCTACGAAAGAAAATGAATGTTTCATTGCAGAGCATATGAGATCTATGCATTTAGTTTGCAAGAAACACCTAACAGCTTTAACAAAGTTACAATGATAAACTGAAAGGCTGAAATTCAATCATTTCCAGTGAATATGGATTAGGTATGTGTAATATCCCAATGTTGTCGGAAACATTTCTCCTAACCACAGGAAATGCCTTATGTGTTATCCTGAGATTCAGCTCCTACAACAACTGAAATAGAGTCCTCACTTCCTCCCAACCCAAAACATTCACACTATTCCTTGCCACATACATTTTAGCAACCGCCATACACTCTTTAAACTCAGATTCTAAACCTTCATCAGGCTGTTGTGCACATTTAACAGCGTTATTGTCTTCACACGTCGGAAATACGCAGCTTTGGAAAGGTTCAAAGGTAATCTACATCTTCCTTTTTTTCCACTTAGATCTGATTTTTCTCTTTCTCGATTCTTTTTGATTTTAACAATCGCAACCTGGGTTTCATCAACTGTTTGCTTATCTCATCTCTGTACATTTTCATCACTTTAGAACAGAGTAGTGTGTTCTAGCTTGATTGATTGATTGTTTATTTATTATGCGCTTGTACAGCAAGTGTTTCAAAGCGCAACCATGCAAGGGAGGGGAAGCCAAGGGAGAACAAGACAACAAGCTTACTATGCGTGGTACATTCAGGTTGTGTAGATAAAAAGTGTGTGGGGGAGGGTTATTGGAGCAAGTGCTCCCAGTCCAACAGAACATGGGTTAAGTGCTGGGCGGTAGACCCACATTGGGCTGTAACCAAAAGTGCAGAAGTGCTCTGGTAGAGCAGGGCCCGGAGGCAAGTGCAGGAAGACTGGCGAGAAAGGTAGGGACCTGTGGGACTCTGAAGGTGCACCAAGCAGCCAGTCGCCATACTGAGCAGGGAGTACAGAGAGAGGAAGAATGCAGAAAGGAGGTGGTTAGCAGTGGAGGGGGGAGAGAGAAGGAGGAGGCGAAGAGGAAGGTCTAGAGGAGTTTCCGGAACTTTGAGTACTCTGGATCAAGACGGAGAGCGGCAGGGAGGCTGTTCCAGAGGGAGGCACCTGCTGAGGATAAGGATCTCCCCCCATATCTCTGCTTGGAGAAGCGGCTCACTCGCAGAGCATTGCAGGTAGATGAGCGGAGGGCTCAGGAAGGAGAGTATTTAGGAAGAGAATGTTGCAGACAGAGCGGACCAATGCAAAGATTCTTGAACTTGATTCTTGAAGCCACAGGGAGCCAGTAAAGGGATTTCAGTGCTGGAGAGATGCGGTCCCTGGGCTTGAGGCCAAGGATAAGTCTTATGGTTCTGTACAGGATGAGTTGAAGAGGACAAAGAGTAGAGGCAGGGAGGTTGAGAAAGAGGCTGTGGCAGTATTCCAGCCTAGAAAGTACCAGTGCTCTGGAGACAGTGAGCCTCTGGGGGAAAGTGAGATAAGGTAGAATGCCTCTGAGTAGGTGCAGTTAGAAGTGGGACCTTTTAGAGATGTCCGGGAAGTAAGAAGAGAAGGCGAGAGTGGAGTCAAAGATGACGGCCAGGTTTTTTGCCTCATTTGTGTGGTGCAATCACAGGGCCAAGGGAGGCTGGCCAGACGGAAAGAGGGAAGGTGGGATCAGGGGTCCCGATGAGAATGATCTCTCTCTTACTGGCATTGAGACAGAGGATGTTTGCAGCACACAATGACTGTATTGCAGACAAATAGTCAGGGATGAGCGAGGAGGAGGAAGAGGCTGAGGGTAGCCTGATAGAGAGTTGTGTGTCATCCGCATAACATTGAAAGTTGGAAGTAAAAGTGGCTATCCAACGGGCCAGTATTGCCATGTAGACATTCAAGACCAGGGGCAAAGGTTAGATCCCCGGGGTACACCACAAGTAAAGAAGGTGATAGAGCATAAAAAGGGCCCCAGTTCCAACTGGGATGGGTGGTCTGAGAGAAAGGAAGTTAGCCATGCCAGGGCCTGATCAGTGATGCCCAGGGTATCACAGAGACCATCTTGGCTCTTGCTGCGGTCTCTTCTAAATAAGGGTCCCCTCACATCCATAACACTATTCTTGGTATGGCCTTGTCAAGGGTAATGCCATTTCCAAAATTAGATTGAGCAGACAGTTCTTTCACTGCCGAAATATACTAATCCACTGCCTCATCCTGCTCCTGCTTTCTTGAACAAAAATAATGCCTATCCACTGCTGAATTGATCCTTGGTTGATAATCAAAATCGAAAAGTTTCACTGCAATATCTTATGCATGCCTACAGTCTCCCCTTTCACCTTCAAGGAGGGAATCCCTATAAAGATAATATGGACTTCTGGCCCCAGTGAGTGGAGAGAAAATATGATTTCCTCTTATCAAGAGTTACAGCCTCGTTATCCATAATATTTAAATAATTACCCCCAAATGATGGCCCCTCAGTGATAATAGACTAAACAAAAAACACACTCTCTCTGAACGTGTGCAAAAAACACTTGGCTTGACCAAAAAAAAACCTCTTGCCCCTGCCAATTACCCTCTTCAAAATGTGACACAGTATACTAGCTCACGTTATTACAACAGAAGACTCACTCACATCGTTAACACTTCCACCAAAATCAAAACGTATGCTGGTATGACTTGCATAGTTCTCTGGTGCCATGTTATCTGTGTCAATAGACAAGGCAGAACACCCTGCCTATATGCCCTTCCCAAAAAGACATAAAAATCCAACCAATCCTCCAGGAAGATCTATTGTGTCGGGCTGTGGGTCCATACTTGAACCCCTGTGTAAATTTGTTGACCATTTCTTAAAACCCATATGTATCAAAACGGATACATACATTAGAGACACCATGCACACTATCCAGCTATTTTAAAACTTAGACTTTGACCAACATAAACAGTTATTAGTCACTCTAGATATTAAAGCACTATACACCAGCATACCCCAACAAGCAGCCATTGACTGTGTGTATGAATATCTGACCGCTACCAACATCGACACAAAAACTCCCCCAGAATTTATCATTGAAATCATGACATTGGCCCTTTGCAAAAACTTCTTTGAATTTAACCAAAAAATGTACTTACAAACAAAAGGCACCACCATGGGGGCAGCATTTGCCCCAAGTTTGGCCATTTTATTCATGGCAAACTTTGAGACAAAATTTGTCCCCAGCCATCTCAATAGATGGAGAGAGAATATCAAACAATGGCGTCGTTACATAGACGACATCATATGCCTGTGGGAAGGCACAGAAGAGGCCTTACTAGAATTTAGCTCCTGGCTTAACACATGTAGCCAAGACATTCAATTTACATTTGAATACAGTAATTCCTACATTCACTTCCTAGATTTAAGAATCCAACACGACCAAGGCAAATTAACATGCACCACTTTTCGCAAACCTACCGATCGGAATACTCTTCTACATTTCCAAAGCGATCATCCTCAACACATCAAGGAAAATTTACCGTATGGGCAATTCCTAAGACTTCGCAGGAATTGCACCTCACTAGACAACTTTTACCAAGATGCCAACCTTCTAAGTGACAGACTCAAACAAAGCAGCTACCCCAAAAAATTGGTGTCAAGATCTCTCAAAAGAGCCCGCTTCACATGTCGCGACTCACTTCTCACACCCAAAAGCCGAGATGCAGAAAACGATACTATCACATGTGCCATTACCCACGGACAACATGCCTTTCAAATTAAAAGAATCATTTACAAGTATTGGCCCATAGCTAGACTCTGCCTCCCCGACCTAGACAAACCCAGATTCGCATTCAAGAGGGGACGCAATTTGAAAGAACACCTGGTACATTCCATGTACAACACAAAATCTCCCCAAACCCACATCTGGAATCTCCGACCACTTAAAGGGCACTATCCATGTGGTACCTGCTCAGTATGTCAATTTACTGTGAAACTTCAACAATTCCATGTCGGAACAAAAACATGGAACCTTAATGATGTCTCGAATTGTAAAACAAATCAAGTAGTATATTGCATAGAATGCCCATGCAATCTACGATATATTGGACAGACCATGCCCAATGTCGGTATACGGATATCTGAACACCGTTCAAGAATCCGCTGCAGAAACATGACATCTCCACTAGTACAGCACTATATGGAGAAGAAACACAACACTCAGGATATAAAATGGTGGGTCATTGAAAGGGTTCGCAACGGACCCAATATCCAGGGCCGCCTATTAGACCTTGAATGCCGGTGGATACATAGAATGGATTCTGTCACACACGGCCTCAATGAACAACAACTCTTCCCTGAAAGATAATTCACTACTATCGTGAGTGTATTTTTGGTTTCCTACTACACAGGCCATCATGCACCGCGAGATTACCGCCACATCCTTTCAGTACTCCTGTTAACTCACAGCACCCTATCCCCCATACACGGAGACTCCATTCATTAGATCTGTCCCCGTACGGGCTACAGCTAACAACACCCCACATCCGTGTACTGCCTACAACCAGCTCCGTACACGTTATGGCTCGATCACTGCCTCTGCCAATCTGGAACCACACTGGGTTCCACTCTCTCCGTGTCAACGTCAAATTAGATCGAGTGACCGGCACTTTCACTCTTAACCTCCAGTCAGGCACACCCCAGTACTCTTGGAGTCGTGCCTCCTATTCAGACCTTCGAGCTATCCCAGCTCGCGCGAAAATCGCCCCCCCCTTTTTCCATATTAGCCGCACTTACCTTTAGCGCCTACACCGCGGACTACAGCCGCAGGGCCCATCTGCGTTGACTCTAACGCTCTTAAATCCAACGGGTGTCTCTGCATCACTTGTGTTAAACAAGTCAAACGCAAAGACGAGTATCATCCTGTTTGTGTCGAGTTCCGCACTACTCCGGCTCTGGCCAATGAGGACTCTGAACTTTCCCGCATTCTGATTGGTCCAAAGACCCACACACCCTCGACCCACCTCCAACCCAATTCCAGCCTTCATTACAGCAGCCCTGCACTTGCCGAACGCACGTCTTTCGGCAGCAGGCTGTCCTCCGAGTCCTGACCAGGCGCCCAGCACCATCCCAGCTTAGGTAAGCCTTCCCCGCCCCCCACGGCAGACTAATAGTGTTTGGGGACTATTCTCCAGTGCCTTGCATTTCACATTTAAATGCATCCTGGCCCGTTTTCAATTTTTACAAATAGCTTTCTCTTACTTCGCCTCTAGTTACAGAAATAAAGAAAACAGATGGCCACATATTTTTCGATCCTCCCCAATTTCAGGAGCACTTCTGTACACACAGAAAGACCGGGAATACCAAATGAACCTACGTACCCAGGTACTGTGCTACACTCATTCTTTTTTATCTTCACAAGATAGGCACAGACCTACACGTTAACAGATTATTGCCTCTTCTTAAATTCATAATTCTATTTCTTTCTCTGCAACTACTTTTATAGAGTATTTCCCCGTGAGTGCGAGCAAAGCAGCTACAAAAACAACTTCTCTCTCCACCTGCCTCCCCACGCACAACTACTACAACCAACTCTCCGTCCAGCTACGCCCAGTCTGGGGAGTCTGCAATACTAAGAGAACGACCACAAGGAGCCTGTGGTGAGATGTCCATTTATTAAACCCACCACAGACCTATAGAGACAACAGTCTATACCTAGTTCACTCTATTTTCCATTAAAGGTTCCTCCTTTCCTCCCCAAAAAACTTTTAAACATGTGGAGATTCATTTCCCTCTAAGTTCTGATCCAGCCAACTTTTTACTAATCCGCCCTTGTAAATCCAGCAGAGAAACACCAATGTACCATGAGAAAAATTGAACAATGTTTTTTCTCTCTTGGTCTCTCCTCCACAGGGGTCACCCAACCGCCCTGAAGAAGGCAGCTTCCACGTCCCTCTAACCTTAGATACAAGATGGACGCCAAGGCCGCCGAAACGTTACTTTGCAAGCAAGGGGGTCTTTTGCACCAACTCAATTTGGGCAAGTGATACAATACTGTATTCAGATTGCAACACTACAGAAAGTGGGATTCCCACTTACACTACCCCCTGCAACGTTGGCATACACCCAGTTGGAACTGTCTGAGATTCAACCAGTCGGGACAAACATGTCCCAATATTAACTTTCAACCACTGCGAGTCACACGTAATCCACCCAGATGGACAACGTTTAGACCACTGGATCAACCTATGAACCTGTTACAATGTGAAAACTCATTAAGAGTTCAAATTGCTGATTAAGCAACAACATTTTTTTTGTTTTATGTCTCACAATTTACTGTTTTCTCTTCAGCACACTATGTTTAAGTTGTATATATATATATATTCTTTATTTGAAAAAAACACTATGGTTTAGTCTTTTTCACAACCAATGTTTTATGTTTCACACTAAACTGTAAATACGTGTATTTAATACAACCTATATATTTACATAAACCCCTAGTGAGTATATGGTGTTTTTTCTTCTGGACTTATCTTCTTTCTGGGCCAAATACTTCAATTATGATCCATTCCATTAGTAAAAAAAAAAAAAGGGAAGGCTCCTTGATTTCTTAAACTAAGTCATGCTTTATTCAATGACACATAATCAAGATGAAGCCTTCCAAGTAGCAGTACTAGTTTTTGTGTATATCTGTGTCAATACAACCTGTGTGGAGGCTGATTGCAAACTGAGTGTAGCTGATCGCTGGGATCACTGGAGCCTTGCAGCGCACCACAGTGCTGGAGTGCTGTCTAATTTAAAGTAAGGGTCTGAGTGCATAAGACACAGTCCAGGAGTGTGTCAGTGCATCAGACAAAATTCCTACATTCCGTTAGAATGTGGACACATTTTTGCTTCAGAGTGTCACTGACTTAACGCTGTTGTTTATTTACGATACAGGACCAACATATAATTTGTGTTAGAGCCTCTTCCACAGACCATTACCAGTTGAGGTGATATCCTCCATAATGACCTGGCATCCGGTCGGAGCCAGGTGTTTAAGAGAAAAGAGGTTGGTACAGCTGCATATGTATAGGAGATAAATAATGCATGGGCAGAATAAAATTATGCTTTATATACAAACTCTACACGTACATGTGTACATGTGCGAGATGAACATTTCGTATATGTACACAAATATACAACTCAAAACTTACACAAAAGTCAGGATTGACTTTGATGTCCATGTTCAGATTATGTAAATTTCATACATAAGAACTGTACAACTAATATACACCTCTTGTACATATTCAAACCTCAAATCAAACTCGACTTTATACCAATCATGCTAGAAACGTACACACCATGCTCATCACACTAATACCCCTTACACCACCCAGTCTAATGACACACACGGTCCTATGACAAATGATGCTACCACAAAGCCGTCAACGAAAAAAACTCTTCAATACATGCTCCTACGACACAAGCTCCTACAACGCAAGCTCTTATGACAAATACTGTTACTACACATGCTCCTGTGCCACATGCTACAACAACACATGCTCCTACAAAGCACAGTCCTACAACACACACTCTTATTCAGCATACTTCTATGATACAAGCTCCTATGACACATACTCTCCTACGAGACACAATCTTACCATGCACGCTATGACAACACACTTACACCACATGCTGTTATGCTGCTACAAACAACGTCCAGAAACAATGTACAGAATCTATACAAAATGCACATGTACATTTAGAATACGTTCATTGCACAAGCTGAGAATCAATGTACAGCTTCTAAACAAAATGCACATATACATGTAAACTATGTACATTGCACACATTCAGATTTAATGCACTGCTTCTATATAAAATGTACATGTAAAATCTGTAAATTCCACACACATTCTGATGTCAGTTTTTAGGAGATGTAATGATAATGCATATTTGATACATACTTTCAGTTCATACATTATGCAATCTACATCTTCTGAATACTTACATCAAATTCAGGGCTGACTTGTATATCGGTTTTCAAGAGATGTACATTGCATAAATGTGCGAACTGTAAAACTCATATATGCCTCTTGTATGTAGTGAAAACACATCAAAATTAGAGCTCTCTTTAATCTGAGCTTTCATAGGTATGGGAGGCACACAATGCATGAGCAGAGTTAATTAAAAATGTATTTTATATACAAACACTACAAGAATGACTTTGATGTCTGTTTTCAGGAGATGTAAATTGCATACTTGTACGAATTGTAAAACTACTATACGCATCTTGTACATATTGACACCTCACATCATGTAAGGTACATAGGATATGTGCATTGTATGACTTTATACCAAACACTCATATGCTACTTATGCCCCTTACACCCAAATTCCAGATTATTGCACACCATGCACTCATATCCATTACTCCACACAGTCGAAGGACACACACTCTTATAACACCCACTCCTACGATAAAGCCTTTGACCACATTAACTCTTATGACACGAGTTCCTACAACACACACTGTTACAACACATGCTTCTACGATATGTGCTCACAGACACTCATACGAAAAGTGTACATGATTTTCCTCATGACACACACTCCTAACACACACACTAACTATGCAGGCTCCTATGACATATGCTCCTATGACATGCACTCCTATGACACACGTTGCTACAACACACGCTCCAATGAGACACGCTTCAATGATGCACACACTGAAGATGCACAATCCTATGGCATGCCCTCCTATGACACAGTCTCCTATGACACGTGTTCCTACAACATACTCTGACATGCTCTCCTACAACACACACTCTCAGAGCACTTGCTCCTATAACACTCTGTGGCAAATCAGAAGGAGGACCTGGACAATTTGGGTCATGATTCAAGGGTTTATATTCAACAAAAAGAATCAAATGCCTAACTTTCTCTATTTCTAGGAAGTTCCCTACCTATCAAAGCAAAACTAAGGATAAATATTAAAGTCCAAAACAAAGTCTGAATCCCAACCAACTAACTGGCCCTACCACTTTTCAAAACACCTAACTAAACCAAAATGAAAAGGTGAGGCTTGGTACACTAGCCTCAGCAAGGCTTCTGCTTGGCACAGTTCATACTTCAGTTGTTTCAATCATTTAAAAGTTCCTCTTTCATAATCAGGATATAAAGGTTTCAATCTCTTCTTGTCCCCTTAAAGAAAATCTGTTTACCGATGTAAATAATTCAAGTTCTCGAAGATGGCTTGGAAATGTTCAACTGTCTCTGTCTTTTCCTTCCTCGAGAGTTGGGACTCCCCAAAGTCTGGCAACCCTTCGACAGATAATTCTTCTTATCACACATTGTTTGTATAGGGCTGTGAGCCAACCTTGTTTTTCAGTGTTTTAAAGTTTCTTTTCCTTCTTGGTCTTAGTTCAAAATGTTCATATTTCTTTCTTTCCTCTTTTCATGTGACATTTGTCATTCGTGGTTCTCAGGCTCCCATAACCTAGATAGCTTCCAAGCGATTATTCACAATATTAATACTTTTTCTCGGTTCCCTTCTCATAGGGTTTTCCTTTCTATGGTTTCTCAGGCCCCCAAAACCTTGATAGTTTTTACAGCGATTTCTCACAATGTTCTTGTTATTCTCACTCCCCCTTTTATCAAGTATTTGTACCCTCATGTTCTTCAGGCTCTCATAACCCGGATAGCTTCCCCAGCTATTATTCTCAATGTTCTTGTTATTCTCAAACCCCTTTTTATAGGGTATTTGCACACTTGGGTTTCTCAGGCTCTCATAACCTCAATAGCTTTCCCCGCAGCTACTTGTCTCCATAGCTATGGCCTGACGTTCGTCCAGTGGCAAAATTCTGGGGGGCATGGCCCCAAGAATATGTCAATAGTCACAACCACCACAGTAGTAATATGTGTATAGTAATTATAGGTGATGTAGTAGGAGTATGGCCGGAATCACCATAGTAGTAATATGTGTATAGCAATTATAGGTAATGTAGTGGGAGTACAAAATGTTTGCAATGTGGAGGAATGTTGTATTTGAACTGTATATGGTAATTATGATTGTAGTACAATTGAGGATAGTGCTCATCCACTATGTATTTGATTATCATATCTATGGTTACTTAGTTTTATGGTGTTATGAAGCTGCAATATCTGGTTTATTTTCTGTGGGGGAAAAAACAGTACAATTTGTTAAGCAGGGTAGTTTAAAAGCTGTAGTTGTATGCACTTGTACATATCATTTTTTTTACACCCTCATAAACAGTACAATCTAAGTACTATGTTTGGTACGACATTAGTGTGTGACACATTGCTCTTTGTGTTGACATTAAATAATCATTGAGTCATTGGGGAAAAAATCCATACTGGATTAAAAAACAAGCCAATTACAGTTCTGTAAGTGTAAAGGTGATAGTATGTTTGTTTGAAGTATGTTGAGATTAAGGGAATGGTTGAAGTACCTGTTGGCGTATTCAAACTACATTAGAGGTTAGAAGATGTTTTGTCATATAAGAATTGAGATTGCATATTTTAAGTGTTTTGGAATGAAGGGTATTTTTCAAGTAATTAGATACCTGTTGGCGTATTCTAACTAGATTGACTTTAAAAAGTACTATTGTAGTATTATGGATGTACTTAGATACCTGTTGGCGTATTCTAACTGTTAATTGTGCTATAGTTTAATGACTACATTTGGGTTGAAGGAATATTAAGTAGACCTTTGTTAAATTTGCAGGTAACCTATGTTTTGGAGTAATGAAGATATTGTTACATTCAAACCAACCACTTCTTTTTTGGAAATATGCAATGTAGTGCTCTGAAGTGGTTGTGGCACCAGTGTGGTATACTATGATGACTATTGTGAAGGTTTTCTTTCCATGAGATACTTGACCATAATATGCCATGATTTGCATTTTTCAGAAGTTGGTGAAATGGAAGGGATTCAGAATTTGGTATGGATACATATACAAATCGTTCATTAGGGATGTGGTGGCAGAGAGTGCATGTATGTTTCCACGTGAATGAAATCTGGAAGATTTCATTTATAGGGATGTTTTGGTTTCCAGTACTTTGTAGTAAGTACATTAGGAATTCTTGTGGATTTTCCTGTGTGTGTATGGTAAATGTTACCATTCCTGCACAGTAGTCCGATTCTTGCCTTATACCTGCGACACTAAGTGTTGTCAGGATTATTTGTGGCATTTCTATGAAGGATGAGCATTTGCAAACACAACTGGTCTGAGCCGTTTAAGTAAATGTTGTGAACAATTGGCGGCAATTGAAAGAGAATATTCATTGTCACATTAGCATCAATATTTACTTCAGTTGTGTTGCTGAATTTATATAGACCAGAGAGAACTGTTTGTGGATCGTTCTTGGGGCTGCAGATCTTTCTGGAGAAGAGACATGTGTGTGTTTCTTTTCTGATGGACATGCAGTTGACTTTGTAATAGACAGTGTTGTGATTGGTATTGTTTGATGCAGAAGAAGTTGATTATTGTTTTTAGCAGTATTGATGGGAGATGCTATAGCTTCTGTTTGTATTACTGGTCTTTTTAAAGGTTTCTTTTGAGGTACAGGGTATATATCTAGATGGGGGGTGAATAGGCCAATCGCCTGTTTTATTCCAGGATGCAAGGAATGTCAGTGTTGACTTTGTGTGCATCAAATTTAACTAGGAATAGACCATTGAGTGTATGCAGACGTGAAAGTGCTACATGTCTCATACCTTCTTTAAGACTGTGCTGCCAATGTAAATTAATGCTTGATCTATGCTTAGACCTTGTGATTTGTGAATAGTGACAGCATATGCAAGAGATAGAGAAAATTGATCTCTGTGTACGTATATGTGTTTGAAAAGAAGGAAACGTGATATTGTCTGGCCAATTTATTTAACTTCTGCAAGTTTGTCAAAGTGGATGTTGGCAAACTGAATGTTGTTGTTATGTGGATATCTTTGGAAGCCAACAATTGTACCAATAGCTCCACTGACTAAACCTTGTTCTACGTCAAGCTTACGTTTTAGAATTACTCTGCAGTTTACACAAAGTCAATATATTCTCCACTCCAGCTATGTTGGAGATTCAGTTTTCTAGGCTATTTAGTAGTGCTGTTGCTTGTTGACACATATGAAGTGTCATGCCTTGTACTTCTAGTTTGTCTGTGGAGCTGATATGCAGTATGGGTTGTATTTCTTTTTTAACATTGTCTCGTTGAATTGACTACAGCTTGCAAGGTTTGGCATTAAGGACGTGCATTTTAGATTTTGTTGTGTTAATTGTTTCATTACATCAGGACCAGATGTGTTTCGTCCATATAGCTCATGGATTAGTCTTACCATTTAAGATGGACTTTGTAATAAGCAGAACAGTTCTAATGCTTTTAAAAATGTTAGCATAGTTGAGGTCCCCAGACTGACAAATGTTTTGACTTCGTTCTCTGTAGTGAAAATGTTGCCGAGATTTACATTCTCAATGTTGCCGAGGGTATTGTGGCATTGTTTGTGTCCTAATGTTTTGAAAATAGGTTGACCCTTCACTGGTGTTAACTGTAGGAGGTCTCCAAAAACAATAACATGTTTTCTTCATAGTTGGTTTTTAGGACTTCTTGCATTCTGCGATGAATTAAAGCCAACATGAGGTTGCAAACCATGCTTACTCCATCTATCAGGATCACATTTGTTTTAGAATTCTGCATACTTCAGTAGTAGCCTCGGCTGATAATCTGTTGTATTCTAATTTGTTTTGGTGTTTTACGGCGAGGAGCAGTAGTCGGTGTAAAGATAAACCTCCTATGTTGTAGGCAGCTAAACCGGTGGGGGTTGTTGCTACAGCAAAAAGGTTGTAGTTTGTTCAGTTTTGAAGTAATTTGCTGATTATTTTATTTAAGAATGTTTTATAAGAACCAGCCTCGCCACTTACAAACAGGAGCAGAGGTGTATAATGTTTTACAGCTACATTTTTTAGTTTCATGTTTAAAACCATGTTAAATTTCTTGAGCGACTTCTAGATAAATGCTGGGTTGTTCATCATCTAGCTATGATTCAAGCACTGACAATTCTTCCTCAGATTGTTTATATTGATACATGGTATTTCCTACCTCATTCACAGCTATTTCTGCTTCATTTAGATTGAGTGGTTCTCCAAGTGGTTCTTGGCTTCATGTAAGGGAAGGTTGACTGCCCTCAGGAGTGTCTTTGTCTAGTTGAGCTTTAATTTCTTTCTATTGCTGACGTTCATTGTCCAACATTTGTTTGTATTGTTTGAAATTGTCATTTGTCATACTGCTTTTATTTGCTTTGAATGCAGCTTTAAATGAGTCATAGTCACCTAAAAAATATTTTTCTTTTCTACAAGGTATAAAAAGTTGGAGTAGGGCCATTTAATAGAGTTCTCTATGTTGTGGAGATTTAAATTATAACTTTGTAGGATTAATTAGACTGGATTTGGTGAGTTTCACTAGGGTTTAAGGAATTCCGTCACACAATATCTCAAATGCAATGCATATTTCTGGAACAGTTGAAACAACCATGCAGAGGAGGCGATTTAGTTAAATTGTTACTTCAGAAGGAAATCACCTGGATTGATCGCATAGAGCATTGCTACCTAGAGGCATGAACATGGATTACACTCTATCATGCTTTCTTTAGTTCACTTACAATTGAGATGAACATGTGGTTGACTAGCAATAGCCATAGAATACAGTCAAATACTCAATCAACAGAGACAGCAATTCACTACTATCCATACAGCCTAATGTCAACAGAGAGTAATATGATATAAGCATGGTCATTTTACACATTATTAGAATGAAATGCAATCATACTAGTGGGGTACTTTAATTTTGTGGAGATGAACTAAGCATTATTTGAATTTTGTCATACTTGGGAAGCGGTCTGCTAGCTGTGCCCATGTCACCATCCAATGTATAAGATACGATGATATAGTCTGCGTTATTTACATTTTCATTGCACAAAGTTTATTTTAGAACTCTACATTAACTTTATCATTGTACAAACTAGACTATCACAATGACATTGAATGTTGACTGGTGTGTTATTGACATGCTGGGGGTTATTACGGGTTTGGAGGCAGCCATGGTGCTATTAGCACCATGGCTGCCATACTGCTTTTATTTGCTTTGAATGCTATTAGCACCATTGCTGCCTCCAAACCCGTGTCCGGGTAGTCAGAATGGGGATTTACTGGGTCATTCCGACCTTGGAGGACCCGGTAGGTCCCCATTCTGAAAACCATTCCCCATTCCCATTTGAGCCCCCATAGGGCTCAATGGGAATGGAGAAGGAGCTAATAACGGGGCCACAAATAGCGAAGCCGTTATTAGCTCCATGGTCCCTTAACGGGTCCCGCTAAGGACGGCTGGTCAGACAAGCCGGTCCTGGTGGGACCCACTAAGGGACCTCGAAATGTGGCGGTAGGGGGTTAACGGCTCCAGCATCCTTATTGGTACTGTTAACCCACTACCGCCATACTTGGAATGAGGCCCGCTGTCTAAGAAATGCAGTCAATGTTGTGTTAATGACTAGATTGTGTAATTTGTTCACATTGGACTACAAAGACTGAAGATTATCTATATACTAACAGTATAGCAGATATTTGCCAGTTTGGTCCCCTCAGTGCCACTTGTACACTGAATAGGGATGTGAAATGTTGAGTTGGTATTTATGCGTTATAGAAATCGATGTAATATTTGAAATGCATTATGTTTAACTGTGATTATACATTTGAATTCACATTATTGATTTCTTGGGATTGATAACGCTCACGGGCTATTTACGTTTCTACCAAAGCATTATTGATAAATTCGTGAGCATCCCACAATGATTTAGTTGCATGTTTAAACATTGAACATGATGCGATCACGTTACTGTAAGGACACGCGTCAGCGTGCTCATTAGTCACGTGACACTCGAATTATAAAGCGACCGAAGGACTGGAGGCGATTTGTTTGCTGCCTCGTCCGGCCAGCCATTCACTTTTTCAACAGATCTGAACCAACCAGAATTAAAGTACGTCATCTGACCACACTATAGCTTAATAAGACAAAGTATTTTGGATACGAGAGCAGAATGGTTTTAGTGAGTTCTTCCATTCACTTTGCAGGAACGGAGTAAGGCATTCTACCCATTTAAACTACACCTCTGCATGGCATTTCAACATTACACAAGGTAAGTGCTCTAAATTTCTCCACTAATGCAGTACATAAATGTGTACTAACAACGTGCATTACCGATCTCAATATAAGGTATAAACTGCATTACATCTCCATTTATTAAGCATTTTCCACTTCAACAGGTAGAATTCCTGAAAGTCATCAAGATTATATATCCCAGATTGCGTTTTCCCTCCACCCAGGACAGAACATCTTTAATAGATGTGCACTACCATCTAGATGAAGCTAAGGTCAGTTGCACCTCCTTTCCAGAGGCATAGCTGGTATGCATTATCTTACAGTACTATAGCCGTTAAGGTTTTTAACCATAGAATCAAACTTAAGAACTGTGTTCTTTCACTTACGGACATCACTGTGAGTTCATAGCACATGAAGAAGTTTTAGATACTTGAAACACATTGAAAGGGGCCCCTAGGGGCCCCTCGCATTATGGAAACAAGGCAAGTCACCACACACGATAGATTCACCAGACACGAGGTTGAATTCCCAAAGCTAGGGTTTATTGCAAAGCAAAAGAGTCTCAGTTGGCCAACTCTATCTCAGCCCCGTGACGTGTATCTCTAGACCTCGAGGGACGCAAGAGAGCGAATTACATACATCAGTTACATATATACAAAATGCACATCTTACAATCAGCTATGACATGTTAACACCGCCCTTTATTGGGTTTCTTTGAACTCAGTGTGATGATGGACGATTTAGACGATATGACACCTTCAAATATCTTTTCTAGTAACAATATGCAACAATATGCAATTTTGCAAGTGTAGAGACAGACTTCTTTGTTGAACAGAACATTGTGCTTCTGTTCTTGTAAGCGAGCTAAATAAGAGCGAAATGGCGATTCTTGTTACATCAAAATGGCCGCTCATTGGTCAAACTCGGAAACCTGTATTTCTGTCATTATGTGCATGAGACGGTTGGCCCACGGCCACCAAAATACATTTGCCGTCAATCATGAGAGGTGTCCGTTTTTCTAGACCGACAACATAGTGACAACACATCTTTCAACTGAACTACTTACCACACACACCTACAACCTTGAAAGACATTGGGCCTCATTACAAGTACTCCGGTCCGGAATTAACACTGCCGGTAAAACCATACCGGCACCGTTTCCATGTCCGCCCAATCATGACCCGCGGCCCCGGTAATAGCACCATCCTTAACCGCCACCGTGGAAATAGGGGTCCCGTTAAGTCCGTCTGCACGGAAACCCCTCTGTTACCGTCAACACGAAACACTGTGAGCATCACAACTAGCGCGGACACGGAAATACCGGCAAAAAAATGGCGTAAATACCGTGATCACGGTGGCGGAACCGCCGCCACCGCGAACATGGCGTTATACACTGCCTGCTGTACTGAATCAGGGCACAGGTGCACCAAATCAGCCCAGCTGGACCTAGCAGGCCACTGGGAGCCTGCAAAAGGGCCACACCCAGCCCAACACAACACAGAACCATGCAGGCAGCAGGTCTAGTAGCACTGGGACTGGGCCTACTCAACCAACAGGCAGCACTGCACATGGTAGCAGTAATGGCACAGAGGAGGAGGCGTAGGCGGAGGAGGCGCAGGCGGCAACCAGCCAACCCTGCAGCTATGGCAAACCCCATTGCCCAGACAGCCCGACCCCGCCACCAGCCAGCAATACCACGCATCAGGGCCTCACCCTGGAACCTCACCCCAGGACAGATCCACACACTATACCGGCTGGACCGTGCAACAATCATGCACATCACCGCCATGATTGAGGACAACATCAGCAGCCAAATTGACACCCCCACCGCCATCCCCCCCCTCTTGAAGGTTGTTTCAGTACTGCATTTACTTGGCACTGGCACCTATCAACACACGGTTGGTGAGCTGCACGGCATATCACAACCCTGTTTCTCAAAAATCCTGGTACAGGTACTGGATGCCCTGTTGCGCCATGTGTCGGAACACATAGCCCTACCCCGCACCCTCCCCGAGGTCATTGCCACCAGGTTGGCCTTCCATGCCATAGCAGGCATGCCAAATTGCATAGGCGTAGTTGACTGCACCCACGTTGAGCTGACAGTACCACGTGCAATTGAGGCGGTGTTCCGCAATAGGAAACAGTATCACTCTTTGAATGTCCAGATGGTTTGTGATGCCATGCAACTGATTACACACTGCTGAGCACGTTTCCCAGGCTCATCACATGACTCAATGGTATTGCGGAATTCCACGTTGCCACGGTACATGGAACGCTATGCCGGACAAAGCACATGGCTATTGGGTGAGTACAGCTGACGATGCTACAACCCTGTCGAAGTGGTGTGTGTGTGTCCAGGCCAATGAGCATTGTGAGTGTGCCGCTGTGACCGCACATGCATCACCCCCCTTCCATCTACCAAATACACAGCGGATGCCAAACATCATGAAGGAAGACATGACAGGGCACCACAATGTGCCCGTGCACACGCTGGCACAGCCAATCCCGTCACTGTCCCATGAACCTTGTGCCACTGCAGACACCCACCCTCAATTGAAACACTGCCTCAAAAGGCACGAGAGGCGTGTAAATGAGACGACGTGTATTTACTACTTCCGTACAGTGGAGTCACTCTGCCATGTGTGGACAGCACTGCACCGTGACATGCACACAATCAAATGTCACCCGCAGGGCACAGTAAGCATGCAAGTTAATGTGTAGGCCCATATCCAGTTAGCGACATACATCGTGATGCCCAAAACATACCTCCATACACTGCATGGTACATATGCGTGAATGAATGATGATACAAGAATGCACAGCAGCAGATGAGGACATGATGCCACAAACACTGACATGTTCCCCCATCTACATCCCATGTAGGTGATGCGGGATAGGCACTCACGCCATGGATGACACCTGTACGGAGACCAAGGAACAGGCATGAAGAGGCATACAATAGGGCACATATCCGCACACGTGGAATGATTGAGAGGACATTTGGACTGCTGAAGGCCCGTTTCCGCTGTCTGAGCAGATCTGGCGGATCACTGCTGTACAGCCCAGTGAAGACGGGTAAAATCACGCTCGTATGTGCCATGCTGCACAATATATGCCTGCGCAGGAACATCCCAATGCCACCAGACGCAGATGAGGAAGATGGGGATGGGGAAGGGGATGGGGATGGGGATGCAGATGGGGATGGGGATGGGATGGCACCGCCTCCCCCTGGGGGTCCACATGATGGCCAGAGAGCACGGGATGCCCTGATTCGCATTTACTTTTGAGTCACAGCACATTCACAGAAATGCACGAACATGGTGACGTCAATTAATTAATAGTTACATTGCAAAATAAATGATCAATGTCCACACATGTATGTCTTGATTCGAAATGGTGAAGTATTGATGTAATAACAACAGGGAAGGAGGTGCATTGGTTAGGGAAGCTGTACACCCGGGGCCACCCACCACCCAAACGTGCCCACCCCCACCCAGGCCCCATTGTTCAAACCCCCAAAACTACCTACCCCACCACCCAAACGTGCCCACCCCCACCCAGGCCCCATTGTTCAAACCCCCCCCAAAACTACCTACCCCACCACCCAAACGTGCCCACCCCCACCCACACCCTTGTAGTCCACATGTGTCCTGCACCGCCCCACACACATGCCATCACTTCCGTGTGCACTTCTGTAACTGTGCAACCTTGCCCGAGGGACCCGTTAGCCTACTTGAGCGCCTCCTTGGACTGGCAGTAGTGGAGCTGGATGGGGTGGTTGTGTTTGATTGCGCAGAATCTGGGATTGAGGGCATCCGTGCCAGATTTGCCTGTTGGCCAACGAAGATGGCCTCTACAAGCCTGGAGGTGTGGTCGTTGCCCTCCCGCACATGGCGTGCAAGGGTCACTATAGTGCTCGCAAAGCGTCCGATGGACCTCGACAGGCGACGCACTGAGGCGCTGTAGCTCTCCCTCTGCAGCCTGGATTCCTCTAGCTGCCTCTCCACCAGCTGGGTGAGGGTAGCCTGCTGGTCCTCCATCCGCAGCATGCGGGCATTCAGTTCGGCCATGGATGGGGTGGGCGACCTCATGGGACTCCCCAGTGATGTGGGGCTGAACTCCAGCTCTTGGAAGGAGCCCAGGTCTTCCAATGTGGGCATCTCCCCCTGTGGCCCCGTTTCCGAGTGCTCTTGCGGGGCACTGTTATCACTGCAGGCCGCCCCCTCTGCAGTGCTGCTGCCTTCGGTGTTGTGTTGGGTGGCCATGATAGGTTCCCGTGGCACCTGTCTAGACTGAGGCAGTGTGGAGACGGTGGGGATGTCGGTGGTGGTGGTGGGCAGCACATCTGTAGTGGCTGGTAATGTGGCCAGAGGTGCAGAACTGCCGGCAGCATCCTCCTGTGTGGTGGCAGTGGCTTGTGTACTTGCCGGTGCAGATTGGCTGGCCTGTTGTGCAGTATCACTGTCACTTGAAACGGCTGTAGGGACACAAAGGGCATGCAATTAGTGTTGTTGTGGTGGCAGATGGGTGCATCACATGCGTCATTAAGATTGTACATTGAATAGTGTTAGTCACATGCATCTGATAGCTGGTGTATGCATTCTGTGATATTGGTTGCCGTACGGATCATGATGGGTCCTTTGGCCCACACATGCACTGCCTGGGGGGGGGTTGTTAATGGGTCCTTTGGCCCACACACGCACTGCCTGGGGGGGGTTGTTAATGGGTCCTTTGGCCCACACATGCACTGCCTGGGTGGGGGTTGTTAATGGGTCCTTTGGCCCAGTACTCACAACTGCATATTTTCATGTGGCATTCATGTTTGGGCACTTACCGGAATCTGCAGGTGGGCTCACTCCTGCCTCAGCCTCCCCGATCCCATGGATTCCCTCTAGGTGGAGGACGCTGCTGCAACGCTCCTCCCATGCTTGCAGCCTCAGTGGAGAAGGGGGTCCTCCGCCTGTCCCACTGCTGCGTTGGCGGTGCGTGGAAATGAGGTTGCGTACCCTCAGCCTCAGGTCGTCCCACCGCTTGTGGCAGTCCTTCACCCTCCTCGCTGTCACGCCCACAGCGGTGCACTTGCGTGCAGCTTCGGCCCACACCTCCTTCCTCCGCTGCTGTGTGGCACGCCGTTGGTCGGCGCTGAACAGCATTGTCCACAATGTGCTCCACCAAGACGGTTAGCTCCGCCTCGCTGAAGCGCTGTTTGAGCTGCCTCTGAGCAGGAATCCTGGCAGACATGCTGGTGGTCCCTTTTGGCTTCTCAGAGTTAGGATTGTGCTTGTGCTGGCTCTGGATGGCAATGGATTGTGCTTTTATATGATGGCCGCCTCTCTGTTTCCTGTTTTGGCGATCATGATATTTCCGGTTCCGTGTCC
The DNA here is from genome assembly GCF_040938575.1 of Ambystoma mexicanum. NCBI lineage: Eukaryota > Metazoa > Chordata > Amphibia > Caudata > Ambystomatidae > Ambystoma > Ambystoma mexicanum. The sequence continues at coordinate 669,183,882 of NC_090935.1, read as the reverse complement.
GTGGCGGCGGAGGCGGACACGGGTTTTGCGCCACTTGTGGCTGCGTTATTTCCATTTCCGTGGGGTTTTCCGTGACAGCGGTAACAACGTTTCCGAGTCCGTGTGGTGCGCGCGACTGACAGCGTGTAATCGGACGGTTTTTCTGCAACCTTGCGGACACGGAAATGTTTTTACCGCCGTCACAGATTTTGCACGGTCCCGGACTGGCAGGTTGTAATGAGGCCCATTGTTATATAGGACTCATGCTAGGCATATAAGACTCTCCAATCTGATGAATTGACAGTTATCTGTCTGTTTGTTTGACAAATTATGTGAAGATAACATACTTTGTATTAATGGATCATGTGAATTTTTATCAAATTATATTGAACTTTGTGAGATTTGAACAAGGATTTGAACCATGAGTTACCACACTTGAGTGAATTGTGAATTGTATTATCATTTGATTAAATTAGATATATATTATTTTACACTCTACAAATTGTGCATCAATTTTGTCCTTAAATATTCATTGAGGGCTAACTTTTTTCCCCTACGTTGTGTGCACTGCAATTTGTCTGATTAGTTTCAGATGACATAACCTTTGCCTATGTTTGTATTCCACAAGAGGGCAATGATTGCATTGTAATCAATGATGTACTTGGATGCTGTGTCCCTTTTAATGTTGTATGTATTTTTAGGGGATTTGCCTTTTACGCTGTATATAACAAAAGACATCAAGCTATTTGCATGTCCTTTTTTGCAGGCTCATCTAGGGAAGCCAAAGCGACATTTGGCATAATATTTGCCTTTGTTTTTATATGTACGTCGGCAGTATTTTCCACACTTTTGTTTTTGGAAGCGTAAGACTTGTATATGTAGGTCAATATCTGTGGTTTCTAAAGGGATGTTGCAGGTAATGTATTTTTCAATAAACTGTAAAACAGTGGCGTCACTGTCATGGCCAAATTTAGGAGCATCTTTTATCCACAAAAGCATGTGTGTGTGTGGTGCTCCTCTGGATTAATATTCCTTTCTCCAAAAGAAGTGTTCCACTTCTCGCGGGGGTAGTTTTTTTGCTGATACAGTGCAGCATGGCAATGAACTGACGGCGAAGTACCTTGATAAATTGTCAGGGTCAAGAGAACAGTCCTTGTGTTTTTATCGATTTTCTCCTTGTGTTTTTATATATCGATTCCATCTTTATTTTGGTTTGCAGTGCGTAAGAAGTCTTGCAAGTCATCCCATGTGTACTCTGCACAACTTAAAGTAACAAACCATGTGAGAGGGCATAGGCTCCTTAGTATACAACGTACATCAGCGTGATGTCGGAACCAGTATTCTTTTGTACCACACATGTTTGCCAAGAGAACTGTAATACTTGACAGCAAAACATCATCTTTGTCTTTTATTTTTTGAAGCAGTTGACACTCCATTAACTTGTACAATCAAAGACCGACCTATTGGTCGTTGTACTCCTAGAGTTTGTAAATTTTCTATCAGATCTAACGGCAAATATACTACTTTGTCACGGATGCCCTTTAGTAACTCGGATGGAGGTAATTTGGCTGATTTCAGTTTAAGGTGTATTATAGCTTTAAATTGGTGCACTGTTTGGATTATAATGCTCTCATACAAGTTAAGTTGTTGGAGAGCTTTGGGAAGTGGGAATATTATTAGTTATAGCACGTGATGGCATTTAGTTATTGTCAAATTTGTGTTGTAGTACGTGCAAACTGTTGAGGAGTCAGTTATTTTATATTTTGTATTTAGTTTCTTCTGTTAGATATAAACCTGGCATTCTTCATTGTCTTCTATTTTGTAGGCTATATCTACTATTTTTGTGCTCTTTTTATAAAACGTTCTGTGACAACAGACAGATCTTTGGTCTGGTATTTCAGCAGATGTAGTTTGAAACATAGTTATTTCTTTTTGTAAGTCAACTTCAGTTACAAAGTATTCACGTTGGAGGTGCTGTATTTTTTTAAGCAGTTCTTTGGCTGTTCCATGTAGGAGAATGTTATTTAAATTATGCAGTTCTATAGCAGGACTTTTTGCATAGTATTGTCGATGCACAAGATTCTGTATAGTAGAATGGTGTGTTGCTAACATTTTGATGTGGTGGAAAGTGCTTTTGCAAGCAGTTCCTAAAATGCAGGCCAATGAATCTCCTGGCAGAGCAGTATGGATGCACGCTGGACAGTATTCTATGGTTTGTAAAGTTTTCATTCTACTTTTGTCTTTTAGTTTCACATAGTGATTGAGGAATTGTCGTAAAGATTTAAAGGATTGTTGGTGTACATTACTCATTGAGCTGCATGTCTATTTGTACACTTGATGTTTTGTTTGGGTTAAAGGAGCATTTAGTTCAAAGTTTGCTAGGGACTTTCTTTCTATGTGGGTTTCTATTGCCATAATGGTGTTTTCAATCATTGTATACTCTCAACCATTATTGTCTATGGCAATTGGTTTTTGTTGTTCTTGTTTATAAGCTTCTTCATTCTGGTTCTGTTCTGCTTTTATGAATTCATTCACCATTACATAAGTTTGAAAAGGTTTGTATATTGACACTGCATATGTGTAGAAGTAGTTTTTGTAATGTACTGATTAATTTAGTTAGTGGTTTCATTCTGTCTAAAATCAATACAAACAATGTTCTCTTTAGTAGAAAAGTGTTGTCAATTAGAGCTTGCAGGATTAGTCTCTTGCTGTAGTGTTTAAGGGTAGATTGTGACTTTTTAGCTGTTTTCATAAGATTGCGAAGAACTCTACAGTGGAACATTTTCTGTAACATACATCTTTTGGATTGCTTTACCGTGACTACGTTAACACTGTTAGATAGAGGGTTAGGTTCGTTAGTAGGTCTGCTTTTCTTTGTCTATCATTTTTTACTTTTCGTTTTTGCAAGAGGGGCCTTACCTTTTTTAGTCATGGCTAGTTTAATCTTGTTGAGTGAGGTTACTGGCTCTTTTGTTTTAATTTTCTTCTATAAACTGTTTTAGAGGTGGATTACTATATGGTATAGTTTTATTCTTATCTGCTCTTTTTTTTCTTTCTTTTCTAAAGAGTTGCTTTTTAGTAGGCATTTTGTTGTGTCTATTGGAAAAAGAGAAAGTTTGTGTTGGAAAGTTGTGCAATGTATATGCATGTATGGTGCTTGAGTTTGTAGGTGTGAGTGTAGAGATGATTAGAGTGCAGTTAGATTGTGAGGTGGTGTATTGGGTGTGGTTGGGAAGGTTGTGAGAGTAAGAGACTGCAGAGATGTGATGGTGTTAGGTTAGTGAGTAAGGTAGTGGTGGTGTGCTTGGAATCTGTAGGGTCATTGTGCTGTTTTGAGCAACAGAGTGAGTGTTGCAATGGTGGTGTGTAGCTTGGAATAGTAGGACTGTGAATGGTGGAATATAATGGGCTAGAGTGTAAGAAATGTTGGCTCGAAAAGAATAGTCTGGGATAATATATAGTGGAACTGTGCTGCTGTAATTACATACATATACATGGTACATTAATGTACTTTGTTGGATGTGAAGGGTATTTCTTTTTTCGGTTGTTGTCTTCGGTGATGTGCTTCTTTCCTGTAATTGTAAAAGAAATTTAGTGGGGGTATGTGGTGATGGCGAAGTACTTTTAGATTTTTAGAATTCGTATTGTCCTGTTTGCACCAAACTATTGGTCACGTTTATAGTTTCAAAGTGAGAGCCAAATTAGTCCAATGGCACGGTTATTATTTCTCCATTCATATTCTTTATTTACTTTTAAGCCTTCAAAATGTGCTTTCATGCCCTTTCATGTACTCTCTACACCTGTTACACCCTCTTAGGTCACGGGGCTCATCAGGAGAGTATCTAAAAACAGAAAGATTCATAAACCTAACATCGCAAGGGGTTTCCACTCAAGCAATGCAAGTTGAAAAACTAAAGCAAAAGGCAAAATCTGTATATGGTGTTCGTGGATTTACGCGAGCCTTTGATTCGATTGACCGTCAGTTATTGATCACCAAACTGAAGTGCTATGAATGTCCATCTACACATTTGATTCTAATTAAGATGTTACATTCAGACACAACTATGCAGGTCAGGCTTACGCTACAGGGACTCTTGTCAGCGACGATCAAGACTGAACGGGGACAGAAAGATGGGTACATCTTGGCTTCCACACTGTTCAATTTATTCATATTGGACATAGGAGAAAAACTTGAGGAGACCACAGCAGATCCACCCAAATTGGGAGGCCAGAAGATAACTTGGCTTCTCTATGCAGACGATCTTGTCCTCCTTTCTCAAACACCAAGAGGGTTGCAAAATCGGTTGAACAAACTCGATGAGTATGCGAGTGCAAATAATCTGACTATAAATTCTGAAAAAACTCAAACTGTAATATGTCGGGGAAAGAAGAACTGTAAAATGTCCACTTATGTGTGGAGACTGCAGAGCTCCACACTTGCGGTAGTATCACATTACAAATATCTGGGGGTTTCATTCACTGGATCCATTAATAACAGCACGTATGTAACAACATTGGATGCTAAAATCAGAACCCTGACATCACAGGCAAAAATATTAATATACAAATATGGTAAATTCACATATTATGACTTTTTTCCAACAGAAAGTGGTGCCAATAGTGACGTATGGGGCGGATAATATGATGCCCAGTCAGAGGAAATACTGGGATCGATATGAAGCCCAGTTCTGGAAATTGGAATTGAGACTGCCCAACTGTGCTCCTCTAGCCCTATTACGATACGAACTGGGTGCTCTCGCTGTATATAGCAAAGTTGTGTGGAAAATGTGCTGTTTGTATAGGAAATGTATAATGGGAGTGAGAGCAATGAATATCTTGAACACTTTAGCACATTATGTGATAACATAAACAGAAAAATTCCCCAGGACATGGAGCAAATGCATTGTAGATGCTTTAATTTATGCAAATATTTCGATAGTCCTGCTAATAATGAATCGAGAGAAGGCAAAACAAATGTTTTATCAGTACGACTGGATATGTACCCAAGAACAATGCAAAAGATACACTGACTTTAACATCACTTTATTTGGGCACAAAAGATTCCGAAACATGGAAAACTATTTAATAAAATGTCCATCACATCATATCAGTATGCAACTTTTAAGAATAAGACTGAATGTATGTCCAACAAATGAAATTTTAGCAAGAAGAGGGATTATCTTAAAAAACTAAAACATTTGTCGATTCTGTAAAAATCAAACACAGAAAGAAACACGTCACATTTGGTGGTAGAGTGTCCGGCACTGAAACAAAAACGAGAAAGGCATTTCAGAAATTAGTTTCATATTAATTCCATTTGACGAAAGACGAAATATGGTGGACATTATTTACTAGTTCAAGAATAGCAGTAAAAATTGCACTTGAACAATATGTGAATGTCATTTTACCCAGAGAGTTAAAAAATGATTAGAATCTCAACTTTGCAAGAAAATCTTGCTTATCGGGTGTGGAAAATTAAGACATTTGTGTTATTTGTGTTATAATTACGTCTTTTTTTATATGGTATATGTGGGTTGCACAAACTGTCTGATTAATGTTGTAATTTTTATTTGATTGTATAAAAGGTTTTAGTAATGTGTATATCAATAATGTAAAGAATGACATTTTTGTATGACAATGAATTTTGAAAGGTTGAATTATTCAGCCAAACAAATAAAAAAAAATTTAAAAAAACAATGAAAAAAGAAGAAACAGATATTCAGGAGAAGCATCCTTCTTTACACCTGTCTGTCCCTTTCTGTCCTATTATAGTCAATCGGTGTCAATTTAGTATATTCTTATTTTGAAATGCATAACATATCCTGTCTTTGTCAAGAAGCCACAGCATTCCAGGGGCTTACCAGTGTCCCGATCTAAGATACAGAAAACTCATGGTTCATTCACCAAACCTTTCCTTTCACCCTTCTCTCGTGGTTTGGAACAGAAAAAGCAACGTTCCCTACTGAAAACTGTCAGCAGAGCCCCAACGCATAGATGTTGGGGGTTACCATGGCAACGTCGGTCTCCTGTTTCGCGATCGTTACGCATACTAGCACGTTAGAGACGCGTATCGATCATGTGATACAATCATGTCCTTTTAAGCCCCTCCCATACTAGGGCTCTTTGCTTCTGAATTTGTTTTCTTGGCCAAACTTTGATCCTCGCTACATTGTGTTACGGTTTCCTGACTTTTGCTTTGCCGAACGGATTATTGCTGCCCGTCTTGCTCTCTGGTCTATGTAAGGAACTTCCAGTATTTCGACTTTGGAATGCTACTCGACCTGTCCTGCTTACCGTTTTGTCCCGGGTTCATTCCACTCTGATTACCCGATCCTGCTTCGTTCACGGACTGCCTTTTGACTACTCATTTGGATTCTTCACCTGGAAATTAACACATCAGAACTCTTGGGAACTGCATTTAAAGAACTTCCTCTGCATTGTCACGTCTTGTTCTCAGGATTTGATTAACCCTGTGCTCGGACTAGAGACTTCAGATTGAGCACATTAGGCATCCTCGTGCCGGCGGGTTGTAGGTGGACTCTAGCCTTATTCAGCCTGGACTTCAAGAAATATTCACGCATCAAGATACCATTTCTTTTTGGTAAGACTTTCCATAGTGTTTGTTGTGTGTTTTCCTTGTCATACTAGATAAACTATAAATCGCAGAGTTAGAACCTTAACCTCCTGCACCCTCGTGCTTATGGGAATACGCCCCATCTCATCAAGAACAGAATTTCTGTTGGCTAAAGGAATTCTTGTTTACTACCAGGTAGTTTGATTAGACATATCTTGCACCATTGTTGTCAGTACTCATTGAGGTGTTAACTGTGTGTTTTCCTTTGCAGCAAGCTGATTCCTGTGGCGTCCATCCATCTGTTAGTCAATTGATCTCTCAGTTAGTCCTTCTGTACTCCTGAGAGTTACTTGGCAGAAAGAACTTGTCAGCTAAACGACGAGTTCAAACTGCCTAGACAGAACACCATAAGGAGATTACGGGTGGTTCTGACAGTCTGACTAGCTAATTTCATGAGGAATTTTATGAGTGTTTGACTCAAAAAAGGCTACTCACCTATTAGCAACCTTAGTCACTAGTATGTGCTTCACAAGTGGTTTTATTTTTCTTCAAATTGGGTTAATTACTTATTTTTTAGAATGTTTGATTTTTTTAATCCAGAGCATGTCAGTCACTGGAGCTAAGTAAGATAAAAAAAAAAAGAACAAAGGCAAATTGCTTCAATTACAAGCAATTCAAATTGGATTTATTGTTGAAAGTTTTAACTATATTTAGGACAAAATAACAATGGGGTGCAGAAGACTAGTTGTTCAGCTTACCTTAGAATATGTTTTTATGCCTTCTCTTAAAGCGGGATACGGGTTTCCAGGACCGATGCAGCCGGTTTGTTGAATAGTTCTGCAGTTAATTTGGTGGGCTTTTATGGTGCCATACGACTCCACGGTGACATCATCATGCTTAATGGCTACGTGTGTGATGATGTCATTGTGTCAACGCGCCACAGCCATCTTGGAGGTGATTGTTTAAGAGTGTGATTCTAGTCAGTAGGGTTTTTCATTAATGATAAAGAAATTGAGGTATAAATTATAAAAATCCTCACTCTGTTGTTGATGATTTAAATTTGGAGCGTTAAACAAAGATTCTGCGCTAATCTTTTGGCTTAAACTAGCAATTGACACACACAGATATTTCCAACATTGTACATTTTGTACATTCAGTTTGTGTTATGGCAAGACTGCTTGATGGTGTCATTTGGTAATGATGTAGCCTGTTTGTCTTGCATACCTTTTCTAAACTCCCAGCTGGAGTCCTTGGTCATCATTTTAGACACTATAACCCTTATTCGTAACATAATATAATTTGTAAGCATTACTCAATTTTAACTTTATTGAATCTGGAAATAGAAATCTTGGAGATTTGCACAGTGGATTTTGATGCAGGTGCCTTTCATTAACAGGAGATATGTACTCTGAGAGTTCAAGTCTACATCTTAAATGTTGAAGTGAGATGACAGGGTTAGTTGTAGAGGTTTTGGATATGATTGGTGGATGGATGTGTGACTCTTTGAAAGTAGCCACTGAGGGAGTGTTGAGAACATAGAAGCGGAAAGGGTAGAAGGGCTGCCCCTGAGCTACGGGGTCCGCAGACACTGTGGATGGCACGTGCCACATTCAGGTCTTTTGTGGATGCCTGGCATGGAAAGGGGCCTGTGGGGATTAGCCTATCAGGTTTGCTGGGTGTGGTGTACAGGAAGAGAGAGTTGCAGGAATTTTGGTTGCAGGAGTTGTGAGAGCACTGAAAATGGCTATGGTTATGTGTTTGAGAAGGCAGACTATGTGGATTCTGGGGGACTCGTCAATTCAGTCATTGAAGGTGTATGCTGAAAATCATGGCATCCTTAGAAATATTGGATTTTGTGGCATGCAATTTGTGGCTTAAACTGGGCAAGCTTGTTTTCATTCTGTGAGAGTATGGCTCACTTTAAATATCCAGACATTGTGATCGTGCATTGTGGGGGTGGGGGCAGCTTGGGGTTTGTGACTCAAGTGTATTTGCAGGCTGCCCTGAAGGATTTCTTTAAAAGCCTAATGGAACTGTTTCCTGCTGCCAAGATAAATATATTTTTTAATAAATCAGAGGCAAATGGAGATGTCCAACAAACCTTTTCAGTCAACACATTGAAGAATCAAGGCAGCTTGTCAATAAAGCTGTATCTGCGTTTTTATATGCTGCAGGAATGTCATCTTTTGAGAGTGACAATATAAGTTCTGATGGTGTGAATTATTTTGGCAAGATGGAGTTCTTTTCACAGATGTCGGAAATGCAATTTTCCTTTAAAATGCTAGAAATGCATTGAAAAAGTTCCTGCGAGAAAATTGTAAATGAAGATGTAGAGTGTACAGTACTACCATACATAAAAGCAAAAAAAAGGAAAAAAAGGTGTTTGTTAACAAACCCCCCAAAAAACTAAAAAGGTTCTTTTCAGAGCCACCACTAAAGATTAAATAGCTTACATTGTGTTTAATTTCCCCCCACCGTTTTCAGTGGCCGCGGTGTCCGCGGACTTCGTGGACAGCACATGCCACATCCGGGTCTTTTAAGGTTGCCTGGCATTGAAAGGGGACTGCGGAGACCGCGGACAGTCGTAGTGGCCGCGGACATCGGAGCATTAGCCAATCGGGTTTCCTGGGTGTGGTGTATAGGAAGAGAGCGTAGCAGGAGTATTTCTAGTAGGAGTTGTGAGAGAATAAAAAATGGCCCTAACAATGTCTTTCAGCAGGCAGAGTGTTTAGATTATGGGGGACTGTTGGGTCCATTGGTTGAAGGTGTAAACTGAGCATTGTGGAATAGCCTAAAATCTTGGATTCCCTGAATTGGAAGTGTTCTGGTTTGGAGTGCGAGGTGACCATTTTGTGCAAATATGGTTAAATTGGAACATCCTGACATTATGTAAAAAATTATACAATTATACAAATGTAAAAAATAAAATAAAAATAAATTATCATTGTTCATTGTAGAGGAAACAGTTTGGGGAACGTGACTGGAATTTCATTGGAGTTTGCAATGAAGGAGGCATTGGGAAATTGAGGGAATGTTCCTAATTCAAAAATAATTTTTTCACGCATTGCCCAGAAACAGATGTGGATGCGCTCAAGTTAATTTGGTCCACAAATGGAAAAAGCAAAGCGCAACGTCAATAAAGCTAAGTGTGCTTTTGTACGAGATGTTGGCATAACATCGTTTGGTAATAAGAACATAAAATTTGATAGGGCCAACATTTTTCGGAGAGATGGAGTCCGTCTAACTAATGTGGGTAATCAGATTTTCGTAGAAAACATTCAAAATGCTTTAAAGCAGTTTTTTTGAAAGTGAGAAGAAATAATTAAATTCAGTAAAATGTTTTCTTGTTTCAGTTTATAAAAGCAAAAATAAAAAAAGAAATACAGAAAAGCCAAAAACAAAAAAAGGTTCTTTAAAGAGCCACCCATTTTTGAACGCAAAACTATTTAAATATTTCAATTGTACCACCCCTGGAGTTTCTTAGAAGTCTGCAGAATACTGCGCTGTCCGCGGACTATGCAGGCTGCACAGGGGCCTGTGACTTTTTTTCTCACTTCTATTTTTGAACTGTGAAAAGTGGCTCCTAAAGGAACCGTTTTAGTTGTCTTTTTTTGGTTTTGTAATTTATTTTGGCTTTTTATTTCAGGAGAAGCAAGGTAGGGGAGGGAAGGGAGGAAAGGGACACCAACCAGAGGGACGAAGGGGCAGGTGGAGAGAGGAAGATGTTGGGCAGACTTTTATCAGGTAGGTGGCAGTGTTTCTCATGCTCCTTGAGCAGAGCCTGACTCCTAAACTGCTCCCCCCTACAGATCGGTGCTTCACAGTACATACATAGTATTATGACCCTCAAAAGGTAAGGGTCAACAGTATCCTGTATGGCCTGTGAAGCCGCCACTGGGATCCTCTGCCCCACAGAGTATCCTTTGTGGTGACATGAGCAGATGAAGATGATGGGATTGAGGAAGTCAACCTGGTCTTACCTGAGAAAGGTATCGCCTTTCTCAGAGCAGCCGGGTGGGTCGATTTGGTGTAGCGCCTCATGGAAGAAATCCCATAGCAATACAAGCCAGCTTTCCCACGACTGTGTGCAACTTTGCACTCAGTGCATCGAATCTTGCTTGCACAAGACTTCAACAGTCGTGAAAAATTGCCACACCCACGACTCACTCCGAGTACTGGTGACAGGGACTTCCTCCGCTTCATCCTCTTTATCCTCCTCTTCTGTATCACCATGCCTGTTCCCCTCTCCAGGCCCTCCAGATGATGATGGTGGCGGTGGGGGTAGCTGGGAACGAAGCAATGGCCATAATAGATGCCATTGTCTCCAACAACAACTTCTGCAAAACAAATCTGCACAGCAGTGAAACAGGTGCTCTCGCCTGGATAGCGAGACTGAGAATGAGGAAAAGTAATGGGTGGGTCCCTTTAGTGGAACCGTCCACAGACAGTGGTACTGTCTGCGGACTACCAAGTTGAAAATAGGCCTTGAAAAATGGTGAAATGTTGCTAGATCAAACAGAAATGGGTCTGGGACCTGTGTAAAGGTAAGGTTTCTGCTTGAAACACCCTTGATTGGTGGAAAATCCAGTTTTAAACTGTCCGCGGTCACGAACACCATTCGCGCACACCCCCGTCATGCTGCATGGGTGCAGTGACACAATGACATCCGCAGCCGTCTGCAGACACCCATCAGGCTGGAGATGTATTGCGCATGTGTCGGGTGTCTGTAGAACGAGGACTAATAAAGAGTGCATCATGCAAAACCACACATGTCCGGACATTGCCCCTGTCCGTGGGCATCTCCATTTTGAGTGCGGACACCACGGACAGTCGTAACGTCTGCGGACTCATAATGGGAGTTTAAAAGAAGAAATAAATATTACACAGCAGTATACAAAACATTTATACTATAAAAATATATTTATTCAAGAAAGGGATGGGGTATCGGAATGGGAAAAATAAATGGGAGGATTAGGAATTTGTGTACAATAATCAGGGGAGAAAGGGAGTGAGATTTCATCAGAGCATCTTTGATTAAAATGTTCAGAATTTGATGGGGATGATTAGTTGGAACAAGGGGGACGATGCAAGAAGGACAGTGATGAGGAACATTTTTATTGATATCATTTTTGACGTACTGTAAAAGTTCCTTAAAATCTTCAGTGATGTCATCAATGACATTTTTGATGTCATCTTTGATGTCCTTGGTGTTAGTCTTAGCAGTGCACAGTGGTGGCGCGAGTTATGGTTGCCTAGCTTACTATAACTCGCGCATTTCAATGGTTTTTCGGTTTTACTTGTAACCATAAGATCCCTTTAACAAAGTTTTTTCATTGAATACATATGTTCACTGAAAAAACATTGTTAAAGGGACATTATGTTTAAATTGCACTAATAAAAACCTACGAAATTCATTGAAAAAAACATTGTTAAAGGGACGTTATGGTTTCAAGGTAAAATCAAAAAAACAAAGAAATTTGCTAGTGAGGGCAAGATATGCAACCATAACTCACACCAAAACACCAGGTACTGCTAAGACTAACACTCAGGACATCAAAGATGACATCACAAATGTATTAGGGGGGATCATAACGGCTGAACGAAGGCACGAGATAGCAATTCCTAAGACGCAAGCAAATACTCCCAGATTAATTGAAGTTTTACAAGTGCACAAATAGCCTTTGTTAGCCAGGTGCAACAAAACAGTAAGCCAAAAGACTCCATGAAGAATAAATCGAGAGTGTCCCCAGTGGCAATAGAAACATGACATACACATTAATATTAGCTGAAATATTATTGAATAGAAGGTAAACCTATTCCAAACACGGTCCCATCACACGTGACCTCTAATTGGACAACACTGGCCATTCATTAGAAGCAAACACAGATAGGACACAAGCCATACTCCTAAAACGCACATGTAGACATGAGGCACAACACAAGGCCAAGTACAAAGGTATCCCTACATATTATCCCCACCAAAAATATCTCCGTACATATAGTCGTTTGTCTCGCCATAGGCGATATTTTTTGATTTTTTTGGGTTGGATCATTTGTGGCAGCAGAGGTTGCAGGGGTGACCCCGCACATTTATAAATAATGCGGGAGATGCGGGGGTGTCCCCCGCAGGGTCCATGGCTCAATATCGCCGCAAAAGTATGGCAATATTTTTGTATCGCAATATTTTTGCGGAGATATTAACACATGAAACCAGTACAAAGGGATTGCCCGGTCTCATGGCCTGAGAAAGTGGGATGGTAACCTTTAACTGAAGGAAGAATGTTCCATGGGCCTCTCTCCCCCCTACTCTATGTCTGGTTCATATCTTGACGACCTGTCAAGTGTCCAAGGTTGGTTAGCAATGTGCCAACCTATCATAATCCTTAGAGACATTCTGCCCATCAAGTAGTATGCCAACCAGCCCCTTACCCTGAAGATGATGTACTTTAATCTTTATCAATATAGGGGTGGTTTCAGGTGGTGTCATCAAATATGTATAACCCAATGAACATTTATAAAATGTATGGAATCTATATGTAGCCAAACCCACTAACCGACCCATATGTTTTGTAAACTAATATTATATTATATCATTAATGACACATTCATAGTATTTAAGCAACTGTTTTTGATAAGCATGTCGAGAGTGACAAGATTTCAATGTGTGTATGCTGTCCCGGCTTTGTTTCAATGTGAACAAAGTTGGGTTTTGCCACTTCCAAGCATACTTTTATATCATAGTCAAATTTAACCGCTACATTATTAGAAAACGCACCAAAACACAGATGAACAAATAGAAGTGGATCATCAAACCCAGCAATCACACACACCCTAAACACATCCGCTTTTAACAATATTCGATTTGCTCATGTGCCACTTTAAATAAAATATGTCACAGTTGTTTCATTATGTTGTTTAATAAAAATGTAATAATTGTAACATTTGTATTTTAGGATTGCACATTTGCACAACCATGCTTCAGTGTGTTGTTTAAGACAAAGTACAAATGTCTTCTCAAGTTACACCTTAGCAAATCCATGTTCCGGTGTGCTATTTATTAATATGAAGTAAACTGTGGCATACGTCTTTTAAGGTCATATCAGTAAACCCACATTTTGGTGCGTTATCTATTATGCTCTATATCACACATGCCTATGGTAACATGCCAAAGACATGCATCAACATGATATTGAGAACCCAAATTGTATTTGCAACTCTTTAGTTTTTAAAATATATTTAAATAACACACAGCATACTAAGTAAGACAACAACACATCACACGAGCTGTTATCTAATGTACAATTGCTAAATACAAATCATGTAACCAAATATGATTTGCAACAGTGCAGTTTAAAAACACATTTGTCATATTTGCACAGTGCACGGAAATACATACCTAAATATTTGAGCACTGTATACACCACAACAAGGAATGCTCAGTACCCTTTCACACTGCACCCTAACCCATCCTGTAACTCATTTGGAAAACACAGCACAATAAATATGACCCAGAAACAGTGACTCCTCTAACCCAGTACTCACTCACACCTGCGCATACACATAATCTTGTAAAAGTGTTGTATTCATTATTGTGGGGTATGTCTTTTAAAGTTGCACATGAGCAAATTGTTGTGTCATTTGTTGTCTAATATGTTGTACATCATACACAATGTAATCTTCATAGGGCATACTTCACAGTTGTGCAAAAAATTAAGGAAGGGCCTGAAGACCTTGTTCTTCAAAGAACATCTCAACAATCGCTCCACTCAACCCTATTTCTTCCCGCTAGACTTCCTCTTCTCTGCTTAATCCTCTCCCCATGCCAGTTATTCTACAAGCTTTGCACATAACATGTAACCCATTGGGTGCATCCCTTTTGTACAGCGATATACTGCTTCCAATCTGGGTTTATTACAACTTGTATATAGCGTGAACCAGGGGCGTCATTTGACCAAAATGCCATGGGTAGCAGAATTGACATCACACGACCCTTGATCTCTGATGACATCACCGCCAAGTAACCTCATGGGAAGTGATGGCACAAAACCTTTGACCTTTTGACAAAACAGGAAGTGGCATCACTACACTAAGAAAAATATGGTTATGATATCACTGTAATATGATATACATGTATACAAGAAGGGATCACCATTTGTAGCGTTAATATCAGTGTGTATAGGCCCCTATTACCAACCTACTGTGAATGTAAGCAGACGTCCAACACAACAACCTGGATTGTTATACATCACACAGGCTGAACTGTAAACAGACAGAGCATCTAGAAGAGGCCTAAACCCCAAAGCGTAGACATCCAGTGCCTGACAAGTGTCTGGCCATAGATTTGAAACAGCAACTGACCAACACAAGTCCAAAGAGAAGACAATCGGAGGCTCTCCCACGTCATGCTTTTACACTTGGATAATACAGGCAGGGATTTTCTTGTCAATAGTGCACTTTGAACAATTGCACAGCAACCCATTCCCGCCAGTCACCCAGAGCCTGAATATCTCCCAACCATTTTCACTAAGGGCCCTCCGTCAACAGCTTCAAATGTCTGACACCCACTCCCGCCCTCAACATCTTACACCTCCAATGCCTTGCTCCAACACCTTAATGTGCCACCCTCCAGCAATTTAAGTCTCCTGCATTCCGCAACACCATCAACCTCAAGCAAACTTAAGTATTCAGTACCCTCCTTCAACAGCCCAACAGTGTGAGTCTCAAGTACCCTCTTCAAACATCTTATATCTGCATTCAATGCATTTCCACTCTCTTACAACACATTATGGGGGTCATTACGACCCTGGTGGTAGGGGGTTAACCAGGCGTCCTTAGCGGGTTCCGCGGGCAGACCAGGATGCAAACAACGGGCCCTCCATGGGGGCTCAAGTGGGAATGGGGATGTACTGGTTCCGGGTTCCCTGAATGGGGAAATACTGGGCCCTCCAAGGTCGGAATGGCCCGGTATTTCCCCATTCAGGGAACCCGGACCTGGTACCCGGTATGGGGGTAGCCATGCCGCAAATAGCAGCATGGCTACCTCCATAGTTGGAATGAGGCCCTATGTCTCAAACACTCTTTCCTGACATCTGTAAGTCACAAGTACAATATCTTTAGCCTCGAG
Source organism: Ambystoma mexicanum (assembly GCF_040938575.1). Taxonomy (NCBI): domain Eukaryota; kingdom Metazoa; phylum Chordata; class Amphibia; order Caudata; family Ambystomatidae; genus Ambystoma; species Ambystoma mexicanum. The sequence goes on along the minus strand of NC_090935.1, from coordinate 669,168,205 downwards.
TACCAGCCTCCATAGCATTACATAGATATTTTTTTATTTTAAAATGTAAACAGCAGCAGCCGCTCCATGACATCACCCCTAGAAAAATGCAATTGTATAATTTTCTTTGGTCCTTCATATCTTTCTTAATGCCAGCCTCCTCCAGCTTCTACGCACTGGAACAGGAACTGAACCCATGCTGCACTATATCCTCTTGTTCCAAAAGCAAGTGCATTGGCCCTGAGCTATCCTTCCAACAAAAAAAATAAAAAAATATATATAATGCTCTTAACCATTCCCAGCTAGCTAGACCTAGCCTCCATATCCCTCCTGTTGCTACAGTGCTGGGTATCAGCTGCACAGACAGCGCCACCTCTGAACCCAACCATTCAGTCATTCTTCACTAATGGGCTGTCAACCTCTTAGCTAACAAGATCTAGATTCCAGGTGAAAAAAGGTATCTACTCTTGGCACTGCCTCTTTGTTCAGTGACCATGGGGTCGCAAGGATGGGTCTAGAGATAGCAGAGGGGGAGCCAGGGGCAGCAGTTGCTACCCCTGGTAACTCCCAAATGACGCCCCTGCTATTTTAGTACATCTTCAATATTATGAGACATTAGTTTGAAAGCAAGGACTGCTGTGAGAATTAGCGGTCTCCTGTCCCCTGTCTACCCTTCCAATCAGTTCCCTGGCATGCAAGTACAACCCCACATCGCGATTTCAATTGCATAAACATGTATGCATATGACTGCAGGTGCTAACAATAAAATGCTTTACATTAGAAATTGCAGGGCCTTTTAACAGCAAAGCCTAGTCAATGTTTAATGTATGTGTCCTGCTCTGTCCATTCACAACTCTGTAGGGCAGCCAGGTCACGTCAACATAGCCTGAACTTCCGGGGGGAGGGGGCTGAAGCACAGTGAGCTCAATGGTGTTGTGTCACTCCTTCCAACACACTGGGACAGACATGTGCAGCATTAGGACAATGGCCGGAAAGTCCAAAGACCTGCACCACTGGAATAATGTGTGGGAAGCCAAAAGACCTCCGGCATTTGGACTGGATGCGGAAAGAGCAGAAATCTGTAGGAACCCCAGTGACCTGAAGCACTGCGAGTCAGAACAATTTGCTGAAGTGTCAGAAAACTGCAGCACTAGAGTGTGTACCAAGCCAAGAACGTGTAGCTGTAGGAAAGAGTGTGTGAGAAACCCAAAGACGTGCAGTACTGGGACATTGGGCCTCGTTATGAGACCAGTGGTAGCGGTGCCGGTAAAACCAGCACGGCTGCTACCAGAATAATTTTTTTACCAGTGCCCGGGAATGGGCAATTACCGGCGGACTCGATAATTGCCCATTCCCGGGCGCCGGAAAATATTGCTCCCCATTCCCATATGAGTCACATTGGACTCAATGGGAATGGGGAGGCCGGATTCACCAACATCATTCGTGAATGATGCCGGTGCATCCGACATGGTCTGCACGCGGGTGCCGGTATGCCCGCCAGGCTAGACCTGGCAGGCAGTAAGGCACCCGCGAGCAGACCTCGTAGTTTGCCGGTCTGGTAACAACGGCACCAGCAAGCTTACCGGTACTGTTGTTACCGGACGGGCAAGCTTATAATGAGGCCCATTGCATAGGAAGCCCATAGACCTGCATCACTGGGGCACTGCAGGGGAGGCCCACACCACTGTGGAGTAGTGTGGGAAGCACAGACGTCTGTGGCACAAGGACGGGAAGCAAGAAGTCCAAAGACATGCTTCAGCATTAATGTACCAATCTTGTGCATTTGGGAAGTTGATACCTTTAGTATTTGAGTCCCAGCGTAAAATAACCCTGTGACACCGAGGGACACGTGTAGAGATTTGTAGCACTAGGGCAACCTGTGTCTGGAAATAGAAACACACAGCACTTGGGCAGCCTTTGATAAAATCAGAAACCTGCAGCCCATAGGCCTTGTGTGAGAATGTGAAGAACTGGGTCAGTGTTTGTGAAGCCCAGCCCTACATCATTGGGTAGGTATGCAGGATACCCAGAGAACTGACACACAGAGACTGTGTGTGGTTAGCCAAGGAACCGGCTGTTACAAAAACTTAGAGTTTGGCAGAACGGGGGAGCCAGTGCTATGCTATAGTAGGTGCTGTTTGCATAGTGTTCAAATGTCAAGCTTATGCCTTGTAGCACTTCTAGCAGTCTGGGGGCACCACCTTACAGAGTGCAGGTTTTCAGGCACATAAAATTCAACATTGTTCCAACTTCCAGTGCTATGCGGATAACAATTAGCTCTCTTTTAGGCTCCGCTCAGCCCCCTCTACTCCTTCTCTCATTCCAGACTGTCTTTCTGCAATTCAGTAGTGGTGTGCCACCAATCATCTCTGCCTTAATGCCAGTAAAACTGAGATCATCCTCATCGGAACACCAGCTCCCTCCTTTCCACTCACTCTCTGGCCGCCCACCCTGGCCCCTATTCCTTCTTCTACCTGTGAGGCTAAGAACCTCAAGGTCATCTTCAACTCCACACTCTCCTTCTCTCCTCACATCTCTGATGTCTCTAAGAAGTCAAACTACCAGCTGCACCTCCTCAGAGGTATTCTTCCCTTCCTTACTTTCCCCCAGAAGCTCACTGTCTCCAGAGCTCTGGTTCTCTCTAGGCTGGACTACTGCAACAGCCTCTTTCTAAATCTTCCTGCCTCTACTCTCTGTCCTCTACAACTCATCCAGAACAGGACTGCGTGACTTGTCCTTGGCCTCAAGCCCAGGGATTGTATCTCTCCTGCTCTGAAATCCCCTCACTGGCTTCCAGTCATGGCAAGGATCAAGTTCAAGAACCTTTGCATTGTCCACAAAGCTTTCTGGGGCCTGGGTCCATACTCCCTCCAACTCTCTCTTTCTAAATATCTGCCTTCTCGAGGTCTCTGCTCTTCCACGTCCAACTCTCTAAGGTCAGTCGCTTTTCCAAGCAAAGAGTTGGGGGCAGATCTCTTTCTTCAGCTAGGGCCTCCCTCTGGAACAGCCTCCCTGCCTCTCTGAAACTTGAGCAGAACCATTGCTGGTTCCAGAAGCAACTCAAGACCTTTGTCTTTGCTTCTGCCTTCTGTCCTCCTCTCCCTTGTTGATCACCTGCCTGTTCCATGCACTGGCCACCTGGTCACCCTCTGAATTCGGCCCAGATCCCTGCTTGTCGAGCTGCAATCCTGCACTGCCTTGTGGCTCCCCTGCACTTGTGGTCTATATCTGTAACCCTACAGGCCCCTCCCTTGCACTTTTTTGCCACCCACTGGCTGCACTCTTGTTTTCTCCTTTGCCCTGCACTTCTCCATCCTCCCCTTTCCCTCAGCACTTCTCCACTCCCCCCTTTGCTGCTCTTGAACGATCCGAATGACACAAGGCCTAGTCAGATCGTTGTTTTGTCCTCCTTTTTGTTTCCCCCTCTTTGTCTTGCCATGCCTAGAAACACTTGCGTACAGGCACGTTATAAATACCATATCATATCATATAACTGGGCATCATTATGAGCATGCCGGTCCAGTAACAACAGTGCCGGTAAACTACCGGCACTGTTGTTACCGGACCGGCACATTCTGAGTTCTGCGGTCGGGTGCTGACCCGCCCGCCAGGTCTGACCTGCGGGCAGAACGGCACCTGCCCGCAGACTTTGACGGATGCACCAGCACTGTGTGCAGGAGTGCCGGTGCATCCGTCCTCCCCATACAACAAAATACATTGCATTACCTTGGCACACCTAATCATTACAAAGACATGTCAGTCAATCGCCATATGAAAATATAAACCAGAACAATAAGTGTGAATTTCTAGAAGAGATTAGCACCCTGGCGGGGGGAGCCAACCATACAGGAACGCACGCTTGAACCACCGGTGCAAGCCTGTGTTCCATGCTGCCTGACGGCCGGCTCCTCTGGCGCCATCTGCCCCCAATCGTCACCCTTAATTAATTGTTTACCTCCCACTTAGCTTATTTCGCTAGCTGCGGTTTAACGGGGTGGGGGGTAATGGCCTGGAGCCCTCGTTATTGGCCCTCGCTCAGGACGTTAGCTTGGACTGCCAGCACGCCACAGTAATCGCACATCAGCAGCAGAAACGAGCACCCACCATAGCTGATCAGTGTATTTAAAAATAAAAAGTTAAATCCCAAACCCTTAATAGAAAAGGGAATCCTCACAAGAACATCACACATGCACCCCACGCAAAACACAGCAATCTATACAACCCCTCAGCAAGTCTAAAATTTTAAAAAATATAAAATAGCTATTAAGGCAGAACATAGACATTAATTACCAAACATTTCTTTTAAGAGACACCATCTGTCACATCTCTGGAAAAACAACCCTTTTGCCAACCGGACAAAGAACAAAGTTAGATTTGCTCCAGTGTTCGGAGTTAAGGAGCAAAGTGCGCATCTGATTTGCTTACTGGCATATCCTGATTTGCTCTAGTGGACATCCTAGTGATTCAGCCCCAATATGTGCATTTTATTGTGCTATTTTAGATTTGCGCCCCATTTCAAATGTCAGTACCTATACTGTTTTGTATAATTCTGTGTAATGCCTCGTTGCTCCTTTTATCTTTGGAATGATCTGCTTATAGACTAGGAGTTACATCTCTCAAACCACGTAAACAAGTAAATCAGTTTGTATGTAGCCAGGAATGGTTCAGGCGGAGCCCCTAGCAGGAAGGCAGGGTGTAGCCATGGGCCTTGACTGCCAGCTGATATTATAATCTGTCACAGTGCGCCACAAGGCTCCAGGTCACCAAAGGCAAGCTGCCCCTGTTATTGTCAACAAACGACATTCCAGACCATCCTCCAATACATTTCGAAATGACTGTTTACTGCATAATCTACTGTAGAATTCGGGATTCAGTTTAGACAAAGATACGACCTGACAAAACGCCACTGGTGACCTGGAGCTACAAACACCATCAGAATCTGTCACTCAGCCTGTGAGAGAACAGAGTTTTTAGAAAATAGAACCGCAGTGGCAATGTCACCACGTGTTGATGTAGGAGTAAAGCAGTGCACCCTCTATAGCAAAGAGTAATTCAGCAAACCAGCTTGTGGGATTAAGGTATGGTGCAGTACATGGGAGAGATGAACTAACTGTGGGAGTACTTGTGTGTGAACAAGACTCCTGAAATGATCGACATGATGCTTTGTGTGAGAGAACAGCAAGTAGGTGGAGGGGGAGAGTACTCATCTTTTAATGTTATATGGTCTTTGAGGCGGGAACCATCTACACGTACGCTGTTTCAAGGATAGGACGGGAAATGGCACATAGCAAACAGGCTCCAGAGGCAACGTTTCAAGCTGCGCTGGAGCGAGGGGGCTGCATTAACATGCATACAAAACGTTGATGCTAAAAAGAGGAGTGCCCTACACGTGACAGGCAGTGCAGGGCTGTGGTGTTCTCAATGTTGCACATGGAAGACAAAACATGTTCTGCACATTATCTCTGCTGTAGGGACCCGGCAAAGAATCCAATGAACAGGGCAGCTAGCAAAGGTAGAGTCTGCTAGTATTGCCATACAGCTGTGGAGACATGTACCGGGAAACAGAATCAGAATCTGCATGCCAAAAACGTGGCCCCAAACTCACACTCCTTGGAAGATATATAGGGCCTCATCACGACTTTGGCGGTAACCCTTAAATCCGGCAGTCGCGCTATTACCGCTGGATTTAAGGGTCCGCCAAATCAGGACTTCGGTGGATTTCGCCCCAGCTCTTGGCTGGGGGGAAATCCGCCGATAATTAACGCTATTACCGCCGGCGGGAAATCCGCCGGCGGTAAGAGCGCAAATTTTCCCCATTGAGCCTAATGGGGAATGGGGCATTCCCGAATGGGCTCAATGGGGAATTACATTACCACCGAACTCGTGATCCGGCGCTATTAGCGCCGGGGAGTTCAGCGGTAGGGCTAATACCGCTGGTGCTAATACCGCCGGCGTTACCGCCAAAGTCGTGATCAGGATAGTGTTTTACACAATGGGGTTCATACAGAAAAGTCTGAAAGATACATTTAGTTGGTTACATTAACAATGAGCTTTCTAACAGAACATCCTCTGGCCTGAGGAGCATGACTTTCTGGTGCCATGTATTATTCCACTCATCCTACCCATGGGACATAGCTTCCGGCTGCAGCAGACCTTTCCATATCCATAACGGGACCTGATCTGGTGACTAGCACCCATGTGATCACTGTTCCGGTTCTCAGGCAACAACCCCTCGCCTTCATAGGGGACACCCTATGCATCACTGGGTGTGCCATTGTTTGGGCAGAGAACAAATGACAAGGCTGTATAGCTGTACGGGCTTTCTTGTTGGGGTCAGCCAATCAGAACTGCTTGAGCTTTTTGCTGCGTTATCTCCCCAGCTATGGCTGCACTTTTGCTCTGCCCGTGGCTCATGTATATCCAGGGGCTATGAGAAATACAAAATACTGTCAGCTTCGACACTGCTCAATCTGACATGTGTCTTGAGCAAATAAAGATTCTGTTGATACAAAAAAATGTAAACAATTGATGTTCAGAGACAAACATTTCCTGTCATTCTGCCCAAGTAGGATATTCATGACTTTGATTGTATAGATCGGTTCCTGACCTGCAAAAATGCACAAGATCCTTTCAATAAATGTATAACACAATTATTAAATTGCTAACTGTGAGGAATTGCCATCTTGAAAGGGTGCAAAGCACTGGCTTTTTTGTTTTTTATTAATAAATTATTTTATTAATAAATAAAATGATGGCTAACCATATTCCCCTTTTCGTCAACTCCAACTTGTGCCCTGCTGAATCAGTAGCCTGATCTGCATCACCCGCTCTACCCGTGGCAGTTCGGGCTGGACTGCTCCGTTGGGGGACGGACAAAGTCTGCTTTGCACACAGTCTTTCCCCTTTTGTAATGGCTTGACAGGCAAAGCACGATGCTCTGGGGGTTTCCCAGAGTACTGCCAGAGGTTAAGATTAATTCTAAACCTTCCAGCCATTTATTTTGCCTACCCGTGGCATAGAACAGGTTAAAAGGTCACAGGGCACCCACTTGACAGCCGCAGCAACAGCCAGGTCTCTGCAGCACAGGTGAAGCATTTCAGATATGCCCCCCGTACCAGAGCCATGATGATTATAAGTAACCCATGATGGTGGCAGGGTAAACTCTAAAATAAAGTAATTCCTGAGTTTAGGCATGGTGCATGGCACTACGTATGATCATGGCTGCCACATCCAAATTGATATCACACATGTCAGTTCCTGTGAGTCAGCAGAGATCTGTTTTCTGGTGATCCGGGAGGAGACTGCCAAATGGCAGGACAGAAACCTGGAGGACTGGGCCTTTTCTTTGATCTCTTTGTGAGGGCAGGTAATACCCTCTGCCAGAGACAGCAGCACATCAAGCAGCTGTCCTGTGCCCGGGGCATTAATGGGGCACGCTGTCACAGCCATTACCTGCTTGAACCAAATGGAGCATTGGTAGCCCAGCAGATCCTCCTGAACCTGATTATATACTGGCGCTGGTGGACCCGGTGAGGGAAATTATATGTGCGCGTTGTGTTGCTTCTTCCTCAATCTGTATGTTGTAACCTCTCCTTTCCCGTGACTGGGTAGGCATCACAATAAGCTGTGGAGAGAAGGATTTTCCCATTAGTCAGAGCCCAAATTCCCTTCAAAATATAGAGGTTCCATCATATTCACCCTATGTAGCACACCTGTGTGTACCTAGAATGAGTGGAGGGCCGAGCTTGAGCTTCTCCACCCAGTTGTGGGCACCGGATGGACAGGGAGCAGTCCAGCTACTACTGGCTGGTATTTTACAGCGTCCTTCTTCCTATTGTGTAGCCCCAGTTCCTTCACTGGTTCAGGATTGGTTCTTAATATGTCAGTGTTGATCCGGTTACGTCACTGGACATCATCTGTGTATTTAACTGCGCACTAAGAGTCTTTTCCTTGAATTCCAGATCATGCGATGAGCAACGGTTGGAGAATGAGCCGCTATGCCAAAACTAGTACGTGCACCTGTGAGCAGAGATCGAAGCGTGTCTGCTAGTCCGTTGATGAGATGTGCTGAATGAGGGTCAGGCCGGAGCAGCCATGATTCAGAGCGCAATGCCAGACAGATAGCAAGCATGTGAGTGAATAACTTATCCTTTTCTTTCCTTTGCAGATGAAGCCCGGGGAGCAGAGAATCCACAGGGAGACCAAAGCGAGCAAGCGGAGCTGCACAGATGGCAAAGTGAGCATGGTGAGAAAACAATGCTAAGTGTGATTACAAGACTGGGCATGGCTTATATAATCATGCTGACAGCAAGCATGTGTGATACACGCAGGTGGTGCTGAGGATTGTAGTTTGTGCCCATTCTGTGTGTCATCTGCCTCCAAGCCTTTATCAACCCTGTCCCTGTGACCTGATGAGGCATGTTATATGTATGTAAGCCTTTAGGTTGCCCAAGTGAGTGCCGCGTATGTGTGTCTGCAGCCTGCTGGTGGTGCTGCATGGACCCTAAGGGGATGGGCCTGACACACACACACATTCAAAAGGAGTAGCCTCACACCAGGGTGCTGCATTGCTGAAGGCCTTTGCTCTTAGTGAGAAGGGAGAGTGGCAGGATTAGAGTAGGCAGGAATCCTCTGGTCAATGGAAGGAGAATTCCTCCTTTTTGTTTTTCTCTGTCTCTCGCTCTCCCCTGTCCCCGCCACTAGCTGTGGCACAGAGCATTTTGGGTGTGACATCAGAAGGGCAAAGTCCACTTCGTTCAAGAGTAGGGATTGGACAACTAATGCCAGTTAGCTTTAGTCCAATCAGCTGGGGACTTTTGTCTTTAAAAGAAGGGGTCTGCCACAACATACACACATCAAGCACTTGCTGTCTCATTCACAGTCATGAGCACCCATCATGCACTCACTCTTAATGCAAGCATACATGCAATCATACACATATTTAAAGAATACATAAACATACAAACACACGCATTTACACAATATACACATACAACATAAGCACTCTGTTTCATTCATACGAACATCCATCGTGCACTCACTCAAAACACAAGCATACACGCATTCATACGTATATTTAAATAATAAATATACAAAAACACAAATTTACACAACATACACAACAAACACTCTTTCATTCACACGAGCACGCATCATGCACTCACTCATTACACAAGCATACACACATCCATACATATAATTAAATAATAAACATACGAAAACACACATTTACACAACAAGCACTTCCTGTTTCCTTCACACAAACATCCATCATGCACTCACAGAAACCACAAGCATACACGCATCCATACATATATTTAAATAAAACAAATAAAACATTAACATTCAAACACACACATTTAGACACCACATATGCACTGTAAGCACTCTTTCATACACAGGAGCACCCATCCTGCACTCTCATAACACAAGTATACACACATCCATACACATACTTAAATAATAAATAAATGAGCATGCAAACACACATTACACAACACACACGCAGCCAGCACTCTCTCATTCACACCAGCATCCATCATCCCCTCGCCCATTATGGATGAGCTGCCCCCAATTGGGGGTGACCTTTGCTGTAGACTAGGACGTGCCACTCTGCACCAGAATCTGCCAAAGCTGGGAGAGCAGACCCTGAACTGAATCATCCTGCCCTTGAGTCCCTCTGAATGGGCCTCACTGCAAATGAAGGACCAGAGCAGCTAAAGCTCCCTGTTCTACCGCACCAGTTGCTCCATGTTCACTGCACCCTGAATGAGAGGGAAGACACCAGAGATGGCTTTTGTGCTCCTCCACTAAGCCAAACTATTGCTGCACTTTAAACCAGCTCGATGCTGCCTTGTACCCTAGCTGAGCCTGTCACCTACCTGGTCGAAACAACTGATCCAAAACCGCTGGAGAGTGTGGCGACTCAATGGAATTTCTCCCTTTTGTGCAAAGGGGAGCCCCCACACCCCACCTGTGACGCTAGGGAGGTGAGCCTGCTTCACAACACCCTCCAAAAGGGTAGAGGCAAGCAGGATCTCAATGGGAGAGACTTCCCTGATGGGGCAAAGGATTCCCGTTCCTCTGAGGAACTCCAAAAAGAATATCCTGAAATGGCCTACTTGAGAATAGCAAACAAGGTAAAGGAAATAAAATATAGAGACTTGGGTAAAGAAAAAACTGCCATGTATTATTGTCAACCAGAAAATGAATATGTCTCTTTAAGTAGAAATTCCCATTTAACTGGCACGAAGAAGTTAAAGTGGACAGAGACTCTGCAGGGCGCGGATGCAGAGATACACGTATGTCAGTCATGGGAGTCCCAAGCCGATGCAACACCTGAGAGGGAAGGAGACTCTGCTGTTGGCAAAGCTGGGAAGCCAATAGCTGAACACTTGATGCAGAGTGTCCTTTGAGAATGAATACGAGAGAATGTGATGGTGGTGGCGTGATCATGGATAGCTGTGGTGGACCCGCGGTCCACAGAACTACACTGAGATCACTAGGTGGCCCTTACCACCTAGCATCCGGTTACCCGCAGATCTGTCAGTCCGTACAGAGAGAGACCAGAGCTCGGGATGTCGGAGTGAACCAAGAAGGCAAGAAAGCGAGGAAAGCAACGAACAAGCCTGGGAGGCCGAAGCTGAATCGTGATGGGACTGTTCATACGCGTCCGAGTCATATCCACGAGAGTGTGAGAAAATGATGGTGATAAGAGAAACCTAAATGCAGTAAACATTGAAGGAGTTACTGAGTTTAGGAAACAAACATCTGTGGAGAAAAGTGGAGCTTTTAATGAGAGAAATACAAACACAATAGGAATTGGGAGAGAAACTAAGAGTAAGAGAGCAACACCTGAGGAGAAAGGCAGATTGGAATAGCTGTCAAAAGACAGAGAATATAAAGAGAAAGAATACTACAAATTAAGGGAAGACGAAGAGAAGTTTCAGAGAGAGAATTGTAGAGGCTGGGTATCCCTACCCTGGGAAAGGAGGAAAGTAACCCTACATTCAACTACAATAAGATTTATGAGAGAAACTAGCAATAAGAGAACAACGCCTGAGGAGAAAGGCAAAGTGGAGTATCTGTCAAAAGGCAGAGAACATACAGACAAAGAATACTATGAATTGAGGCGAAAAGAAGAGAATTTAAAGAGAGAATTACTATCCAGCAAGAACAACCCTATATGAGCAAAATGAAGAGAGGAAACAAAAGTGTGAATCTTTCACTAATAAAGATCAAAGTAGTTGTTCAAGGGTTAGGAAATCAACCTCTGGGAAGAGATACAATATGATAAAGTCTTGAAGGAGTTATACAAAATGATTAAAGAAGTCACAAAAGACTATTTAAAAATAGCATATTAAAGAGTAAAGAAGAAGAAACTTGCAATAAGCCAGCTCAAGGAGAAGGGAGCCATTATCCTATCTTTAGTTATTAGAATAATAGTAGTTGGGTCAATTTGGGTTAGTTTGGATTTTGGACACTTTTCTTCCAGACATTCACAGACGACTGATGGTAGGGAACAACCCATAGAGGGAAGCTAGGCATTACTCTGATTCTTTAATAAAATCATAATTGACATGTCCTCAAAGAGTCTTTCTTCTGACCTGCCACAAGAGTCACGCACTGACTCTGTGCAGAGGTTACAAATACGTGTCATCCCTGGCTAGCACTCAAACGGCCACCTCAATGACATGCAGATCAACGCCCCCAACATCACCACTTCAGCAACCGTCGTCCCCACCAACTCGAACCACCCGAGCATCATACATCGACCCCTCCCTGGGTTAAAGCCTGATTCAGCCTGCAGAGGGATCCTGGGACTGTCCCGACTTTTCAGTAAAAGACCCTCTTTGCTACACACTGAGAGCATCGCGAGAGGGAGAGTGTCAACTAAAGTCTTTGAGGTGTTGTGATGGATGGCTTTATATTTTATTCAAGCCATCTTGAGCAACCATCTAGCTTCTACTGCCAACCAGAGAAGAGTGAGCAGGACTGGGATAATGTGGTTGCATTGAACATGCCAGGAATTACCTCGGCTGCAGTATATTGCAGAGAATCAAGTGGGACTAAAGCAAATGTTAGGGAGGGCAGGTTGGATAGCAAGTCTATAGACAAGTCTGCAAAGAATGAGTAGTTCTACCAACATGCCCGAGGTCCGACTCTGGGCTGAACTTTCTGTTCTTCTGGAGGTACAACTGAAATTACGAGCCTTCCACCATATTTTTCACATATAGATCAAGTGGTAACTTGGAATCAACAATGAATCCTCGTGATTTTGCATTGGTTACTAAGGCTGGCAAAGCTCCTGTTCTGATTGTGAGGATAGCCAGTTCCTAATGGGGAGCTGGCATGGCAAGTCAGAGAAATGAAGAAACTTGTTTTTGCTGTGTTCGGAGTCCTCATACAATTCTTGTGTAAGGGTGCTGCTGTCTGTGGCTGTTGGCTGCCCCGGCCCTTACTGTGAAACCCTGGTCCCATCCCCCCTGCACTGAGTGGAAGAAAGTTCCTAGGATAAAACTCCTGAAGTCTCGTCCTTGTGGTGTAAGCCCGCTGTGTAATGGCACTGCTGTCCCTGACTATTGACTGCCCCGGCTAATGCTTTGAAACCTGGGCCCGCTCCCTTGCCCTGAACAGAAGGAAGTTGCCGGGATAAGACTCCTGGAGTCTCGAAATTGCGGCGCAAGCCTGCTGTGTAGGGGTGCTGCTGTCTGTGGATGTTGGTTGCCCTGCTCTTGCCATGAAACCTGGGCCCTGCCCCCCTTGCAATGAGCGGAAGGAAGGTGCAGGCTAAAACACCTGGAGTCTTGCCCTTGTGGTGTAAGCCAACTGTGTAAGGGCGCTGCTGTCTTTGGCTGTTGGCTGCCCCGCTCTTGCAGTGAAACCTGGGTCTTGCCCCCCTTGAACTGAGCGGAATGAGGTTGCCGGGCTAAAACCCCTGGAGTATTACCCTTGCGGTATAAGCCTGCTGTGTAGGAGCGCTGCTGTCCGTGGCTGTTGGCTGCACCGGCTCTTGCTGTGAAACCTGGCCCACGCCCCACTTGCACTGAGCAGAAGGATGTTGTGGCATAAAACCCCTGGAGTCTTGCCCTTGTGGCGTAAGCCCGCTGTGTAAGGGTGCTGCTGTCTGTGGCTGTTGGCTGCCCCGGCTCTTGCCATGAAACCTGGGCCCACCCCCCTTCCACTGATCGGAAGGAAGTTGCTGTGCTAAAACCCCTGGAATCTCACCCTTGAAGCCTTAGCTCGCTGTATAAGGAAGCTGCTGTTGGTGGCTGACCGTTGTGGTGCGGGGGGCCTGATCGCACTAGCAGTTGTGTTTTACATCTGGATTGCTCTAAAGAGAAAGCTGAGTCTGGAGATTTGGAAACTTGCCCCCTCATTTAAACATCCTGGAGCTGCGGGTATCGTTGTTTGATTGGCACCATTTGTTGGCTTCCTTCACAGCTTTAGACTCCGTTTGGCCTGGTATGGCCTGGCCTGGTATAGAGGAGAGCGGAGAGGAGAGCGGTCATTACAAGTTTCTGATTCATTCGACTTTATCCCACACTACCTCGCAAACCTTTTAAGCTATTTTAGCATTTTTAGCTAATTTAACTATTAATTATAACTACAACTAGAAAACTGAAATGTTGTACAAATTTGCACCAACTTGCCAATTGCACAGACTTCTTTGTTCGCACTTCATGTTGCACTGATAATGTTATTGTGGTTCATTTTGGTGTTGGCTGCCTGGAGCGTGTCAGAATGGGCAATAGAAGGGCGGCCCATTCAATTTCCCCAGCAGAGGGTCATAGAATACTATTTAAATTACTCAAACCCATGGATGATGTCAACATACTGATTACAGAGATTAAGGCCCTCTTAGGCGATATCGAAGCAATTGATGCTGTTGACGCTGGGAAAGGTACTACTGTGGTATGTGGAGCATATTCTTTAAAGTCTAATTGCAGTGTAAATCCTGATGAGCCTAATCTAATGTCAATATCATCCGACCCAATTGAGTCTAAGGGTTATGTTCCATCTGCCCCTATGAGTGGGTTCAATGTAGCGAGGGGGAAAAAAGTTGTGGATTTGTTGGAGCCATTTAAAGTAGTGAACCCCCCAGACCAGAGTGGCAGTAAAAATGATGTGATCCCTATTTCTGCCTCCAATAATTGTCCAGGCAGGGGACCTATTGAATGCCACTATCTCCCCAGTTCTGTACCAACTGATAGGCAGAGTATAGAGGAGTGGGTAGCCCCGGGCAAAAGTAATGCCCTTCCAGTTATTCAAACGGTTGAGGGGATTCTTAACGGCAGTTCTGCCAAATCAAGTTGGTTATGTCCACCCAATATGTGTACCTGATGTAAATAACCATAAGGATGTGGGGCAATCTGGAGGGGGCGTGGCCAGCCGGCATGTAGAGAAGACGTGCTAGCAGAGAGCTCTCCTGCGCGATCCATATTACAGTGATCCTACGTGCAGCAAAAGAAACCTAAGCGGAACAAAAGTGATTCCCAACTGTTTACCGTACTGTGAACAGCACGTAACACTCATTTCTTGTGGCAAAAGAAGGAGAATAGGTTGCACAGAAGACTGTGGAAGACACGAGGAACAGCCTGCAAAATGGCACAGAGAAGCTCCAAGTGAATGAGAAGGCGGAGCACCAGCCGACCAGCAGCAGAGGCCCCAAGGGACCTGTGCAGCAGCCGCAAGCCGACCAACGGTGCCAGGAAACAGTGCCACGAAAAAAGAGCGGTAAGCACTAAACCGCCAGCTGCTGCTAAAGCGATAGCCGTACAGCGAACGGCACTACGCAGCAGCAAAGCATAAATAGTAGCCGACAACAATACATTAGACCCGGCTCCCCGCACAACCTCACGTACTTACGATACAGCACCTGGGGATATCAGAACAGCGTTGCTCGCGGCCTGCGCACGACCGACTCCAATGCGCTAGGCAGACACATCGGAAGCCCTGCAACTCCATAAGCAGACTGCTTGAAAACACACTTACGCAGTGGAGAGTGCAGCAAACATAAATCCTCTAATCCATCCCGCATAATAGAGGAAAACACATACTAAGAGAAGAGGAACTGCAAACTTGACTGTGCACAAAGACCCCGCGGTTCACAAGCAGAAGGCAGCTGCACTGAAAGGAGCTCAAATGAGGCACGCTGACAGAGGAGAAGGTGAACTAGACAGCAAGACTGGGCTGAGTAGGGAAATAATAAAGCAATAAGATAAAACACTGAGCTACTACAAAACACAGACCACAGTGAGAAGAGGCAAACACACCAGTTACCAGCAAACCACTGCATACCACAGACCCAACAGAAAGCGCTCGACCAGAAGACCGTAGAAGAAATCCAAAGAGACTGGTGGATAGGACATAATAACACAGACAGTTAAATCCATGAGACTGGCATGTAACAGCGCCCAGTGGCGAAAATAAGCAGACTAAGTACCGGAAGACAGCCACCACAAAATAAAAGAGCTCACTGATTGCCCAGCAAACAAGGATACATTAGAAATTTGAGAGGACACACATACCCAGCAGACCCCAAGGACAACTCGAGAGAGAGAGAGAAAGGGGGGAGGAACAGAGACCGAGAAGGTATCGCCACAGAGTGCTAGAAGCACATAGCCAGCCCACAAGTGCATAAGAACAAAAACCAAGGGTTACGCCCGGATAAGATACCCCCGGCAGGACACCAACTAAAAGAGCTGCATGCAACACTAAAAGGAAACCCAACATCCCCTGCACTGCCTGAGAAGCACAAAAAAAGAACAGAAACTGCAGCACACCATAGATACAAAAATAATTCGTATCCCCTCTTAGGGAATATGACTGTAGAGAAATAAAACAGAAACGGACCTCCTGCAGGACATACACCAAGGACCCAGAATCGGAGAACACACCTTATGCCCCAAATGCCAAGGGGAAGAGGAAACCAGCAACACAATCAAAACAAACAAACAACAACAATGCAACCTAACAGGAAACAATGGATAGCTATGCGAAGAAGAATGAACCCAAGACCGACTCAGCACACCAGGAGGAGCAACCTGTGAACAATGACCTGGAAATCCACCAAAATGCAAAAGGAAACAAGATCCTAGAAGCAATAGCAGCCATGCGCACCTCAATGGAAACCCATATAGCGGAGATAAAATGTGATGTGAGCCCACTCTGCCAAGACATACACAACCTTGCCAACAGAGTGGGCGAATCAGAAGAAAAACTAGACAGGACTGCATCTACGACTAAGGAATGAAAGGAAACGGTCCACGAGCTGACATTTAAACTTAAGATGCTACAAGAGCGAGCAGAAGATGCAGAAGGGAGAGCGCGCAGAAGTAACATTAGAATATTAGGGCTGCCAGAAGGAACAGAGGGAAGAGACCCTACAGAATATCTTGAAAATCTGCATCATCAAGAAATCGGAGCAGAAACCAGGTCACAAGGGTTCACTGTCGAAAAAGCCCATTGCGCCCTCAAAAGACACCTCCCCCAGGTGCCCCCCTCTCCTCGAGACCGATCACTGCAAAAATTCTTAACTTCTGCAACAAAGAAAAGATCCTAGCCTTCTCCAGACTAGGTGGAGTAATCCAAAGAGGCTCTGCAACCCTAGCAATATAGCCAGATTATACAATACAAGTCCAAAGACACAGTTTGTACCTACTAAAGAGAGACTCCGGCACCAAGGAATCAAATATATGCTCCTTTATCCAGCAAAAATGAAGATACACTATAAAGGAAAATTGCTGTTCTTTGAGACCCCAGAAACAATAAATGCCTGGATGGATGAGCAGAACTTGGGCCAACTCTCAGAGAAACATACAGATAGAAACAACTGAGGTAAAAGAATCAGCCGACAGCAGTATCCCAAGACCCAGATACCGTTAGCACAACGGAAAATAGGAAATAGTAAGCAGGATCTCTACACCCCAAAATATCAAACTTCAACCAAGAGACCTAATCAGGCCCATGGTAACGAACGACAAACACACCTGAACCCCCACTCGTGACTGGCCCGGGCTACAAACCCACACCCGACTCAAAATGGACTAAGAGTATCTTTGAATGCTCGACCACCGACTCCCTGAGACCCAATGGGAAGATGGTGGAGACGCCTCTACTGAACTGCACCGGTGGGCACAAAGTTAAATGTTATGTTACAGTTCAACAGTTGAAGTCACAAGCGCCGACTGCCTACAAGCAAAGCAGTCATATTAGTTATAAATTGCAGCTAACCCCAAGGTCACAGATGCAAAGAAGGCCCAAAAGTAGGACCAAGACAAAATTGAATGAAAAACATGTAGAAGTAAAGGGACACAGTAACACAACCAGAAAAAGTTGAACAAACAAAAAGAAGCGTAAGAGTAAACGAACATACCCTAATGCTGCATGGTTCCACAAAGAAAAGAATGCAATACCCAATTATAAAGACATAATGCAAACAATATGGACCAAATGGCAGATAATTTGAAATTAGTCACATGGAACGTACGTGGCCTCAATAGTTATGTCAAGAGGATGAGAGTAATGTCCCACCTGTGCAGGAAAGCCATCCAAATCGCACTACTGCAAGAAACCCACTGGACTCCCGATAAACAATCACACATATTCAGCAAATGGAGAGCTAAGGGGTATGGCTTGGCATACTCTAATTACGCAACAGCAGTACTTATATGGATTGCCCCAGAAGTGCCACACCGAATATTACACAGATACTCAGATTCAGAAGGAAGGATCATACTATGGACACATAGATAGAAAAGAGTTTTGCATAATCAACACATATGCACCTAATCAGAACGCAGCAACATTCTACTGCTCATTGTACTCCATCCTATCTCTGTATAGAGCCGCCCGCTGGATCTGGGGAAGAGATTTTAATTGCATGCTAGACCCTGCCCTAGATGGATCAGACTGCTCACAAAGACCTCCCCTACCCTCAACCAAAGTGCTACAAACACTAACACGAGACTTGGAGCTCCAAGAGATATGGAGATGGCTAAATCAAAACAAGCAGGAATTCTCATACTACTCAAGTGTACATAAGACATATACAAGAATTGACTATTTTTTCACAGGGGAGGAAGATGTAAGAAGCATAATAGAAGCTACATATGAGGGTAGGACCCTGTCTGATCACTCACCCATGATAATAAATGGGCCCTCACGGATCGTCCAGCACCCATCCCCACATGACAGCTACGAGCAGAATCATTGTGAGATAAAAGCTACAGAGTGGATCTGAGACTTCAAACAGATCAATTCTTCGAACATAATCTAGGAACTGTGGAGAATACACACACAGTATGGGAAGCTTGCAGGGTCATCATACGGGGAGCAGCGATAGCCACTGCAGGAGGAGTCTGAAAAGACTTAGAGAGACAAATACCATTACGACAATAATGCATAGCGCATTGGGAAAAACTGGGCGATTTCAGTTTTGCAAAATACACAGAAAAAATACTTGATCAGGACGATAAACCAGGCAGACTCATAGCTTGGTTAGTACGGGGCTTGGATACCAGAGAGGAAGCAGTGGAAATAGCAGACAAATGCGGACACATATGCCGATCACAGACCGAGATCAACCAACCAAGCAAGCTATATGAAGATAACACACACTGCAAGATGGAAGAAATAATGGAAACCCTGGAAACATACGACTGCCCACACTGACCAAAGAGCAACAAGAAATGCTAGATAGCCCCCTCACCTTAGATGAGATACAAAGAGTCATCACCTCATCACCCACCAGGAAAACACCAGGCGGTGATGTGCTCCCGCCCAAATTCTACAAAGAATACATCAATCTACTAGCCCCACAGCTATTACAAGTCTTACAAGAGGCATACGAAAAAGGCGCCCTTCCAGAATTGATGGAACAAGCTCTGATACTACCAATCCTAAAACCAGGCAAAGAGACTATATGAATTGTATCAGCCAATAGCATTGATGAACCAAGACACCAATACCCCGATAATTTAAGGGGTGCCTACAGGCATATGCCTCGCTTGCAAGAAAGAGACAAAACCCCACATCTAAGGGCAGGTCGTTCCGAAAACCAGTCAACATTGGTGAATAAAGTTATACACTGGCTGCGATATGTCAGAGGATGTAAGTCTGTAATCCGGGAAGATATTGTTTACTCTGTGAGAGGCAGGATGCCCTTGGGAAATCAAGATTTGATCCAGATTACCCTGGTTAATACAGACTTGGTCGAAGGGCTTTTGTCAACAGAGTACAGATCTTGCCTCCCAGAATGTATCAACATTTCTTTACGAGCAAGAATACCAACACGCAGGCACTTTGCACTAAATATCCCCAAATAATAATTAATAATAATTTAGCATTTATATAGCGCTACAAACCCTCAGGTATCTGAGCGCTGCTTATTATTACCCACGGTGTGTGGTGGTCATTTATCGACCTCGAAAGGATGAAAGGCTGCGTTTGGCCCTGCCGGGATTCGAACCTGCATCAGCAGACTCTGCACAGATGTCAAAGCGAGCGCTCACTCACTGTGCCATCCAACAAGTTGAACACGCAACTGGGAACCATGGCAGGATTTGGTGAGGGATTGGATGAAATTTAAAAAGTGACTAAGGAAAATAAAAGGAATCCCCTGCTGGTTCGAACAGTAACCCCAGCAACCACCAGAGGAGGAAGAAATAGGAACACTCAAGGAATTGAAGGTTCTCCTGTGGAATGTTGCAGAGGTACATAAATCTATGTTGGACTCAGAGTGGGTCCAATTTATCCATCAGTTTGTCCTTGTCTGCCTTCAGGAAACATGGAATTTGGAGAATATTGAGTTGCTGGGGTTCAGCTGCTATTGGCTAAATGCAACAAAAGGCCCCAGCGGGAGACCTAAGGGAGGACTGGCAATCGCAGGTTTAGTTGATCTCCAGTGCCTAGAGGTGATCAACTTGAATGGGAAATACATATTGATCTTCAATATTTTTAATAGACCAGGCGGGAGCACCCCTATGGAAAGCCTCAGGGTCATGTGCCATATGATTGGGGATATTCAAAATAAAACAAATTATTCAACCTTAATTACAGCAATGCAGGATTTTAATGTTCAATATGAACCCATAAAAATGTTAGATGACCTATGGGATGATCAAGATGTAGCTTTTTGGATCCCCAAATTGGACTCTGTTAAACCTATTAGGTTCCATCAAGGCGCCATAGTGTTCGCCAGGCTAATAAACGAGGTGGGCTTGCACTCCTATAATGGGAGGGTTTCTCTGGACAAACCAGCACTAGTAACTAATGAAGGGTCCAGGGTAGTTCAGAGATAGATTATATTGTGATCAACGTGACTAGCTGGGATGCGGTCTCCAGCATGGAAGTAATAAGAAGGTCTGATAGTGACCACTGCCCATTAAGTTGCATCTTGAGTTTGGCGTGGAATGGGAGGTATCCATTTGGTGACACAAGAGGGGGGAGCAGAATCACTATCACCGGAAACTCAAAACAGGTTGTTAAATGATCATGGATGGACAAAAGCATGATTAAGCCAAATATCTATGCAAGGATTGACCAATACATTGCAGGTATTTGTCTGGTTGAGCCTGTTTCCCCAAATATCAGAGAGTTATACTGTGGCATGGTGAAGAATCTGTTGTTCTATTTCCTTAAACCAGCAAATAAAATTTGAAAATATAACCTGAAATATAGCAGGGATGGTATGACGAAGAGTGTCTGTCAGTAAAGCAGGACCTGTTGAATTACCTTAAAAAATACAGGAGTGATCTATAAATCTAATCTTAGGAGTCTACAGGCAAATTATAAGGTGCTAGTAGCAAGGAAAAAAGCACAACATTGCAAAAATAAATGGGGTTAATTATTATCTTATAATAAGAACGGTGATGAGACACATTTTTTAGGCTTGTTCGGAGCAATGAAGTGAAAACAGACCTGTATGTAGCCATATCCCACCCATTGAATGCTTTAAGCATTTTAGTAATCTTTATGAAAAAAGGACAGGATGAGTTATATGTTAACCCTCAGCAGCCGTTTGGTAAAAATTGTGAAGAGCCCCCATTAAAATTCTCAATAGCTGAAGTGGAGGAGGCTATAGTGGGGCTCAGGAGTGGGGAGGCACCAGGACCAGATGGAATTCCCATTGATTTGTTAAAAGATGAGCTCTCCATTTGGGCCCCTTTGCTAACCCATGTTAATGACCATGCTGCAAGTACAGAAAATGGTCCCCAATCATGGTGTGAAGCAATTACTATTCCACTGTCTAAGAAAGGAGAAAATAAGAATTCAGGGAATTATAGACCTATCTCACTGCTAGATGCAGTGGGTAAGGTCTATGCTAAGGTACTGCTGACGGGCCTACAGTCTTGGGCCACTTAGGGTCACCATATAAATCATCTGCAGGCTGGATTCCAGCCAGGCATTGTTACAATGGACCAATATATTTGCCTGTATTCAGTCCTAGCCAGGTATATCACTCTGCAACATAATAGGATTTATGCTGTTTCATAGATTCATGCACAACATTTGACAGTGTGTTCCGATGTAAGCTGTGTTCAGTTCTGAGAAGTAAAGGTGTACCAAGCTCAATGTTGTCTAACATTCAATCATTTTAACCAGTAACTGAGCATCTGTAAGTTGCGGGTTGAGTGGGGAGGCTACCTTTCTGGTAGAGAGGGGTGTGTGTTGGGGTGTGTGTTGGCCTCCCTCCTTTTTAGTTTATATATACATGTAATAATTGAAGAGTTGTTAGCTTGTGGTTTGTACTAGCCCAAACTTGGAACAAATATATTCCACGCTCTTTTTACTACGCAGATGATGCAGTGTTGTTAATGACCTCCCTTATATATGTAAGACACAACCTGAACATTTTTGTTAATACATGTGAAGAACTCCAGATTAGTTTGCAGAATACCTTGTAAATCTGGCACAGAAGACAAATCTCATGCGAAATGTATCCGACCCACACGACGGAAGCCTCCTAAACCTAATACTACTGGCCCCAACAACCCAAAAAATAACCATAGCAAGGATAGTACTATCCCCTCTGACCTTATTAACCATCACATCAAAGGTGCTTTAATGATCCATGGTAGCCCACGCTACCGATATAGCAGATATTATTATCACCAGAGAACTAGATTTCTTAGTTGTATCTGAGACCTGGCTCCATGCCGCATCAGGGCCTGCCATATTACTTGTCACTTCCGACTCTTATACAATCTTAAGAGCTGACAGAGCCAACGCTAAAGGAGGAGCCATTGCCTTTATCGCTAAATCAAACCTAACACTCAGAGTAGTCACATCCCCCACTGCTAAGTCTTGCGAGCTACTTACAGTCAAACTTGCCACTTCTCAGTCTAGCACATTGACCATTCATCTAATATAAAGACCACCTGGCCCTATTGGCTCCTTTGAAGAAGATGTTATGACTCTAATATCCACCCATACTAAACCTACCTCTCAAATATTACTGCTAGGGTTTCCAAGACCCTAATGACCAACCCGACAAAGAACTGGCCGATTCATTAACTGAATTAGGTATCTCGCAAAGAGTCAATCAACCCACCCATGAGAAAGGCAGAATACTAGACTGGGTTGCTGACATCGACTGTGAGACTTCAGTCACATCTGTTGAACCACAGACCTGGACCGACCACTCACTAATATCCTTCACAATCATGGCCAAGCGAGTCAATAAGCCTAAGCTGATTGCTCTGCCCTTACTCACCAGGAATAAACAGAACATTACTATGGACAAGCTCCTGCCCTTCCTGCTCCCTACCCTGAACGCTTCATCCAAGTCTCTAGACCCAACAGAACTAGTAGA
Source organism: Ambystoma mexicanum (assembly GCF_040938575.1). Classification (NCBI taxonomy): domain Eukaryota; kingdom Metazoa; phylum Chordata; class Amphibia; order Caudata; family Ambystomatidae; genus Ambystoma; species Ambystoma mexicanum. The sequence continues at coordinate 669,145,410 of NC_090935.1, read as the reverse complement.
CCTTTTCAACTCCACCATTACCCAAGCATTAGACTCCATTGCACCACTTAAATTTCGGAAAAGTAAACCGAAAGTTCACCTGAATACATGGTTTACCCCCCAATTGAAGGCTCTGAGGACTGAGAAAAGAAAAGTGAAAACCACTTGGAAAAGTCTTCCAACAAAACAAAACAAAGACAAAGTAAATGAAATATCCTCTAAATATAAAGCGGAAATCCACCGAACTAAACAGGAAACTTATAATGAGAGGATTCAAAAAGCTAGTTCCAGCACAAAGGAACTTTTCGTGATCTTGAGGGAATTGGAATCACCCATCCCCCCTGATGACTCCTGCCCCAAAGACAAAGGATGGTGTACAAACATCCAAATTTTCCCAAGTCACCACTCCAGAGGTCGAAAAGATCATATTATCCCTTTAACCACCAGAATGCCAAGGTGATACGTGCCATGCTCAAATAATTAAGGAAGCCGCCGCCAGAGACCTGTCCCCTTTTGTCACTAAACTAATAAGTGCCCCTTTCTGCACAGGCATGGTACCCGCAAACCTAAAAGATGCATGGGTTCTACCATTGCTAATAAAAATCAACATTGGACCCATCCATCCCAACTAACTATAGTCCTATCACCACGGTTCCATTCTTGCTTAAAATACTAGATAAAGCGGCATATATCCAAATCCAGCGATACCTAGAGACAAATAACCTACTAGGCTTAAGACAATCGGGTTTCAGGCCACTTCATGGCACAGAAACGGCCCTGATGGATTTGAGACAGCAAATTGACCAAATTAAAGATAACAGGCGATGCGCCCTGCTTCTACTTCTCGACCTGTCAGCCGCTTTTGACTTGGTGGACCACAAAATCCTCTGCGAACACCTGTCATCTGCGGCTAACTTCTCTCTAAAAGCCTCAAATTGGATCCAATCCTTCCTCAGCAACAGGTCAATAAGAGTCTTCTCTCCATCGGCATCGGCTGACCTGACCCCTATCACATGCAGAGTTTTGCAAGGCTCATGCGTCTCCCCGACCATGTATAACATATTTACCAAGCCAAGCTTAGATGACTTAGATCATCTGGGTGTCATCTACACCAACTATGCAGATGACACTCAAATACTCATACCCCTCTCTGGTAACCACGACGCTGACATCGCCCTAGTCAACAAAATGTACTCAATCATTCAGGCATGGAGGTCAGACCAACCTCAGCAAGCTTGATGAGAAATACTATACATTTAACATAGATGGTATTTTCATTAAGGTTGCCAAGGAAACCAAAACACTAGGATTCTATTTGGACTCCACACTTAACATGCGCAAACAAGTCAATGCGACAGCCTATGCAACAGCGTACACCTGCAACATGATTCACGCTTGCAAACCATACCTATTTACACAGTTGCGTCATACTAGCGAGAGCATTGATCACCTCTAAACTTGACTATTGCAACGCCCTCTATGCAGGCGCGAGCAAATACATCACGAGTAAACTCCAAACATTACAAAATAACGCTCTTAGAACAGCACTAAGTATCCCAAGGAGAGAACACATTTCCGAGGCTAGAAGGAAATACAATTGGCTTTCCATTAAAGACAGGATTCACTTCAAAATTGTCTCTATTACTCATAAATGCCTTAACAATGCTGCACCGCAGTACGTAAAAGAACAAATCATCAGAAAAACGTCATCACGGCCACAAGGGTGGCCAACTCCCATTGTATCATAGTGCCCAGATTTAACCTGAAGAAGGCAGGCGGTAACAGCTTCCATGTGCAGGCCGCCCGACTCTGGAATGCCCCTCCTATCCATCTGCAAACTGATCAGACATTCCAAAGCTTCAGAGAAAAGACTAAACAAGGGATAGTCCTGAATGATATCTAACTCGCTTTTCTTCCTTCAACTCTCCTCGACTGTTGCATTGTTTTTATTTTCATGTACAGATATGTTTCTAAGTCTCATGGTCATAATGTAAGCATCTGCTTCTACATTTTATGCTACGGTTACTGTCTTTGCTATTGTAGTGCCAATTATTCCTGTATGTATTCGTAACTTGTGAAGCTTTGCATAATGCGACCAGATACCTCAGGGTACGGTGCGGTATATAAATAAATAAAACAAACAAAACAAAACAAACTCTAGCTGGAGCTCAATGTAGAAATAACTAAGGTGATGGTGTTCAGTCGCATAAAGAGCAAGAACATTAATGTGGGGATACTAATAGAAGTGTGTATATTGGAGCAAGTATGTTCATATGATTATTTGGGGATCAGGTTCACAGAAGATTTAACATGGACAGCCCACTGTACTAAGGCTGTGACTACTTTAGAAAAGTATAGTAGCGGAATATGACACTTCTTCAGTACACACGGGAGAGGTACAATCTCCCCCGCCCTAAATTTGTATAAAGCGCAGGGATGGCCCACTTTGCTAGTGCACAGATCAGTGCGGCAGATAATCATTTATTAAGGCCGCTACTTATGCAACCCAATGGTGCCCCGTTGGCGAGCTTGCGCTGGGAGTGCGATTTGAAGCCCCTATCTCAGGTTGCAGCAAGCGAGCCACTACTATTTTGGGCTAGATTGTGGAGCATGCTGGAACTTGTTCAATTCAGGGAAGCTACTGTTAGCCTGCAGAATGTTCCTGATTCAAGCACACTTCCATGGCTCAGGAATATTCGTGAAGATTTTGAGGGCCTTGATCAACCAACTTGTATCCAAAAAGGTGTTTAAAACAAAGTATAATAATGCTATGACCGAGTATATGATATGGGTATGCGCTGCATTAAAGACTGGTGTACCGTATTGAATGCTGAAACAGAGTGAGGGCTTTGAGCCGTACCTAGACTGTGTGGCACCCGGTAGTTGTTTCTGTCAAGTCTGCGCAAACACATTAAAGGTGGCCCTTTTTACAGCACGGTGGTCTTGCTCCCTCCATACTCAAGGTAATATCTGTGGCAACCCAGAAGAAACAATAAAATACTTTTCTGTTTCGAGTACTCGGATCTTAGGAGACTTTATCTTGGCCCGCTATTCAGATTAAAAGGTGTTAGGCAAGTTGAAGTAGCTATGACATTTTGGAAAAGTACTTATGATGTGAACGCAGTTTATTTTACTGCAAAATTATTTCTCCACAGGGCGTGGTTAAGAAAAGGGAAACTGGTACTGTAGGAAAGTGAAACACACCTTCTATTGAAGTCTGATTTCAAATATTTGGCAAGATTGTATGGGTTTCTTTTTGTGCGTGCTTACCTGTACTAGTTGTAAATGAATTTTAACACTTTTTAAACTATTTTATATTTGCTCTCAATGTAATAATGCTTTTATGTAATATTGCCGAATAAAGCTTGTTTTGAACACAATTCTTGGTTAGATGAGGACAGTGGGATTGGTGGGCAATGACATTTTCACTGAGATTGGGAAATGTCAGCGCATTAAAGAAATACAATACGCACGTTCTGGAGTAGGCCAGCCGGGGGCTCCTTGTATAATTTGAACAACCCAGATGAGAGGACGTATGGCTAGTTTTCTAATGAGTTCAAATATGATTATTTTATCTTCACTCCATGATCCTGTTAGAAGGATGTCAACCCATTGAGTGTTCACACACGGAGTCCGGACCGCAAGGTATTCTGCAGTGTCAGGTGAGAAACAGTATCGAACACTGCAAAGAAGTCATGAAGGATAGACAGTCATGCTGCCATTATACATGATAAGCAGGACACCCTTTACAAATTGCAGTGCAGTGCAGCTAGGTGGTCCTACAGCCTTCTCTGAAGCCCAAGTGGCATTCTTCTGTTATAAATGTAGTTAGTTGCAAGAAGATCCAACTAGGACTGTGCCAGAGGGGAGGTTTTTGGGATCTCTATGATCAGCTGTGGTCTTTTGTGTGAGAAGAACCTGTCCTGCCCTTATGCTCCCCAGGAATTCACCTTATGCCAAAGAGGTATTGAGGAGCTTCATCCACAAGAGGCTTAGAATGTGGGACTGCCTGGAGACTGGCTTAAGCAATGAAACAGTTTTCTGAGTGCTACTTGGAGAGTTGGGTGACATCAAGCCATCTCCAAAAGGTTTTTTTAATTGGAGCAAGGGCCAATGTAATAGGGGGAGTGCGGGCGAACGCCATCCAAATTCTGTGGATTTGTTTCTGCAAAGAATTCAGTAAACTATAGACATTTTATTCTGTAAGGAGGGATGACGGAGAAGAGAGTTGGATAGTTCCTTAGGATAGCTTTTGGAAGCATCTATTTGGCCTTTGAGAAAGGGAGCTTTTGCTTTTAGTGCTTTCTAGTGGTTGGCAGGTGATTACAATGGCTTGATTTGCAGGTTTGGTGGTGTTGTTTGCTCCCAGCTTTGTGAGGTCTTCAGAGATTTTCATTAATTGTGGAGTTCCATTGAGAGCCAAGCAACAGAATGTTTTTCTTCCTCTTGAAGACTAGAAGATGTGTGGTCTTATTGAGCGTTGGAGGCAGTTGGAGTAAATCAAAATGCTTTTTGGGGAGGGGTGAAGTTTGAGGGGAAATGGGCAGGATGGGCGAGATTTCCTTTTTTCTCCCCACCTCATGTAGATAATAATCCCACATGTTTCCCAACCAATGCCCATGACGAAAACAAAGCAGAAAGCCTTTGAAAGGGGCGATTGCAGCCATCACAATGCTGAGATGTTAAAAGCTCATGCAATTATGAAGCGAGAGTGGTGAGAACAATCCCTGGGGAAAGATGAGTTCAAGTTCACTGTTTGAAAACACCCAAACAAGCAAATGCAAAGACTTTCCAACAGCAACCCTAAGGTAAGAGAGAGATAGCACTGCCAGCATGACAAGCACCCTTAGGAAGGGTAGGTCAAAAATAAGCACGCGCAAACTCCTTCAGAGTGAATTGGAGGATCAGAATCTGGGGCTTTTGACCATTGACCCTGAGTAGGTGAAGGGGGATCCAGCAAGATCCCTGGCAAGAGGGACAAATTTCATGCCTCAAAAGAATCCTCAGGGTAGGGGGACGAGAACACTCACTAACCACCAGACCCCATAGTTGGGTTAAGCGGTAGCCCAAATTTAAATTAGCCAAAACGTGGGGAGCAAAATGTCCTGAGCTAAAAGGTATGAAAAAGACTGTGATATTTCTAAACAGAAACACCGCATTTTGGATTTGTGTCCTAGAGAACAAGTTACTTTCTTACCTGGTAACGTTCTTTCGATGGGATGTTCCGATGACATATTCCATATCTATGACAGGTAATCACCACAGCTGTGCTGCTTCGGAAAATTTTCGCCATCTGCGACTTGCGTCGATGACATCGATACGCTGTCCTCGAGGGCCTCCGTCGAGCCGACGTCACCGGATGTAATAAGTAGGACGCACGACGCCCATAGCCTCAGTTGTAGTTTTTTCCCAGAATGTGGGGCACCAATATTCTGCCAGTATGACCACAGAAAGCCTTGCAGAAACGTAAGCAGCAATCGCACAAGAAATTCTGTAGCAGGGCAGGCTGGGAGGGTACGATATGGAATACGTTGTCGGAACATCCCATCGAAAGAATGTTACCAGGTAAGAAAGTAACTTGTTCTTCGAGGGGATTGGTTCCTCCGACGTATTCCATATCTATGACAGACTCCCAAGGCAGTACCAACGTATGGAGGAGGGAAAGGAATTTAGAATCTAAAAATTTAGAATGCCCAATTAAACTACAGAATAAAGGACCACCTTGCCAAAGGCCAGATCCTGCCCATGGATAGAATCTAGGGAGTAGTGTCTTACAAAAGTATGGACCGAAGCCCATGTGGCTGCCTCTCAAATGTTATGAATGGGAACACCCCTCTGCAGAGCAGTAGAGGCAGCCACACCCCTAGTAGAATGGGCCCGTAAGCCTACCGGAGGGTCCTTACCCGCCAAGCGGTAACATTCAGAAATTGACAAGATAATCCATCTAGACAAAGTCTGCTTAGTAACAGCTTGTCCCAAACGCCTTCCAGTGTATCCTATAAAGAGCTGATCGTCCACTCTGAACCGGGACATGCGTGAAATATAGAAACTTAAAGCTCTCCTAGGATCCAACCTATGGTGCCTCTCCTCTTCCTCACCAGGATGCGGAGGAGGATAGAACGCCGGAAGAATGACCTTCTGGCTTAAATGAAATTCTGACACAACTTTTGGAAGAAAGGAAGGACGAACCCTAAGGATAACCCTGTCCTTATGAAACACTGTGAAGGGTGGCTTAACAGAAATTGCCTGCAATTCACTCACTCTGCAAGCGGAAGTAACTGCAACTGAAAATACAGTTTTAAGGGTTAACAGTCTTAAAGGATAAGAATGTAAAGGCTCAAATGGAGCACCCATGAAGAATTTTAGAACCAGGTTCAAATCCCAACCAGGCACCTGGAAAGGTGACGGTGGAAACACATTAGTGAGCCCTTTCAGAAACTGAGAAATTAAAGGAATTTTAAAATAAGAACACTCCTCAGACGAGCGATTAAATATGGACAGCGCCGCCAGGTAACCTTTAATGGTACCCACTTGCAGGCCCTTGTGGGCTAAAGAAAGCAAAAAAGACAGAACCACAGGAATGTCACAAGAAAAAGGATCCACACTCTGAACCCTGCACCAGTCGCAGAACTTTCTCCAACCGCAACGGTACAGGGACTTTGTTGCAGGCCGTCTGGCCGAAAGCAACACCTCCATCATGTCTTCAGGGAGGTCCCAATCCTTATACCTCAACCTTTCAGAAGCCAAGCGTGAAGGTTGAGGGATCTGACCTCTGGATGGAGAACCTGACCCCCCTCCCGTGAGAGCAGATCGTCTCGGTAGGGAAGACGGCGTGGAGGGCAGATGGACAAGTCAAGAAGGTCCGGGTACCACGTTTTCCGGGCCCATGCCAGAGCAATGAGGATCATCCGGGAACTGAACCTCCGTAACCTCTGCAGCACTTGCGGAATGACGTGGACTGGAGGAAATGCATACAGCAGTGAGAAGGACCACTCTACCACGAACGTGTCCCCTAAGGCTCCTCCTGGAGGAAATTCCCACGAGCAGAACCTTTCGCACTTCCGGTTGACACTGGTGGCGAAGAGATCCACTTGTGGGGTCCCCCAAAGGGCGAAGATCTCCAGGAGAATCTCCTGAGCCAGCTCCCACTCGTGAGAGAACGCGCTCTGCCTGCTTAGAGCGTCCGCCATCTCATTTTCGTCTCCGGCCAGATGAACTGCCGAGATCGAAATTTCCTGCTGGATGGCCCAGAACCAGAGCTGCATCGCCTCCCTGCACAGAGGAAGTGACCCTGCCCCCCCCTTTTTGTTTAGGTAGTGCATGGCCACTGTGTTGACTGTCAGAATCAGGACATTCTTCCCTCGCACAGTCGGCAGAAAAGCCTTCAGGGCAAGCCTGACGGCCTTCAGCTCCAACAGATTGATATGGAGTCTGGACCAATGACCACTGACTGTCAACTCGTTGGCCTGAGCTCCCCATCCCGTGAGGGATGCGTCCGTCACGATTGTCACCTCCGGCCAGGGTAGCCAAAATGGAGCCCCCTTCATCAGATTGCCTTCAACGGCCCACCACAGAAGATCCTGGGCGACCGAGGACGGCACCTGAGCGGGATCCGACATCCTGCTGGAGGATTGTGACCACTGCATCTTGAGAGCCCACTGCAGAGAGCTCATCCACAACCTGGCCTCTGCCACCAGAAGAATGCAGGATGCTATGAGGCCTAGCAACCTCAAGAAATCGAATGCCGGGAGACTCTGGGCATGTTGAAACTTGTGCACCATCTGCAGAATGTGATGAGCTCTCACCTGGGGAGGGAAACACTTCCCCAGGGATGTGTTGAGCACTGCTTCGATGTACTGGAGCCGCTGGGTTGGCGTCAAGTGGGACTTCTTTAAGTTGACGGAGAAGCCCAGCCTGTGAAGGGAGTGGCAGGTGACTGACAGATGATCCAGGACTTGCTCGGGAGAGCGCGCCCTGATCGTCCAAGTAGGGGTAGACGTGAATCCCCCCTTTCCTGAGATACGCTGCCACCACCACCATGAGCCTGGTGAAAACCCTCGGGGCGGAGGCCAATCCGAACTGCATGACCCGAAACTGAAAGTGTGAGTCGCCAACCGCGAACTTCAGGTACTTCTTGTGCTTGTGATGAATCGGCACATGAAAGTAAGCGTCCTTGAAGTCGAGAGACACCAACCAGTCCTGAAGTTGAAGGGCCTGAAGTACTTGAGAGAGAGTAACCATCTTGAACTTGTCCTTCCTGAGGAGCTTGTTCAAACCATGCAAGTCCATGATGGGTCTCAATCCCCTGTCTTTTTTCGAAAATCAAAAAATAAGGGGAATACCATCCCTTGTTCCTCTCCGCTACAGGCACCAGTTCTATGGCGCCTTTCTCCAGCAGGTATTTGATTTCCTGCGCAAGGAGCGGATCTGGACTCGTCAAAGAGAGATTCCCTGGTGGATTGTCGCAAGGCCTCTGCCGAAAAGGAAGACAGTAGCCGTGGGCTATGATATCCAGAACCCGCACATCTGAAGTAATGGCACGGTATACTACAAGATGGTGTGCCAGCCTTCCCCCAACCGGCGAACCATGGGACATGGCCTCATGACTGAGCTGAATCGGCTGCGGCATTGCCTGAGGGCAAAGAGGCAACTGCCTGAGCGGCCTTGGCACTTCGAGTACCTTGTTTTCCACCTCTGGTACTCCTACGTTGGCCCCTATGACTTGCAGCTCCCCTCGATCTACCAAAGGTGGAGTAGTATCGAAAGGAACCTCCCCTCCATTGCTGTCCCCTACGACGAAAAGGCGGAGGTTGGCGTACTGAGGCGCTCAACGACTTTGCTGCAGCTTTGGAGGTCTGCAACCTCTCAAGGCTCTCGTCAGCCTTGCTGCCAAAAAGATGGTCACCATCAAAGGGCATGTTGAGAAGCCAGGCTTGTACATCCGGAGCAAACCCCGACTTCCGCAACCACGCAAATCTGCGCATCACGGTGCTCGCCGCCATGGACCAGCTGACAGTCTGCCACGTCCAGACCCGACTGAACGGATTCACACATGGCATCCTTGCCATCCTGTTCAAGGGCAAGAAAGCCATCCCATTCCTCCCCTTCGGGAATATGTTCATCCGCCAATGAAACACAATTCCACAGAGTGTGAGTGAAACGTGCTAAGGCACACACGGAGTTGGTTGCTTTCAAAGCCATACCCCCTGAAGAAAAGACTTTCTTCGCCCAACCATCAAAACATTTGTTGTCCCTGTCAGGAGGGATGGTAGAGTACGACGCCTGTTTTGCTGGGGCTGTAGCCACCTGCGCCACCAAACTCTTCGGAGTAGGGTGCATGGACAAGTAGCCGTGGTCGCCACTGGCTGGGTGGTACTTTTTCGGCAACGACTTTGTTGCAAGGCCACCCTTTGTTGCAAGGCCATATGGAATGGCAGTACCGGGTCAGTTGGTGGACATTGGTCCAAGATATCTGTCAGGTCATCCTGCAGAAATTCTACTGCAGACGCAGGCGCAGACCACCCCAAGTACTTTGTCACCCTCGACATCAGCCGCCTGTATGAAGAGTCAGCATGCGTACCAGGCTCAGGCCTGCCAAACTCAACCTCCGGGGAGATATCAAGACCACTGGCGTTGTGCAAACACTGACGCAAGTCTTCAATCTGGCTATGACCAGACAATATTTCGTCAGGAACCTCCTCCGGAACCAAACCCTCCTCAGATCCTTCCTCCACCTCAGAAATATGATCCAGAGGCTGGAATAAATCCCTGGAGGAGGGCACAGAAAAAGGCTGAAAGACAGGTCTCACAGACTTCTTCAGGGCCTCCCTCGGGGTTTCCACCGATGCACGGGGTACCTCCGATAAAGCACCCTTGAAAGGCGTTGAGGGTGTTGACAGAATTGGCGTCGACGTCGAGTGTGGCGCCGACGGCTTCGACACAGGCCACGAGGGTGGAGCCCCGGGCGTGTCCTTCGACTGCCTCGGCGCCGATGACTTCCTCGGAGGCAGAGCTTCGAGAGAGTCCCTCGACGGATATGGTGCCGATGGTGTTGACGTCTTCTTCGAAGACCTCAGAGGCTCCGATGGTCTTGAGGGCGTCGAGGACCGGGACCTGTAGCGGGCATGGCTAGAGCGATCCACCTTGTCCGATTGGGACATCGAAGGCGCCCAATGATCATGCCAACCAGCCGAGCCCGCAGGAGAAGAGTGCTTGTTGGGACAAGCAACCTGCTGACGGACGGAGTCCTCGGACGAGGACGGGGAAGGTGACCGGTGACGGCACTTCTGCGAGTGCCTCAAAGAGGCAGAGGAATGGCGTGAACCACTCCGGGACTGAGACCCCCTGGGCTTATGCCGACGACGTGGAGAGTCGCCTCTCGAATCGTCGGTCGAAAGCCCAGCGGATTTCGACTTTCGGGGCTTGGAAACCCTACCGACAGAAAGCTTCTTCTTCCGCTCCCACAAGGCCTTCGATGTTAACGACTGGCAATCGTCACAATCATCCGTGGTGTGGTCCTCACCGAGGCACCAGAGGCAGGCGTTGTGCGGGTTCGTAAGCCACATCTTGGAACCGCAGTGCCAACACTTCTTGAAATCCAGCCGCGGGGTAGAAGAAGACGAAGACATGATATTCTTCACAAACGAACAAGGTCGATAGACTGATAGAATATAACTTAGAAGAACCGAGGCGCGCCGAGATCTCCGAAGCGAACACGTTCGCGAAAAAAACGGAACTGAGGCTACGGGCGTCATGCGTACTACTTATAACATCCGGTGTTCCGGCTCGACAGAGGCCCTTGAGGACAGCGTATCAACGTCAACCAATGAACGATCTAACATCAGATAACATACAGATTATAGCCAAAAAAGTGATTGGTGAAGGTTTGAAATTAACCGTAACCAAAGTCCTAGCTTTGGGCAACATTCGACACCACAGTTTCTTTTTTGCCTTTCTTTAGTTTTTAGTCTGTGCCATTGAAAAAGGAATACAGCCATGTGCTGTTGTCACTCCAAGTGAGGCGGGTTTGCCTAGACATGGGTCCCAAAGTTGCTATGCTTGGAGACCCAAGCTACACTTCACTGACAATGGCCAATGAGCCTGAAACATGTGGGGTTACTAGTTGTTTTCATGGAGAAGAGATGTTATTTATTTAGCAGTTCGGATTGCCCAACTCCTTTTGGGGCGGGACCAAGCCTGATTTGCATAGTCTTTCTTCTTCTGTAATGGCATGGCAGGCTAATAACCAGGATCTGGAGGGTTCACCACAGCAATTCCAAAGATTATGATTCAGTCCAAACCTTCCAGTCATCACCATTTTATATTCCATGCCGGTGGGATTCAGAAAATGTGTCTATTTGTACTGTGTACTTTCTAACTTAATCTTATGAGATGCTCAGTTTCATGTCCTCTGTTATCAAATTGTTTGATTGCTGTGGTTAGTTCATTATCATAGCTTTCATAATCAGAGCAGTTTCTATGTATCCAAAGTAATTCCTATAGGGATTGTTTCGCTCAAATTTAGAATAAGATTAAAGGTTTGCACATTCACGTCTATATCATCTGTACAATCTGTCAGTTCTTTAGTTTTATTATTGCTATTCAAAGATGTAAATGCAGATTATATGTTCATTCCCTGCAGGCCGATTTCATTATACGACGGTTGCCAAGTCTATTTTGGGGCTGCAGGGAATAATTTGTACCCTTGTTGCACCCCATTCCCTACATTTCCTTAATGCGGGGGACAGCCCTGCAACCCCCTTTGCCTCCCTGCACCTCCTCCCCTTTCCCAATCATCTATCATGGAGGGACAATCCCGCCACCCCTGACCTCCGAACTCCTATTCCCCTGACCCACCCTCATTCCAGACAACATACATGCACATACATACACACACCCCTACACCCCTCAAAGCCTCTCTGTACCTCATTGTCCGCTGCCTCTTCCAATGTGCTCTTCCACGTTCGTTGAAAGAAGCCTGTCAGGGAATATTCTTTTAAAAACTCGGGCAGAACAAAAATGTTCATAATCATTAAATGTGATGAATAGGTGTCCGGTATCTCTCAAACAATCATTGACTGCATTGATGTCGAGTACATGTCATATGCAAGTATGTACACAGACTATGTCCAATGTAACTAGAAGTGGCTTCTCTCTATTCAAAATTGGACAGCAGGCAAATGAAATCCATGGTGTCTCTGATATAAATAGCAAGCATACACACATGTGGGAGACGAAATGTTTATACGTATTTAGGAATCCTCTCTGTTGGATATCCAATCCTATTGATTATTGGTCTGCATTTGGGCTAAGAATACAGACGAGGCATAATAGAGTGAGGAATAAGCAATGTCTTTTCTTCACCGCGCGGGTGTGGTGGTTTTATGGTATTGCACCTCCTTCTTGCCGATAGAATGTGTAAAAAGACAGGAAACTGCAGAGTAAACTCCAAATGCTCCTGCCGAAACACACTGCTCCACACATTGCGCCGCGTTCCGCGCCGGTGTGGTGATTTTGTGGTATTGCACCTCCTCCTTGCTGATAGAACGGGTAAAAAGACAGGAAACTGCAGAGTAAACTCTAAATGCTCCTCCCGAAACACACTGCTCCACACATTGCGCCGTGTTCTGCGCCGGTGTGGTGATGTTGTGGTATTGCACCTCCTCCTTGCTGATAGAACGGGTAAAAAGACAGGAAACTGCAGAGTAAACTCCAAATGCTCCTGCCGAAACACACTGCTCCACACATTGCGCCGTGTTCCGCGCCGGTGTGGTGATGTTGTGGTATTGCACCTCCTCCTTGTTGATAGAGCAGGTAAAAAGACAGGAAACTGCAGAGTAAACTCCAAATGCTCCTGCCGAAACACACTGCTCCACACATTGCGCCGTGTTCCGCGCCGGTGTGGTGATGTTATGGTATTGCACCTCCTCCTTGCTGATAGAATGGGTAAAAAGACTGGAAACTGCAGAGTAAACTCCAAATGCTCCTGCCGAAACACACTGCTCCACACATTGCGCCGCGTTCCGCGCTGTGTGGTGATTTTATGGTATTGCACCCCCTCCTTGCTGATAGAACGGGTAAAAAGACTGGAAATTGCAGAGTAAACTCCAAATGCTCCTGCCGACACTGAGACATGAAACATACTGCTCCACACACATATTTAAGTTCTGGCCCTTCATTAACACCTGAATACTTTGACTATTTGGGGAATTTGTTACTTGGGTTTCCCTTCCCATGGTGTGTATTGAGTTGCCTCATCCTTTCCTTGCAGTCCCTGTTAAATTCCAGCTTCAGCTTTCAGTGTTGTAAATTATGGAAATATGTTCGAACCTTTTGCGTTTCGTTGCATAGTTATGAGGAGGACTCTGCAAGTTTATATTTTACATGTAATGCATAGAGCATCTGTTTTTTACTCTTTTCAGTGCTATTCTTAAATGAAAAAACCTCAAAACAGAATAACAATACAGTACCTGCCTTATCTATCATTGTGTACATGTTTCAAAGTTGAAAGGGCGATGGTAGATAATGAAACATAATGACATGTGTCCCTCGAGTTTTCAGACGAGCGATGAAAGCGGCGCTCCCTCATCATCGAAAGGTCAGGGGGATGCAGCCCAATTCCACCATCATAGACATACACTGGCAGTCACTTTGCATTCATTTTCGACATTAGGTTTTTTCTTGTTATCATTGCTTCTTACGCATTCATGGGATCTACTCAAAATGGAGAAGTTTCTGTCATTTCTTGACCTGTGCAGCTCTCAAGGTCACTTGTTCTTTTGAAACCCTTTTCACTAAATGAAAGCACTTATGAATCGTCAAACAATTAACAAGTATTGCCCAACCTGTAAAAAGGTCTGAGACTGTAACAGTGACCTTTCAAATGAATCTGTTAGGGAAAGAGAAAAATCGGGTTTACATATTTTCTCAAACTCTGGCAAGAAAAACAAAAAGATTGAAATGTGAACTTGATTTAATGGCGCAAATTGATGTGTTACTTATATCACTTCCAACTCACACACGAGTCTAACTCCGGGAAGCCCTAATTAAGAAGCAGGAAAAGAGGCAAGCTCTGTTTACAGGGGTCGCAGAATAGGCATATGCGCCCGATAAAGGAGAGCTGTGGGTCCCAGTTCATATGGAAAGAAAATAAACTCATCAGCTAAGGCCGACTCCACTACAGCAGACTACTTTCCAAACTGAAAACCAAAAAACACCTCAGTGAAACAAAGTTATTGCTTGAGTAAAACTGGGTGATGCCACCTGAGGACACAGGAAAGAATAACCTCCCCTGACGACAGGGGTGGCATACCTGAGATGCCAAAGGGGCCCCGGGGACCCTTCTACACAGCCAGTTCTGCCTGAGGCTACACTAGCTGGGACCCCGAGCAAGTGAGCGCATGTGGAGGAGCAACACAGAGCAGGATTACTTTTAACAACTGGGTTAAAAAGGACTCCTTTCATTCGTGTTTAGTTTCCAGCCTTTGTGAAGGTACTAAAAAATCTAATGGGGCACATTTTGGAAAAGCGAATGATTGCATGCAAGGGAGAGGCAGCGTTAGCACTTACATGCTCTGGGGACCACGTTGCATGTAAATGCTGCCTGCAAATTAGGCTTTGCAGACAGCTTTTTCCAATGGATTCCTATAGAGTCCGAATGCTTTTAGCAGGTGCTAAAGACAGGCAGATTGTCTGGGAATCCATGAGGGCTTTAAGTTGGCCGGGGCTAGCTGGGACCAAGCCCCAGCAGTCTCCAGAAAGTGACCACCAGCCTTGGCTCTGTCGGGGCTCCCCCAATGCCCTCTTTAGACCTAGCCTGCACCCCAAGCTGACCGAATTTCTCGTGCGTACGTCGTAAGCCTGCAAGGAGAAGTGTGAAGAAAGAAACTGCTCACTTTGCATTTGCGCTGGTTGCTTGAGGAGAGAATGCGAAGGAGGGGATCCCTGCTAGCAGGGGCTTGGGCACCACCTTTAAGGAAAACAAATGGAGAGGAGGGCTCACTGTGTTTCTCTGTAGTCCTACAAACACAGGGTCAGTGTTCTTTATACCATATTCTAAACAAATTACAAGGACCTATTCACGTTTCTTTCGCAAGTTCTAATAGTACGAGTTTCAGACAAACAAAACAGATAATCGGTTTGTTTCTGAAAACAATGTCAAATTTCAATCGTAAATTGAGAGCATAACTCCCCCGGCCCCCAGGTGCACGAGTTTCGCCCTGATGCCAATGACTGTTTGAGGTAAATCCTCGTGCCTGCATAGGTGAGAGAGTAAACCTTGAATCAGAAAAAAGCAATGCCACAAAATGACATTTTAATGTTGTAAACCCACAGATGACCACAGTGTACAATAAATGTCAACTCCACTTTGGTGACGAGAAAAACAGCCCCCAGCTCTGTCCTAATCTTATGCTAAGAGCACCCAGTCCCGCAGCTGTGCTTTTACTCTTCAACCTGCTGTAAATAACACAAACCAAATTCAGAGGCAATGCAGGAGATCGGGTTATTTAAGTCATTTTGAATAATGGAAGCAAAGGAGAAAACCTGAACAAATGCTTCATTTCCAAGAATTGTTGCATTGACATTTGAATATAAAATAATAGGAAGTGTACGTGTACTATTCTCTAGTTGTTCACAACTGATGGCACTGTCAGTAGGACAAATATTTGGAATCAGAACTCTACAGTGTGCAATTTAGTCTAATAACCGCTGGATCCATTTGTCTTATTAGTACATAGATGCTCTTTCTCTCTTGTTCTATTTTATACTTTCTTACTCCTCTCATTTTCCATGACCAACTTCTAAGTCACCCACAATTCCTCAACACTGGGTCTTGTCTATCACCAATATGCAGAGCTATTTTTCTTTTCTCCCACGCTTCAGATCCATAACTACATTGTAAGGTATGTAAAATGTATTCAGAGCTGCTATCATTTTGTATTAGTTGCATTTACAGCATGTAATGAACAATTCCTATTGTGTGCTGGACCTTTGGAAACATAATAATTCTAAGTTTTATGAATCCATGGAAGTGATCTGCGTTTGTGTTCTTTGGCATATGTCAACCTTACCGGGATTTGGTTTTCACCCAAACCCATTGTTTGCTACTACAAGGTTTTGTACAAAACAATCACACTGGTATCAACACGTGGCAGCACTTTCTCTTCTTTTGATGTATGTATTATTAGTGCCCAGGCTGCTGCTTGTCCATTAGGGCACCCCACCCTCCTTTTTGTTTGATTAAGTATAATACTGTCATTGCTGCGCCCCTTTTGGGTCAGCAGTAAAAGGAGCATACAGATTATCTACACATATCACTACCATTCCAAATTTTTATCACGAAGCCTAACCTGCCTCATTAGGCCACACACATATATGTTAGGCCACTGCTTCTTGCCAGAGCCACTCCCCCCTCGATTTCTCATCCCACCGAAGGCACTGAATCCATTCCTTTTACACCTGCATGGAAGTGTCATGCAGGCATGAAAGCATTTGCCCTCCGAAGTCGGAGGAGGAAGTATGGCTGAAATGTTCTTCTATTTCAAGCTCCATGTCCACCTCCAAATAGCTGTAAAATGCCCTGTAGTGTGAAAGTAAGGCATACATGGCTAAGCCTTGCTTTAATGCATTACGTCTTTACCCGAGGCTTAGAAGAAGAGCCCCAATGAAAATGTGATGGAAGAAATTACTTTGGTTGAAGTCTGGTTTGTAAAACATAGCTTATGCTGCAGGCTACTTGTTCTCCAGCTCCCGCTAACATGGGATATTATCCTTCCCCAAGGGGCTACTGTGAGCTCCTGCAAACCAATGAAAGGTTGATTCCTGAACTTAACTCACTAACCAATACTGTTTAAGACATAATTGTATGTGGACAATCATAAAATAGGTTCAATGTGGGGTTAAATGGCAGCCTCAAATAACATTAACTGAAAGGCTAAGTAGGCCTCTGCCCCAAGAGTCATTGCATCTACTGGCAAGGCACCCTAAAGAAAATGACAGGCTTAAAAACCATAATGCAGTGATAGGGCCTGGTAAATGAACAAATGTGTCTTGCTGAAGATGACACAAAGGAACAGTGCATTAAGGAAAGGGTGTGTCTTTCTGCAGTTGAAACCAAGCGAATGCTGAAGAGTATGATCAGAGTGCAGATGGGAAAGGCACGTCACATTGCTGGCTGACAGATAAAGGCAGCATTTCTACTCAAACGGCCACACATTTAAATGCTGTGCACACTGAAAAATAAGGGAAACTGGGCATTGCGCGTGAGAGTTAAAGCAAAGTAACATTTTCATTTAAAGCAAATAAGGCCCACCTTCCAATACAGAAGCCCTTCACTTTCAGTTTTGCCACAGTAAGAAAAATAGTGGAAGTGCAACACAAAGTAAATACCTTGATTCAAAAATACATTTCACCATAACAGGAAGATGCAAACTGCTTACATAGGTAAGATGTAGAAATGAGAAAAGAAGGCCTCAATTGAAAAGGCTATTTTGTTTCAGATACAATATGTGAATCTCCTTAAACACAGACAAATGTACTTCTGGTTGTTGGGCATATTCTTAAGTGCCTGCCGGGCTGCTTATCTGGAAGGGAAATCTCTGTGAAGCTGATGTACACCAAGTTGACAACAGGGCCAGATCAACACAGAGCCAGCCGTGGGTAGGTAAATATTCTTGGAAATATACAATATTAGATCAAAATTGTGGTTGCCTCAAGATTACTAGGACAAAATTCCAGATGTCAGCATTGCCTCATGACATCACAGGGCTGGCCTGGCTTCTCACCTGCAATGGGAGTTCTATGTGTGGCCGATGCATACCAACTATTTACGACCAGCAGCCCATTAACTTTCAAAGTACAAAAGGATAGAGAATGTATTGCAGACAGTGTCAACATTGCTGCCCAACACACTCTCTATCATGTGGGCTCCAGGAGAGAGAATATGTATCATGCATTTTGCCATTAGAGGGTCCTTAGGACCATATTCAAGTGACTTTTGTCCATCATCTTCTGTAAGGCAAGAAAAGCCATTGGGGTATCATTTGAAAGCTAATTTCACAGCTCCCCAGAAAGTGGGAAGAAGCTGAATCTTGGGACAATAGTGGCTAAATGTATCTCATAGCGGGTGGTAACGTTTGATCATAATCACTGCTTTCATTTTCATGTAATTGAGAAATGAAAAAATAATTGCACAGGCAACATGGTGCAATGAGCGACGTCTAGATAAATATGTCACTATGAGTGGAGCACAAAAAATGTATACATTATGATTATTTGTAAAATAAAAATAGGTACCATTTAGGGATGTTTTTAGGTGAAACTTTGCAAAGTAACATATAAAAAAAGTCACTCTAGACAGTGGATTTATCTCCTCCCTTCCTTTTTATATGATTTAAATGTCACCACCCCTGGAACCTCTCAGTAGTCAGGGGGTGGAGAGAGAAGGGTAACTTTCCACTCCTGGTTGTGAGTTAGTAAGTTAATGATTTTTTTGTGGGTGTGATGCGTGGTATATAAATTGGATGCACTATGAGAGAGCAGGAGATCTGCTAAAAATTACCAAAAGACAGCTGCCAAAAATAAACACCAAAGGAAATCTGCTGAAATTTCATCACGGAAGAAATATTGCTGGGCAGACTACAAAACAGCGGCTGTGAGACTTCCCTGGGACCATAAAGGGAGGATTGCCGTGGAATTCCATTTGACTGAAGTGCTGGCCAGAATCCATTTTTCCCTAAGAGCGAAACTCTTCTCAGTTTGCATGAGTGCAGAGCCCAGAGATTTCTAAATGTAAGTTGATTGTCCAACCAAATATCTTCATGGGGTCTGTTTAATGTACCCATTGCCTTACATAGTTGGTTCTCTTCCATTAGTGGGTTGGGGTGTTACTGTGCAGGCCCTTAGCATATTTGACTGTATATTAATTTAATTAACTCCCAAATAGATTGACACATGGGGGAGCTTGGAAGAATTCAAAATGTTCACCCTCTCTTCTAGCAGGAAGATACAAGATAGTCAATTAAATAATTGGGGTGCCTTGATTTTCCTGTTCACCCCTGACTTGTCTAATGAGAAGAGGTGTCCCTTCCTAAAATGAAAATTTCAAACTGAACCCCTACCAAAACATGTTTTCAAACAAAAGATATACTTGCCATCAACACAAAATTGATAAGTGTCACCATTTCAAAACCTTGCTTTTCAAAACAATAGATCCTTGTCGATAAAACGTAAATTCCCCACTGAAACCCGATTCCAAAAATAAAAGGTATTCTAATTGAATAAACGAAATTCCAGTCACAACTCTTTCCTAAGTGTATTTAACCACAGGGCGCCCATGGCCCCACAAAAGATCATTTTAAAGTGTTGAACTTCCCCAAAACAGGCCTTTAAGTCAAGGGGGTCTGAAAAAACAAAATTCATAATCATCCCAATTTTACTGTCCAACTTCCCCAACACGGGCCTTTAAGTGAGGGGATGGTGGGGTGTCAGAAAAACCAAATTCCTAAACTGTCCCGAGTCCCTAGAACTGGCCTTTGAACAGAAGGATGCTTGGGTTTTTGGGGCTGGGGGAGAAGTGCTTTGCTAAAGTGAGACCTCATGTATCCAACACTGAACGTGTGATGTATTTCTTGTTTTTAAATTAACACTGCAGGCCTCATCACGAGTTGGACGGTATCTCGGCTGTAATACCACCCCACTGTAATATCGTTAGCGCCCACTGGTCTGGCGGTATTACCACCGTATCACGGGTTGGCCATTAATGGTAAATCCCCATTCCCCATTGGGTCCATTGGATCCAATGGGGCATTTTTGGTGCCAAAAATGTGTGCTAGTACAGCTGGCGGTAAAACTGCAGAAAACGGGGCGCTAAATGTGATTTTCACCTCCAGAAAAAAGCAGGAGTTAAAGCAGCCCATTTAGTGACCAACTCGTGATAGGGCCAGCCCTAAAATGCAGCTCTAATACCGTTACAGCCGCATTTAAGGGCTACAGCCCAACTAGTGATGAGGCCCTCTGTCTATTCCTAAGCTAAGTTCTGGTGCAATGTTTGCAAAAAGGCATGTTTACAAACCTGTGATATTAACTGCTAGCATTTTAAGGGTGCGGGGAACTCCACATATCAGGCCTTAGAGATGAATTTACAGCAGGATTCATGGGGAAAAGGTCTGAACGTTTATTTAGCCTGTGTTCCAAGTTTGCGAGACAAAAGTAAATGTAGACCAAGTGTGTTTTGTAATTGAAGCTGCATTTTCTGCCACAGAGAAGGTGGCGGCTGTGATTGAACAAAAGATTATTTATTGTGCTTATAATTAAAATAAATATATGTTCTTTCTATACCCTGGCCTGGTTCTTGGCTCACTGTGGGCACAGGGGGGAGCATTATGCGGCTCTGTATGAGTCTTCAGTAAGGCCAGCGCAAAAAAACTTAAGTCAATGTTGTAGGGCTCCTTGTTTGGGGGTGGGAAGGAACTCCCCAGGTTAAGGGTGGTCCCTCAATATAACGCGACAGTACGTTTACAAGTAATGTGTGGAAAACTCAAAGAAATTTCCCCTTGAGAATATAAGCCCGTGAATAACCTTGGAATTAAACCCTTTCTGTAATGGGTCATTTGTATAGCACCTTTTCCCATTGGTATAACCTCAAAGCGCTGTAAGGAGAAAACAAGTACCAATGCATAAACACAAAGGGAACTGAATGACGCGAAGTCACCTGTCAAGAGAAAGACAGAATCTTGTTGACGGAGAGTGACAAATGACACACACAGTAGTGGAAGCTCTGGCCAGCACAAGCGACAGGACATGTGCCAAGATACTGCCCCGCCATTCCCTTCACATTACATTGAAATATGATTTAGCACTGGCATACGAATGCGTCGTCTTGTTTCTAAAGTTCTTAGAGCTGTGACTAGGCATTCAGCGCTATCTGAGTGACAAACTGACATCACAGCGCATGTAATTTAGCACCTCTTGAGATTTCCTATTCAGGCCTGGCACGCGGCACGTGATTAGTATGAGTAGAAGAGAATAGCTCCTTTCAACTCCAATCCTACAACTTCACCCTTTTCCCTTACACTGTTACCTTGTAAAGCATTTTCAATTCCTGTTAAATGGTAATTGCTACTCTCCCAGTGCAGGTGCAGCTAAATATATGCCTTTCATTTCCTCGTGATATTACAGTTTCATGCCGCGATAAGCATGTTATAAAAATGTTCTGAGGGCTTGAAAACGTGTTATTGCCATGAACATATTAATGAGGTGGTTACAAGAGTCAACAGGGGTTTCCAAAATGTGCATGCGTGGCCGGAACGCCCCCTTCATTGTGGGGTCACGTGCTCGGGGGCTTCGGGTACTGGCATAGCTCTGTTCAGAGCTGGCATACGGATGCCAGCTCTGAACAGACCTGTACAGCATAGCGAAAGACCCCGTCCTTTTCCTGCAGACCGCAGGTCAGGGCTCGAGCACACAGGTTGCAACACGTGACTTGACAGATGTTTTGGACTCGACTCCCATGATCCCTCATCATGACTAGGCTGGTTAGGGCTGATGTGTAATCCAAAATATTTGGAGAGCCAAAAGTTGTCGGCCGCTTATTTATGAAGAACTTGTCTAGTTGACATTATCTTTTTTGTAAGATAATGTATTTTGTCATATGAATAAATACATAATAAAAACATGCTATTATATCATTTGAATCCTGTCCAAGTGCATTTATAAAGCACTTAAGGCTTTTTGTAGGCACCCAATGGCTAACCCCGGCTCACAATCACCCTCAACAGATCCTGGAAACAAGTAGGTCTTGATTTGTCTTCGGAAGACCTGCTGGGCAGCCTCAGGTCTAAGCGTGAGGCAATCGGGTGTGCCTTAATGAGGATGCCAAGAAGAAGCTGCTGGGAATGAAGTGAGCAGGAACTGACGAAACGGACATCCACTGCTTTTATTCTGGACTCTTAATAGTTACACTGCCGTTTACCAACATTCCTGCTGCTTCAGTGCTTTTCTTTTTAATGGTAAAGAATATGTTGTTCCTCTTCACAGTCCGGGGGGAACTTTGATAGCCAAAACAACTAGCTTAATTTGTAGGTCTATCTCTACATTTAGTATACGTGTGCCCCCTTTCCATATATTGCTGACTCCAATGTGTGCACATGTGTTGCTCAGTTGAGCATAACTAATGCTGGGCCACTATGAGATTATTATCAGCATCTGCAACAGCATGGGGGCGCTGTTGAGCGCAGAGCTCTTCGTGAGCTCCATGGGTCGCAAGCTGAGTCCAGCATGAAATCTGCTTGAAATCATCCTGGTTCATCACCAAACTGCAGGGAGTGTGACATGAACCTATGCTCCACGAGAGGCTAAAAGATCGGAAGGATCCATTCTATAACGCCTGAGTACTACAATGTCGATATCTGCTCCCTGTCAGGCCCATGCCGGATGCCCTTGGAAGTGGGCGGGCTTAATCGCAGAGAAGGAGAGACGCTACGTTCCACAGCCAAACCAATGGAATACACCGAACAGTGTGTCCCAACCAGCTAACGCTGCTGAGAGACGGGCCCTGAGCGGCACCTTCCACATACTCCAGCACCAGGGGAGAGGAGGTACGATCCCCTGAATCGAGGACGAGGCTGGTTTAGCCCCATGAGACGCCCTGTGTTGCAACGCCCTGTGGCGGTACATATCCCCGATCTCACAAGCCGCACGCAGAGCGGGAGCAGTCCACTGTTTGAAGTGCGGTTGGACTCAGCAACGGGCCGCGAGGCTCATATATGCAGCACCGCGGGATGAAAGTGACCAACTGAGACCACCAAGGTCCCCCAGGTGGAGGAGGAATTCGAGGAAGGAGGGCATCTAACGGACACGGTGTACCTTGCTCAAAAGACCTAACGTGGAAGCAGTGACCTTGGCACGGCAGCCTCGTTCCCTTCCCATCACACTACGGGATATCTCACATCACGGGAACCCGCTGCCCCCTCCCACCTGATGGGCCAACTAGGCTGTTGAAGTGCCTATTGCAGCTCGCTCATGAGGTAAGGGGACTAACCCCCCTAGTCAGGATACTTGTCCCCCTCAATAGGGTGTAAGCGGCACTACACCATTGAGCCCAATACAGTGAGAGAGCCAGTGGTGGCAATGGGACATTGTGGTGCTGGTCCACTTCACGGGGGAGAATAACACAGTGCTTGTGTGATTATATCAGAAGGCGCTGCACAGAAACAGCAGCATCCCACCAGGACATAACGTTACAGAAGCCGTTAACCCACATGGCCTCACCCCATAGACTGGCATAGATTCAACCTCTGCCGTAATAAAGACACTACGCCTGATGCAGATCCCCCAGGCGTAGCATAGTCACAATCTCATGCTAGGAGGGGGACTCCAGGGAATTAGTAAAATGGCGGACCTACCATGTGTGCGAGTCAAGTAGAACTGAGGTAGAGACTCTGTTGGTTACTGTGGTAGGGCAGACCACAGAGAGGACATTGCCCATACGACCAGCGGGGGCCTAACCCACATTGATTTGAGTGAACATTTAAACTGCCTGGTTGAATCCTATCGATATCATCGTCTGGGGCTGGTTGATGGGTCCATCAGACGTGGTGCGTTTATCTCTGCCCCTGGTGAATAACGCACCGCTTACACAAGCTGCGCAAGAGTACATTGTGGAATAGTTGTGCCTTCTACTTCACCTGCGACAATACGTTGATACATCCGCTCACGTCAGTGAACCCATCCCCTCCACCCCAACAAACAGAATAATGCACAAGTGGGCGACCACCAAGAAAAGCGGCACTATTGTAAGATTCACAACACCTGCTCCTAAGTTAGCGAGCACTCCAGCTGCTACTGCTGGCAGCCTGGATATGGCAGAGCCATCGCCAACCATGGATCTGCAGGGACTCATCACCACGATGCAACGTGGCTTTGCAGAGATGAATGATACATTGGATGGCATTAACATCAATATAATGCAAATGCAGATGGAAAAAACAATGCAACCCATCACCGAAGCTGAGACGCGGGTAGGTATGGTGGAAGACACTGTAGAAAACCTGCAAAGCACTGTGACGGCCATGGTGAAGGGCTTGGGCAATGTCAAGCTGAGGTGTGAGGATTTAGAAGCAAGGTCCAGGAGAAACAATATACGCATAGTTGGGATACCCGAGGATGCCCTGAAAGGGCCCATGGAGCAAGCGGTGAAAGACTTCCTGAAAACCACACTTGGCTATCCGGGGTCGTCCCTGATGTTTGCAGTCGAGTGAGCGCACAGATCACTAGCTGTGAAACCTAAGCATGGCACCTTTCCTCTGCCTATCATCACTCACTTGATGAACTACAGGGACAGAGACCTTGTTCTGAGGGCAGCCAGGGATAAGAAGGAAATCCGGCTGGGATCAGACGTGATAAGAATTTTCCCGGACTACACTTTGACGGGTCAACAAGAAAGACAGACATTTCTAGGAGTGTAGAAGCTTCTCAGGGAACGCCAGATCCCATAAGCCATGTTGTATCCCACGAGACTATGGTTCCAGTTCAAGAATAAGAACTATTTCTTCATATTTCCAGAAGAAGCTAATATCCCCTCGCCTGGAGCACAGTCCGCGGTGGAAACGGAGTGACATCTGGATAGGATGGACTTTCACAGAAAGCTACCCCTGCCGACACTACATTGATGCCTTTGAGATATACCAGCAACCAGCAGCTAGATTATTGAGCATGTAGAGGTTACCGAAGACTCTGTATAAAGTTTGGTGACTATAGTCACTTACAATGTGACCTGTAACCCACAGTACCAGGAGGTATTCATAATGTGTGTTAGAAACGTAAGGCAAAATTGTTAAGTTGGTGAGCTGAGGACTCATTTACGAGAAACCAGTAGCCGGTACTCCCGGTCGCCTAGGAAACAGAAGTCCTCTATGCGCGTGCATCATTTAGTTATGTTAGTTGAGGGGGTGGGGGAGTTAGTGGGGTTTGGGGGCAACGTAGTCAAAGTTCTGGGCACTATGAGGGAGGTAGTGGAGGGAATGGCTGAAACTTGGGGTGAAAAAGTTAAAAAATTGCAGACAGGTTGATACGGGTAATGATCACAGCACATGCAGACACGAATTGGTAGCACAAACATATCGACAAATAAGGGGTGATGACTGATGTCAAATGCACTGGAATTAAATAATGTACTGGAACGCCTGGGGCCTGGGACACCCAGTGAAAGCACAGAAGGTGGCTGCATACGCTAATCAAAAAGGGGCACAGATCCTCTATCTGCAGAAGACACATTTTCAAGAGCACCAAGCTCGTAAGTTCTCCTCTGGCTGGGGTGACCACCACTACTACACCTCTTATTCCACCAAGTCCAGAGGGGTCATGATCTTAATACACAAAACACTCCCTTTCACGCATTACACATCCGAATATTCATGAACATGGTAGATATGTGCTGGTGCATGGAAGACTGGGTGCAGCGGAAGTGTTACTTTTGAACATCTATGGTCCCAATATAGATGACCCCCATTGTTATGACCTGCTATTTCAGAAATGCGACAAATATCCTATGGCGCAGATACTCTGCGGGGGGGATTTCAACACGATACTTGACATCGACCTGGATCGCACCTCATCCACTCCTAGACCCCTGTCTGGTGCAGCCCGCATGCTGCACATGCACATCAATGATCTGGCCATGAGGGATGCCTGGCGCTCACTGCATGGGACACGCAGGTCCTTCACGTTTTACTCTTCCGTGCATGATATGCATTGCCGCATAGACCTGTGGTTACTGTATGACACTGCTATGGCATGGGCGACTGAAGCTCAGATCCTCCCCAGGACACTGTCGGACCACGTCCCAGTGACACTCACTATAGACATACCTGAGGGTGTGCCAAAAACAGTGCAATGGCGCTTCAAACCCACCTCGCTCCTGGACCCTGTGTTCAAAATGAATATGGCACAACATATCTCAGAATTCTTCGACATTAATGACGGCTTGGTCGCCGAGCAAAATACCCTATGGCAGGCATTCAAAGTCTATATAAGAGGAATAGTGATGTCTACTGATTTTGGAGTGCTGCGGGACATCAGACAGGAACTCAAGAGAAGCGAAGTGACCATAGCCCGGATACAGGTAGACTATCTGGCCACCCCATTGCCCCAGATCACTGCTGAGATCAAGACACAGAACTCTTCCGTGACACTGCAGAGAGATGTGCTACTTTGACAGACACATGCTGGCTCATAGATATGGTGAACAGGAAAGGCCTGGCACAACTGGTACGCACCGAAAAGGGTAGTGTAACCATCCCATGTATTGCCAGGCAAGACAACGTAGTGGTCACTAAAACAGATGAGGTTAGCAGGGTGTTCTATGATTTCTACAAACGCTTATACTCACCCCAGAGTGAAGCTACTGAAAGTGAGATTGACAATTACCTGGCCGTGATACCTACAACATTATTGTCGGAAGAAAAGCGCAATATTCTAGACACCCCCATAACGCTTGCTGAAGTTAAGGCCCCAATAAAGGACCTCCCTGGTGGGAAGGCTCCGGGATCTGACTGACTCAGTGCTGAACTCTACAAGGAGTTTGCGTAAATCCTAGCGCCCCACCTCCTGGCAGTATGGACTGAGGCCATGGGCACCGGCAATCTCCCAGAATCCATGCGCGAAGCCGTCATAACCCTGCCCCCGAAGACCGGGAAGCCCCCAGAAGACTGCGGATCATATCGCCCGCTGTCCCTCATTAACACTGATGTGAAAATCTTTGCTAAGGTTCTATCTTCCAGACTCAACCCGGTGATGCCATACATGGTCCACGAGGAACATGCGGGATTTGTAATCGGGAGGTTGACAGCATCCAACATACGCAGGTTTTCCAATGTGCTAGTTGGGGTCCCAACAGATTATAAGGGAGTCGCCATGGATATGAGGAAGGCTTTTGACACAGTGTACTGGCCGTTCCTGTTTAGGGTGCTCCATAACTACAGTTTTGGCCCTAAATTAATGAAGTGGGTACGACTCCTATATACACAACCGCATGCTAGGGTATGGGTGAATGCTGCGCTTTCAGAGGTGTTGAGACTGGCAGGTGGAACTAGGCAAGGATTCCCGCTCTCCCCATTATTATTAACTCTCGTAATCGAGCCACTAGCTGACTTCATGAGAATGCAGCATGCCAGAGCAGGTATTCCGATATCTGGGCGTATAGACCTGATCATGCTATACGCCTATGACATTCTGCTGTTTGTCAGGAACCCCGAGAAATACCCCGTAGAGTGCTGGAGGCGGTCCAGGAGTTTGGAAAGCATTCTGGCTTGAGACTGAACATAACTAAGTCAGAAATATTCCCACTGACAGATGGCATGTCCCCCCAGGTGACCTTTGTGGTCTACGCTGGACTCCACAACAGATTAAATACCTGGGGGTGGAAATGGCCCACAATGCCAGCTTAGTTAGCGCCTTTAATTATGAAGTATTGGCCACAACATTATGCACTAAACTCGACCGGTGGAACCATCTCCCTATCTCACTCATGGGCCGGGTAGCGGTGGTGAAAATGATAATACTACCCAAAGTATTCTACCTCTTTGGTGCAATACCGTTATGGCCAGGCAAACCCTTCTTCAAGAAAATCTGTTTAGTGAGAAAATCTCTGCTGCCTGCTCTGCCTTTGTGTGGAGAGGCAATGTGTAGGCCAGCTGGCGTCGTCTTACACAGACATATGAAAGGGGGGCTTGCGGCGCCAGACTTGGAGGTGTACTACATGTCAGCCCAAGCACAATACGCTATGCACTGGGTTGCAGAGCCACCACGTACCTCTTTCTCTGAGCTAGAAATACAAGGGAGGCCTAGAGCCACACTGCTACACGGGATAGCAACAGGGACAAGGGGGAGCGGTGACCACCTGAACCCCAGACTAGCTACGCAGCAGGCGTGGGCCAAACTGACACAACAACCCCGGGGTACAGTGCCTTATAGCCCCCACATGCCAATCTGGGACGCGCCCTACTTAATTCCCTCATCATTCCCCCCCGCCGACCCAAACATTTATGTTTTGGTCCATGCTGCTCCCAATATCACCTTGTCAACATTCTCGGGTTCACAGCCTCACTGTTGGGACTCTTCTTTCAACCTCCAGCCAACTGCTAGATTTGCTTGGGAATTATTAGGGCTATCGATTGTTCCTAGTGAGGTTATTTAGTCTGTAATTTGTTCTTAATGTCGTGACATTCGTTGTAGTGAAGTGAACAGCTTTATGAACATTTGACCTGGACCCATTACCCAAACAGAGTCAATGAGGCTGGCAAAGTAAGAGGCTTGCTTGGGTTCTGAGCAGGCTCTTAGGGACAATCATTGCGCCTACCTATATTCTCCTACAGCCGCAAGTGGTCTGAAAGAAACTACATGAAGCGTGAGATGTCTTCAAGTTAATATGATCAGCCGAAGCTAGCTTTAGGAATTATTGTAAACCAATTGAAGTACATGCGATAGGGAACATGGCCATGGCCGCAAATGATCTGTATATATGTTTCATGTAAATTAGAGGTGACTCCTCCACTGAGTATTAGCAGCTTTGACATGCTCCTTAACACTAAGAGATTGCTTTGTAGAGCATGCGATTCAATGCAATCTTCATATAGAGAAAGCAAGAAACACCAACAAAACAAAACCCCTTGACATTCAATTTATCTCCACTGAAAAAGAAATTCCATGTTTGGTCCAAACCAATATCATAATCACCATATTTACAGCACTACTCAATAATGCAGACTGCCATTGTATATTGAAGACACAATAGGAATAACAAGCATGAAAAAGACCTCGTACGTATTATGCTTGTCACACCCAGCCATCAGTCATATTATTCAATGAAGAACATTCGGCTAGGACCACCAAGATACTCAGACATCAAGAGTCCCCAATTCCCTATTAACTCTTACATGCATACTTCCTAGACTTTCAAAACTACAACATCTTCTTTTTTGAGTTACAATCAAACTCTTTGCAGCCAACTGAGCTGACCTTCCATCAATTCATGGCAATTTCTCAGTGCAAGTGCCAGATTGACCCAAAGATGTTTTGGTACCAATTCTTGAGACCAGGTATATTCTCTCCAGGGATGAAGCCCAAAGTCAGAACACTCCTGCACAATTTCTATATCCAGATCTTTAGATTCGGCCAAATCTTCTACCCACACCGCGTGCAACTCTGCTTTTTCCCTGCAAACATCTTTGATGGTAAGTACGCTTGCAGAAATGGGATGGTTCCAACAAATTTCTAGATTATTTGTTGGCAAAGTCGTCTTTCCCCAAATGGAGGAATGTAGTGAAAATAATATGTTTCCACGCTCTCCCTCAATCAGTATTTCATTGCAGTAACATGAACAAAGCAAAGAGGGGAATACTTCCTGCTTTAAGGCTTTTCCCACAGTATGTTTGCAAAACATAACAGCCCCAATCTGGGTCGCCTTCGTAGGTCTGAGTAGATCAGGCCCAGGCATATTTCCATACAGCCACTCTGGTATACTTGCTCAATTCTGGGGAGACGAATCCTGCTTCTGAACACGTCT
Source organism: Ambystoma mexicanum (assembly GCF_040938575.1). Classification (NCBI taxonomy): domain Eukaryota; kingdom Metazoa; phylum Chordata; class Amphibia; order Caudata; family Ambystomatidae; genus Ambystoma; species Ambystoma mexicanum. The sequence continues at coordinate 669,115,871 of NC_090935.1, read as the reverse complement.
ATACATTATATGCCAAGGTATTCCTGCCTTTTTACTTTCATCACATATTTTCTTGCCTCAAGTGTAGGTAGAAAACACATTGTACTCACTCAACCGCAGCTGCAAATCTCGACAATGTGTGAATGTGTGGGCCCACAATCACAGTGAATAACGCAAGGACGTGTTGCCACCCAAACCTCTGGAGAGAAGCCTTTCATAGCTTTAATGTTTCCCCAAGTGCTGAGGATCAACATTTCACGTGTTCTGCACTCGACTTTTATAGGTGAACCATGTCTGGATTAAGGGAACATTGATTTCCAAGACCCTAGGCATCAATAAGCCACAATGAAGACATTCTTAAACCCAACCAGTTCCCAGTCTCAGAGGACCCAACTTCAGGGGACACGATTACGAAACATGAGAGAGAGAGAAAAAGAGAGAGAGAGAGAGAGAGAGAGAGAGAGAGAGAGAGAGAGAGAAAGAGAGAGAGAGAGAGAGAGAGAGAGAGAGAGAGAGAGAGAGAGAGAGAGAGAGAGAGAGAGAGAGAGAGAGAGAGAGAGAGAGAGAGAGAGAGAGAGAGAGAGAGAGAGAGAGAGAGAGAGAGAGAGAGAGAGAGAGAGAGAGAGAGAGAGAGAGAGAGAGAGAGAGAGAGAGAGAGAGAGAGAGAGAGAGAGAGAGAGAGAGAGAGAGAGAGAGAGAGAGAGAGAGAGAGAGAGAGAGAGAGAGAGAGAGAGAGAGAGAGAGAGACCTTAAAAGTCACAACTCCCCCTTAAAATGAACCATATCCAGGCCTATAGCCAAGCCGGGAGTCATTAACAACAGGGCTGAACCTTTCAAAATCTGCAAGGAACTTTCCAATCCCACTGCAGACGCCACTTCTCATCTGCCACCCCTGACCCTCTGCACTGCCCCCTCACATTACAACCAGAACTGAGGACATCCTGTCCTCACTCTCCTCTTCCCTCACCTGCTCTCAGGCTGCCCCTGGGCCCCCTTTCCGCTTCCCCGCTTCCCCTCCTCTTTCTTGCCCATAGCAACGGATGAGGGCTCTAGACAAGTCCTCTCTTTGAAAATCTCCTCCATCAGGTGCTCCCCTGCTCCTCCAGAACTATCAAGTGCAACATTGCCTCCATTGCTCAAGCCTTGGCTGATTTCTGCAATCACTCCTTTGCCACTGGCTCCTTCCCACTACCCATCAAGCACTCCTTTGTGCATCCCCTTCTCAAACAGCCTTCTGCAACCCCTCCTGTCCAACTAAGTACCACCCTATCTCCATAACTCCCTTCCAGGGCAAACTCCTGGAGAAGCTGGTCATCTCTCAGCTGATCCACCACACTGAATCCGCTGGTTGTGTCCACGACTACCAGTCTGGCTTCGGAGCAGCCAGAGGCATGGAACCTGCACTCCTGAACACCCATGCGGACTTGATCTCAAATCTCGATTCCAACTCTCCTTCCGTTCTCATCCTTCTTGACCTTTCCTCCACCATTAAAAATCGGCTCAGTGATACCCTTGGTATCACAGACCTAGCACTGGACTGGTTGACCTCCTTCCTCTCTGACTGACCATCCCAGGTTCAACTGCGCCCTTTTCTCTATCCATCACACTCTCCACCTGCGTCATCCCTCAGGGATATATCCTTTGGCTGTGGCTTTTCAACATCTACCTTGCCCTTCTGGCTCATTTGATCTCCGCCTTCTCTCCTCACTTCCAGTGTTACACGGATGACATGCAGCTCACCTTCAAGCTTCCCTCCACTGCCTCCTCTTCTTCCTCTCTCATTCTTGACTGCATGACTACCATTCAGGCATGGTGTGCTGCCAATAATCTCTGACTTTATGCCAGTAAAACTGAGATCCTTCTCATTGGGACCCCAGCTTCCTCCTTCCCTCTTGCTCTCTGGCCGCCCTCCATGGGTCCCCTTTCCTCACCCTGTAGTGAGGCAAAAAAACCCTGGTATCATCTTTCACTCCTCTCTCTCCTTCTCTCCTCACATCGCGGACCTTGTTAGGAAGGCCCACTTTCTGCTTCACCTCCTCAGATGTATTCTCCCTTTCCCCTTCCCCCAGAAACTCAATGTCTCCAGAGCTCTGGTCCTCTCTAGGCTGGACTTCTGCACCAACCTCTTCCGTAATATGGCTAAATGCTCCCTTCTCCCTCTTCCGCTAATCCAGAATAGGACTATGAGAGTTATCCTTGGCCTCAAGCTCTCCAGCTTTGAAATCTATCCATTGGCTCTTGGTTGCTACGCGGATCAAGTTCAAGACCCTCTACATCATCCACAATGCTTTCTGGGGCCTGGGACCATGCTACATCCAACTCTCTCTCTCGCTAAATACCTCCCTGCTAGAGCCCTTCGGTCTTCTAACTCCAACTCCCTGCAGATCAGACACATTTCCAAGCAGGGAGAGAGGGGTAGATCTCTCTCTTCCGCAGGAGACTCCCTCTGGAATGGTCTCCCTGCCTTTCTCAGGCTTGA